>NW_022436992.1:7493618-7581240 GCF_009761245.1 Sapajus apella | reverse complement strand
ATCCCTAACAAGACCCCCAAGCTCCCCCCCTTTGTAAAAAATGGGCAATCCCTATAAAAAAAAAAAAAAAAAAAAAAAAAAAAAAGGTCAGAAAGTATTTTTCCCTTTTACTGGGTGTGAGTCATTCTACCCTTCCTCCATAGTTCCTTGGAGGATAAAAAGAAAGAAATAAAACTCTCACCACTCACACATTTCTGGTCAAGCAACCATGAGGGCTACTTTCTATTTTTCTGCATGTGAAAAATAGCCTGGTGCTGAGGAAAACTGGTTTGGTTGTATTTTATTGTACTGCCATAAAGCAATTTTGGTCTTCAATTGAACATTTCATTTCTTCTTTATTAAATTTCACAATTGTTCTTTACCTCAGGTACTTAGGGTAGTCACACTTAGATTTTAGCAAGAATATTTTAGCAAATATGTATGCTTATCATAAAGAACCTGGTGCTTTTCAATATAAGGAATCCAGGCACAATAAGCTGGAAGTGGGTACTTTGACCCTGAAAGGGCAATGCAGGCATTTATAAAATAGAGAGGGAGGAAAGAGGGAAGAAGAGCGAACTGACAGAATGCATAGCAGATCAGTGTGATGCCTAATCAATGTGATAAAAGGGTCAAGCCTTCATGGTGAGATGTGATTGATAACGGACTTCACGTCTCTGAACAGTCATTACAGGAAGAATGAATATGAACTCTGCTGAGGATACAAAGGACACAAAATACAAGTATAATAGATTGAAGGCCAAGTTTAAGTGTCACCTTTTCCGTCAAGTCCTCTCTGACTATATCAGATATCTCTGCTCTTCCTCTTCGATGAATTTATATATTGCTTCCTTCAATGTGACACAATTGAGTAGTTCAGTATTTTCCTCGTATTCTTATTCCTATTTTCAACACTTTGGAATACCTAATGCTATTAGTTTAGGGAATCATACCTTACTCCTCAACCAGCTTGAAAGATTTTAAGGACAGCAGCCATATCCTTAAAAAGATCAAGTAATGTAATAGAATAATGTTCATAGAACTATATTAATTGTATAAGGTGTTAATATTATAATATTTAAAACATAATCTATATTTTCATGTGTTTATACAATTTGTTCAAATGTTGACATTAAAATTTACACTTATATTTATAAAATCCTGCAGCTTACAATTATTCTACCATAAAGAAACACTGAAATTCTATTTACTTGTATTGAGTTCTAGCCTGAATTCAACCCCATTCTAGTTGTATAACTGTAGACATTCACTTCCTCTGTATCAGCCTCATTTTTTATCACCAATATTACGTATATATGAAAGCCCTTTTGAAAACCTCTTCATATAGCTGAAGTTTCAACAAAATCATAAGCTGTGAATAAATGTATAAATTAAATGTATTATATAGATTAAAATATTATATCACATATTTTCTTTTGAACATGCCCTTTACCTAGTACCTAGTACAGTATTGATTGCAATACTTTCTGTACTACACCAAGTGAGGGCCTGTATTGACCATTTTCATGCACGGAATTGAATATTTTATTTATATATTCCCCAGAACATTTGAAATACTGAATAAGAAGAGGAAAATGAAAAAGAATGGCCAATTCCTTTTTTTTTTAATGAGTCACAATTCTTTACCCATGCCAGATATATTTACATTTTTTTTTGAGAAAATACAGTGTTTATTAACCCAAATGAAACTCAAACTGAAGTCCAATTTAAGTGATAAGAAAAAATTCCACCAGCACAAGGAAAGGTACTTTTGCACAGCCCAGTTGGCTGTCTCATAAGTAAGCAGCCCTGCCTTGAAGTCCATCACCAGGGTCACTGCCTCAGATGTCGTCAGTCTGATTTCCACTGCTTCTTCCTTTTTTCTGCATCTGAATGTGCCTGACTTTTAAGTACTGTTTGGGTTTTGCGGTGTTTTGATTTCTGTTGGAAATGGGTTTATAACATCGGGAAACATCTGCAAGGAGACCATGGATGACTTAGCAAGGCTAGTTTTACTTCCTGCAGGAAGGCTGCAACTCGCCGGCAGTCTTGCCATGAAAGCACACCTGAACAAGGGAGACAGGGAAATTTATAACTTTCATAACCTGATGCAATTGCCCTACTACCACTGTCCAGTTTCCATTGGCTGGAATGGGATCACACATTCTATGCTTGACCCAACTGGCTAAAACTTCAAAATTTCCTAAAGAAGTAAAGGCAGAGGAGAACAAAGGAAATGAGGAAGTAACTTGAGGAATGCTTAGAGAAGGGATAACATTTCCAAATAAAGAAAGGGAATAAATAATGACCTAAGACTTGTGTGGGCTTGCTGAGGCCTGTCAGGGCAAATATTTAGGTTAAAGTGTAAGAATTAAGAACATAGGATGCACTTATGTTTTTATTATGACTGACAGCTACTTAAAGATTATTAGCAAAAGCTTTAAACTAAATTAACCTTTGAAGAAACTATTATGTATTTGTAATGAACTAAGAGGAAAGCATTGAAGAGTAACCTTTTATTTATTCTTATTTCCTACAATTCCTCCCTTTTTCTATTTATAATTCCTCTTCAAACTTATTTAACATGTCTTGACTCAGTTGTTCTATTTGTTCTTCTAAAAGAAGCAATCTGTCTGAATAGGGTGGTGGAGGAGTTGGGAATATTTTAGTAAGAGTTGTGTCTACTGGCCTTTGTATGGGTCCTCATATGCATGGCCTGACACATCCAATGAGAAGCATACTTATCACAGTTGCTAGAGAGGTAAGAATTGAGATTATGGTTTCTTTCCATTGATCAAACCACCTTCTGAGCCAATTTGAAATAGGGTTATTGATACCAGAATTTTTAGCTAGCTCATTTGATAAAGCAAGAGGTCCTTGGAGGGCTTTTGTTATGTTCCCATCGGGAGTAGTGTTGTTTGGAATAAAGGTACAACACTGGGTTTTAATCATAACGCAAACACCACCTTTCCCCATTCTGTGGCTATTCTGTTTTCTTAGGCCATTTAGCTAGTGGATCCTAATTATTCAGCTATTCCCTTGACTGCATGTTTAGTATAGTTAACAAACCGCTCTTGGTTGTGATAAATGTAGTTTATCTAACCTATAATATTTTTTATTAATTGTTACCTACCAGAAAAACATTGACTTAAATTTTGCAGCTGTCTGATCTCGTGCTTTAAATTCATCTGGTACTCCTCAAAGAACTCCAGTTGCATCTAAATATACATGAGAATTAAAAGAACCTATAAGGAGCTTCTCTTATTTGCCAGTGTCATAATTTCTTTTTCTCTGGTTGATGAAATGCCAGGGTAAAAGGGCTAGCCAACTGGACTAGAGCACAAGTGCTGCTCCAATTATTTGGCAGAGTGTCCAATAAGTGTCCCCCACAATACCACCATACATCCGCTTGGGGATGAGTAAGGGCGAACTGATGAGCCAGTTCTTGGAAGTGCCTGACTTCATTGCGTCCTGTTAAGTTTCAAAGGAACACTAAGTTCTCCCCCTATCATGAGAGACACGAACTTCACCTTGGGAGATGGAGGCTGTATGGCCCTCGGGGACTGACCCACAGAGTGTTGAACTTTAGGGAACAGCAGCAAAACAACTCGGCACAATTTGTTATTTCAAGTTGTGGAATCTTGAAAAAGAGCTATCATGCACTCCATGTCCTTTTCATTTAAGTGAAAAGGGGACAATCTGGGCCTCTGGCCTACCATGGGCAAAAGCATAATAGTCACATTTATTTAAGGTGCAAATGGAATATCTAATCCAAGGAATAGCCAATTCTTGAGTTACAGAGAGTATTTACTTTAGAAAAATACTGAAAATAAAATAGTCAATTATACAAAAACAGTCAATACTGGAAATAGCCGTGACCCACTTTCTATTTTAGGAAGGAGGCCTGTAAGATATTTAACCCATTCTGGTGATTTTTAAAAAATTTAATTTCAGGGGTGTGTGTGTGTGTGTGTGTGTGTGTTTATTGTGTTGACCAAGTGGACTGGGTGGGAGGGGAATAGTTTGAAGTCTAGAAATAACCACATTAGCAGGCAAAATACCTAAGAAACCTATTAGTTCTGCAAAATTCAGTTATGGATACATCAGGGAACAAATATAATTACAGTTATTGATTTGGACAGCTAAAGTGGTACTTGCACCCGAGAAAATAATTACGTACTAGAAACCAATATTCTTTGTTAATACACATTCTGGAACATTGCCAAATCCCTGTTTCCCATATATGTTTTCCATCATCCAACATGCATAATAATTTAACTTTAATTTGTTGATTTTGGTTTTTATTTTGAAATTGTAACTATGATAAATTTGTACCTTCTACAAGCCCTGCCTTCTGGCATTTAGACACTTAAATAGTTATCTCCAGCACTAGTTCTGAGCTTGGCCATGCAACTTGCTTTGATAATGGGGCATTGGCAAGTGTAGCAAAAGCGCAGATTTGAAAAATATTTGCATGTTTGGGGTTATCTTCAAATCCCTCCCTCCTGAAAGTCAGCCTTTAAAGAATTCAAATTAGATTACCTGAATAGCCATAGTAGATACAGAAAGAGAGAGACTTTGAAAGATAAGAGGTCATCTTGAAAATTTCAGTCCCAGTAAAGTTCATATTTGAATATAATTCCATGAGTGACTTCTGGAAAACTGTGAAGCAGAACCACGTACTGAATTGGGATAGTTAATGTCATTGTTTAAAGACAAAGTTTTTGGGGTGCCTTGTTTTGCTTCAATAAATAGCTAAAACAGTAAAGAAGATTCGAACGTAGATATAACACACATTTCATCCTCTATTTTCACTTGATTGGCTGGTTTCCTTTTGTATCCGTGTAGGAAGGTAAGCAGAAAGTAAGGTTTTCAGCCTCTCTTGACCTCAATGCACTGCGCTTTGGTACCTAAAACACAAGACTATAACTTAGGAAGGTTGACACAGCTTCTTCAAGGACTACAGTAGAGACATATGGAGGGAAAATTTGATTTTGTTTTAATACTGTTTTTCTTCAGCCTTTTAAGAAATATCACACCCAAAATTGCAAATAAACATGAAGTTATTTCTGAGAAATTGAGCCAATGTAAGAAGCACAGTATTGGAAAATTATTACGAAATGAGACTGCAAAGGAAAATCGCTTAAGGACTCTACTCTTCAGAGGTCCCTCTTATGGTATAGGGTGTGGGAGTAATATTTTCTAGCTTTGTATTAATGGTCAACTTTCTCAAACACCTCAAAAACGTTTTAGTGTCTGATCGACTCTCCTGCACATTGGATAATTCCCACCTCTGTTACATAAAGTGCTCTTTCTCTCTGAATCTCTTCCATCTCCCTCCTTTCTCCATAAATGTTCTCTTGACTCAGTAATCCTCCATAGATGGCACTTTGGGTTTAGGGAAGGATTTTCAATTTTATCCATGACCTCTCAAATTTCAAAGAATTGCATTGGGAAACCACAATAGGGAAATGGAGAAGACATTTTTAATACATGTCTCAAGAGGTCTTTTGCAATATTTTCTTTGCAGTTAGTTGCAGACAAGCTTCTTTGTTGTTGAACCTATTAAGCAAGCATATGTACCCTTTTCCCAGAGTCACACATTTATTCTAGATCCTGCTGCAATCTAAACTTCTGTCAATGTGGACCATATTGCCTTACTTGACCCAGAATCATTACTACAATTCTGGAATTAGTAAGCAAATAGATTTGCACAATAAAATCAAATAATATACTTAATATAGAGATTTCATATATGCCTTTCTGTACTATCCCAAGTGAGGGTCTGTTTTGACCCTGTTAATATAAGGAATTAATGTTGTTTTTATATATCTCCCAGAGGATCTGAGAGACTGCAGAAGAAGAAAGTGAGGAAAAAGAGTGGCCAAATCTGGAGTTACATGAAGTATTTACTTAAAAAAAAAAAAAAAAAAAAAAAACTAAAAGAAATAAAAATAGCCAATTATACAAAAACAGTCAATAGTGTAAATAGCAGTCACTCATTTTCTATTTCAATTTTGAGTTACTTGACCTTTCTGTTGTCCAAAGCTCCTGTTCATGTAAAATAAAATAAAATATATTTTATTTATTTTGAAAGTTTTTATTTTCCTATCTGATTTTTTTAACCTAATACTTACATTGACTTAGAAATCTGCAAGCTTAATTTACCTAAATAACAAAGATAAAAGTTATAAGTACATTAATACCTTCCTCTGATTTTCCCCATTCTTAAGATCCTGGAATTGTTAATGAAACTTATCTGGAAAAGTTACCACTTAGAAAACTCCTTAGCTGATAGATATTAGTAAACCTTTGATTTTAGATTTACAGAATAATTGCAAAGATAATACAAAATGTTTCTTATATACCCCATACCAAATTTACCAAATTATTAGCATTTTAGTGTGGTATATTTGTCACAATTAATGAAAAATTATTGGTATCTTATTATTAATTAAACGTGTACTGTATTCAGATTTCCTTAGTTTATCCCTAACGTTCCTTTTTCTCTTTCAGGAACCAAGGGTAGGCCACTCAGGCGTTGGTTTCTCAGACTTTTTTTGTTTTTGTTGACCTTCATAGTTTTGATGAGTACTGGTATTCTGTAAAATACTACTTAGTTGAGATGTATCTGATGCATTTCTCACGGTTAAACTCTGGTAATATATTTTTGGGATGAAGACCCCAGTAGTAAAGTACCATTCTTATGTCAGAGATACTTACTATCTGCGATGATTCTGTTGATGTTAATCTTGATCACCTGGCTTAAAACTGTATTTTTCAAGTTTCTATGGCATAAATTTACTCTTATTCCCACTTCCTTCTATACTGTATCCTTTTAATAAAATTCATTATATAAATTTACAATTAAGGAGTGGGAATTTATGTCCTACGTCTTTGATGGTGACCTATCTACAAAAACGACTTGAGTTTTGCAAGGCAGATTTATTCTCCCCCATCTATTATTTATTCAAGTGTTTATTTATGTCAGTGTTATAAAATTGTTTAATACAGTTGCTGCTGTGGCATCCATTTTCAGGACTGACATAAGTTATTTGAAACCCAGTCGTACCGTGTCACCTTTCACCTAGTTAAAACTTCCCCTCACCATATAGTTGTTTGGGGAGATATAACCCACTTGTTTCTCATTTTACTGATACCAGGCTCAATGCATCCCACAGCTGCTGATCATGATGAAACTTAACGGTCAACACCAGGCATGTAAATAGGTTCCACCTTTTTCACGTGTTTTTTTAAACTAGCCAATCCACACCCTAAGTGATACCCACGGCCCCGTGGACCTTCATAAAGGCACAGCCCCCAGCGTGTTCATTTGTGCTCTCTCTTGCTCTCTACAGATTGTTTGAGTACCCTGCTGTTTCCGGCTTTCTCTCACAGGAAATGTTGGGCTCTTGTGGATCTGTGAGTAATAAGTACTTCAGCTATTTAATGTTTTTGTTGCGCTGCCTCCTCTGTGTTTCACCTAAAAGGCACACTCATCCTAAGTTCCTCTCATTCCTAGGAAAGCTCTCGTAAAAAGTGACTATTATGGCATAGGGCCACTCTCAAGGGAGACACTCAAAACAAAATTAGAACAAAATCACAAGTTATCATAGACTTATGGATCTTTATTTTATATTTTGGGTTATAATCCAAAACCACTTTACAGTTTTACCCAAATTATTCCAGCTTTGGCCGTTGGACCTCTTTCAGTTTTCTCCTGAATCCGTTGACACACTCTCATCAAAAAGCATTGTGTTTTGTTTGATTTTGTTTTAACACTTTATTTTCTGGGACTACGTGATACTCCAGGCTCATCTTGTATGCTTCTTTTCCAAGTTCTAGTATAGGTTATTTCTCCAAGGAGCAATACTGGTTTGTTCTGTTTAAGGGTCATATTAGAGACCAAGACTTACGTTACTAGCTGTGCTCATTGTTACTGGTGTGTCACTGTCTCTGAACTGATAGAACAAGGAAATGTGTGTATCTGGACCCCTGTAGTTACACATATATGTCTATATTTCCATATGTAATTATTGGCATGTCTATTAAGCTAAAAATGAGTTCATGCTGATGCTTTCTACTTTAATTCATTACTACTTGGATCATTCTAGCCTGTTTCCTTGCTTATCTGTAAGCTCCCACTCCCTAGACTGTGATAACTGGCTTCTGTCAGTTGCCATTCATTTACTTAATTGCTCAGTTCCGGTATACACGTATAATGGTTTTAGCATGTTACCTCCATGGGAGAAGGAAAAAAAAGCTTTGTTAACTAAAGTGCAGTTCTTTGTACAATTCCATTAGCCTTTTGTCCTGCAGACGCCACTCTCTTCTGAAATTACTTAGGTCAGCACCTTATTATATTTTTCTCTTCAGTGAAGTTGTTGCATATATTTTTAATATATTTAGATTATTTTGTTATGTTCTGCATTTCATTGAGGGTCATCTGATATGTGAAGTATGTTGTAATTTGAGTGCATTCAAATTTACTGTTTAGGTTAATTTCTGTGGGTTTTGATAATGTCTTGAATTCACCATTACAGTATCATACAGGATAACATCATCACCCTGCAAAAAATCTCATATGGTATACTTATTCAGCCTTCACCCTTCAATTCCTGCCAAACTCTTCAATTAATCACTAATTAGTTTACCCTCTATAATTTTTTCTTTTAACAAATTCCATATAACTTGAACCATATAGTATATAGGCTTTTCATTCTGGCTTCTTTCACATAATGATATTCATTTAAGTTCATCCATGTCTTTTATGGCACGATAGCTCATCTAATTTTATTGCCAAAAATATTTTTTGGCATGGATGCCCCACAACTACTTTATTCACCTATTGTAGGGCATCTTGGTTGCTTCCATTTTAGGCGATTGTAAAATAAATTGCTATAATCAGTTATTTGCAGGTTATTATCTAAACACAACCTTCTGACTCAATTGAGTAAATACCTAGGAGTATGCTAAGGGCATCATATCATTAGACTAACTTTAGCTTTGTAAGCAACTGTCAAACAATTTTTCAGAGTGGCCATACCATTTCGCTTTTCCACCAGCAATAAATGAAAGTTCCTCTAGCTCCAGAACTATACCCACATTTTCTTTTTTTTTTTTTTTTTTTTTAAATTTATTGTACTTTAGGCTCTGGGGTACTTTGCAGAACATACGGGATTGTGGCATAGGTACATACATGGCAATGTGGTTTGCTGCCTCTGTTGCCCCATCACCTATATCTGGCATTTCTCCCCATGTTATGCCTTCCAAGCTCCCTACTGCCCGCTGTCCCTCCCCTAGCCCTCCCCAACAGATCCCACTGTGTGATGCACCCCTACCTGTGTCTATGTGTTCTCATTGTTCAACACTCACTTATGAGTGAGAACATGCGGTGTTTGATTTACTGTTCTTGTGTCAGTTTGCTGAGAATAATGGTTTCCAGATTCATCCATGTCCCTACAAAGGACACGAATTCATTGTGTTTTTTTTATGGCTGCATAGTATTCCATGCTGTATATGTGCCACATTTTCCTTATCCAGTCTATCATTGATGGGCATTTGGGTGGGTTCCAGGACTTTGCTATTGTAAACAGTGCAGCAATGAACATACATGTGCATGTCTTTGTAATAGAATGAT
Organism: Sapajus apella; assembly: GCF_009761245.1. NCBI lineage: Eukaryota > Metazoa > Chordata > Mammalia > Primates > Cebidae > Sapajus > Sapajus apella. The sequence goes on along the minus strand of NW_022436992.1, from coordinate 7,571,621 downwards.
TTATAATCCTTTGGATATATACCCAGTAATGGGATTGCTGGGTCAAATGGAATTTCTATTTCTAGGTCCTTGAGGAATCGCCACACTGTCTTCCACAATGGTTGAACTAATTTTACATTCCCACCAACAGTGTAAAAGTGTTCCTGTTTTTCACATCCTCTCCAGCATCTGTTGTCTCCAGATTTTTTAATGATTGCCATTCTAACTGGTGTGAGATGGTATCTCAATGTGGTTTTGATTTGCGTTTCTCTAATGACCAGTGATGATGAGCATTTTTTCATATGTTTGTTGGCCTCATGTATGTCTTCTTTTGAAAAGTGTCTGTTCATGTCCTTTGCCCACTTTTGAATGGGTTTGTTTTTTTCTTGTAAATCTGTTTTAGTTCTTTGTAGATTCTGAATATTAGCCCTTTGTCAGATGGGTAGATTGCAAAAATGTTTTCCCATTCTGTTGGTTGCCAGTTCACTCTAATGATTGTTTCTTTTGATGATTTTTTTTGTATTTTTAGTACAGATGGTGTTTCACCATGTTGGCCAGGCTGGTCTTGAACGCCTGACCTCAAGTTATCTGTCCACCTTGGCCTCCCACATGATCATGTTTATTTTTATATACTCTGACAATCTTTTTAATTAGTTTGTATAGACAATTAATGTTTACAGTTATTATTGATATGTCTGTATCAATCATTTAGTAGCTGCTATTTGTTGCCAAAGGTCTCTTTTTTGGTCTTCTCTTGTTTTAATTGAAAATTTAAGATATTTATATTTTATTTCCTCTGATTGTCAATTACACTCTTTAAAAAATTAGTGACTTTCCTCAGTTTATGTTCTAGCTGATCTAACTGCATCTTTCAAATAACACTATTCCATTACATGTGTAGTCCTGGTATCTTATAACAGAATTGTTAATTCCTCTCTTTCCTTTACTCTAGCAGTACTGTTGGTCCTCTAATTTACCCATATGTTATAACCATCATTTACAGTTAAGCGTCTTTTAGATCAGTTGCCTTCTAAACTCTTTTAAAAACATGAAAAATGCAATCGTATTATTTATTTGTTTCTGGTGTATATTATTTTTCTTCAACAAAAGAAAACATTTTTATTATCTAAAGAAAGTTTTTGTTTTTTTTTTTTTTTTTACCCTCTTGACTTTGGAAGGCTAATTTTGCTGGCAATAAAATACTAGTCTCTTTTTCTTTCAGAATTCCAAATATTTTACTCTACTTGCATTCTCCTGCATGAATTCTGATTAGAAGTTTGATATAGTAATAATTATTCTTGTTCCTTTCTAGCTAAAGTGCTCTTCCCTCGGTCTTATTTCATGATCCTTTCTTTGTCTTTGGTTTACTGCAGTTTAAAATATTTATAGGTTTAGTTTGGTAGTTCTTCTGCTTGTTAACCTCCAACATTCCTTGGTATGTGCATTAATTTTAGAAAGAATATGTTTATTACCTCAAATATTTCTTCTGCTCTTCTTCTGCTCTCATCTTTCTCTTTCTGATATTCCAATTATGCATGTGTTACTGTTTTTTCTTTTTTTTTCTTTTTTTTTTTTTTGAGAAGGACTCTCACTCTGTCTCCCAGGCTGTAGTGCAATGGCAGGATCTCAGCTCACTGCAATCTCTGTATTCTTGGTTTAAGTGATTCTTTGCCTCAGCCCCATGAGTCGCTGGGATTATAGGTGCACACCAGGACGCCCAGCTCATTTTTGTACTTTTAGTAGTGACAGGGTTCATCCATGTTGGCCAGGCTGGTCTAAACTATTGGCCTCAAGTGATCTGCCTGCCTTGGCCTCCCAAAGTGCTGGGATTCCAGGTGTGAGCCATTGCCCCTACTGCATGTGTTACCTTTGAATTGTCCCACAGTTTTTGGATATTCTGGGTTTTTTATTTATTCTCTTTACTATTTGTATTTTAATTTGGAGAATTTCTATCGAACCATTTTCAGGGTTAATGGTTCTTTGGACTTGTGTCTACTGATGAGTCTATCTAAAGCATTCTTCATTTCTGTTATAGCATTTGATTTCTAGCATTTCCTGGATATTTTATTTTTAACTTTATTATCCACTGTTCTTATGTTATCTGCTTTTTTCCCATTATAGTCCTTAAAATATTAATCAGTCATTGTCAATTCCCTGTCTGATTATTTTAAAATCTGTGTTATATCTAATCTGGTTCTGATGTTTGCTTTGTCTCTTCAAATGGTAGATTCTTTTTTCTTGCCTTCTTATACTTTTTAAAAATAACTAATATGTGTTTTTAGGTTATAGGAACTAAAGTAGGCTTCTCATATGAAGATTTACATTAATCAAGTTTGCAGAAGGTGTATTCTTCGAGTAGATGAGATTCAGTGTGCAAGTATGGTGGTTCGCTTAAAAGAGAAATGGGATAATTTGACTGCCATAATGGCCAAGTATAGTGTGAATGGTAGATGTGGCTTTGGAAGAGCCTGAAAGTTATTTTAGTTTGCTGCTTTTTGGTGAAGTGAGAAGCATATATATTTGTGAAGGGTCAAGAGCTGGGGAGCAGATTTGAAAGTTTGAGATAGAAATTATTGTTTCTGATATGGAAAAAAATGGCTAGGGAGAATGAACAGGTTTCCTCGGCAGCAGTAAGAACTTGAAGCTAATACTTAAAAGCTAAAAACGATGTGTGCTATGGTTGTCTATTTTTTTCCATTTACATTTAGATAAGATGTTTCTGGTATTATATAGATGAAAAGTTATCAATCTGGGTTAAATCTGTATACAGTGAAAGAATTCAAAGTTAAACGTGTTTGGGGTGACAGGCAAAATACTAGGATATAGGAATATATGAGGATTCTTCAGGTACTGTGGTGAAGGTCATGAAAGTAATGAAACCAATTGTCTGGGCATTGCTATTAGTTTCAAAGGAGCTGGCAGAGAAAGCCTATAGAAGAAAACAGAAACACCTTAGTAAGATATCTTGCAAAATAAAAGAAAATGACCTAGTAGGATGATATTGATAAGAAGAGGAGTAGAGTGGTTTAGTCAGCTAATACCTCAAAAGGAGAGAGGGCATTAGAATATGGTGCTAGTATTTTTTGTTTTGCTTTAGAAGTAGCAGTGGTATAAATGTTCATGTTTTTTTTCTCTCTCTGACATTTGTATATTGGAGTAAAAAAGTGTGTATATTTATTGACTCATACAGGAAATGATTGGGTGACTAGGGGAAATTTGTTACATTAGTAGATGATCATTAAGTGAAGTCACTTTTGAAGACCAGCTTTAAATGTGTAACACAGCATGACAGAAATTAAACTGAGGACATATTTTTACTGAGTAGGCACATCAGTCTCATACACTAAGTAAGAAATGAGCCTGTTCCTGGACAGAAAGACGTCCAGTTGCTTGTGCTTGTGATCCAATAACAAGATGCAGCAAGATAGGGAAAGAAGGGAGTTAATTTCTGCAAAGAGTTATAGGGAGAAGGTCAGAGTAACTCACCAGATGAACTCAAAGTTACAGGTTTGGTTTTTTCCATGCTTATACATATATTCTAAGCCTGATGCCTATGTATGGGAGTGCAACTACAAACAGGAGTGTTTCATTCAATCTATATCTTATTTTTAACTAGGATCTGGGGTCTGGAAAGCTTTCTCTAAAGTCTTGGAAAGTTTTTAAATCATAAGCGCACCCTGGTACAAGGTGTATGTGTAAGAATGTTTTTATTCTATCAGACTTGAGGGTCTGAGAAAACCCAGGAAAGATTCCAATGGGTATGTTTTTACATTCCAGCCTTCATACTGAGGCAAAAGTTTCTCCAGTTCTTTAATGTTTAACTTACGCCTTCATCAAAACTGTAATAAAGTGTTAGTGGAAACTGATTGATCTGGTTGCTAATGGGAACCTGGCTTGCCACAGGTAGGAACACAAATGGAAACAATCACTTTTAGAGAACAATTTTGTGTTAATAAACAGTTTCATTCTCTGAGACCTATTGATCAAAATTCACAATCCTGAGAAAACCTTCTATAGGTGAAAGAGAAAACAGGCCCTTAACATGTTTTTCTGAACGCTTAGGATTACTGAAAAATGAAAAACATCATAAAAGGCAATTATTGGCCTGAATAAATAAAAAGTATTGCAGTAGTATAGTGTAGTTGAAAGCAGGTAAAGAGAATAATGTACATTTACATGTGTCATTATACACAAATCTCTAAAATGTCATGCTGATGAAGACACCAGTTGCAGGAAAATATACACACAATGATAGTAACATAAATAAATTATAAAATGATTAAAGACAACATTCAACCTTAAGATTGTTTATATAGACATGTAATAAATTTATAACTTCTGAAAGGCAAAGATGCATAGGAATTTCAAAATGAAGGTTACTTCTAGTTTTAAAAGAATGATCATGAGATGAGAACAATGGTTGAAAGCTTTAATTATATATCTTGGAATACATTTTATTTCTTTGTAGAAAGGAGAGAGTGGAGAAGGATGAAATAGAAGTAGGATAAAGGATGCCTGAATAAGCAATCTAAAATCTGCCACAAAATGACGGGTAAGAGGCCCTACCTAGTCTCTTGAGCTACTGAGGAGTTGTTTTACTTGGAGAAATGAGACCAGGAGAAGTCTTCTTTATCCATATGTCAATTTCTTATTTATCCTGGCTCAACTCCATTTTCTATGTGCACAAAAACATATTTGAAAATATCTATTTGGGCTATTTTTATACATTTTAATTTTGTCTAAATGTCAGAAGTATTTTTTTCAGAAACTATCAAGATCTTTTCATCCCAAATAATGGTAGAAAAAAGATAAAGAAAAAAAAATAGTACACTATTAGTGAATTTAGTGCGATAATGAAGTGATAAAAATTTTCTCTGTGCATCCAATGGAGAACCCATGCCAAATTCTGAGATTTATTTTTTCTTAAAAGTACAAAAACTAAATGAAAAATCTTTCCCACAAGCCTATAACCTTACATACTTTTCTGTAGAAGATAAGCACAGGATCCTGAGGTTGCAGCTTTTTAATTAACTGCCAGGGGAATGTTTACATGTGAAATTAGTCACCAGAGGGAGCCCATATTATTCCTCAAAAGCAATCTCAAAAGGCTAAGGACGAAATGAAAATATATGTAGAGACTGGGGCAGAGAAGTTCAAGGAGAGTACAGAGTGTTCTTTTACTGTTTCTTGGATTGCAGTTTCCTCCCATTTGCAAGCTTCAGAATGAACTATCTTTGATAGATGCAAAGTCTAATAGCAACAGCATAGAAGAAAACAAAATCCATTTTTTTCCTTTGGTGTCTATTCATCCATTGACCTTCACATTTACTTAACATGAAAATGACTTTTGCATATGCTGATTCAATTTACACAAGAATAAGGCATTTTATTAGGCTCCTGGGCAGGTTAACTGTGATAGTTTCTAAACAATGCACGTGTCAATAATTTGCCCAATTCTTCTCAAAATGAAATCAATCTTGGTCATGTATTTAGCAAGTAAAATTGCCTACACATTTTGGTCTTTTAATCAAGTATGAAAGAAAGCAGAGTCTGAAAGGAAAAGAAACTCTTCACTCTAAAGCACTTCTCATTGTAAAATTCTATGATTTTAGGACTCTGTAAATGGGTAAATGGAATCTATACATGGTTGTCAGTCAATGAATTCAAATTGGATGAACAATGAAGCTCTTTTTAAAGACAAACTCAGGCCAAAACCTCAAGCAGGCATTTTGGTACTGTACAATTGAACCATTTTATGCTTATCTGCACTGAAATGGAGCAAAATGCTATATGCAGTGTACCCTATGATCTCGACAAGCTTTTCTTATCCAGATTTTAAACTCAAAGAACTAGAGCAAATTCACAGATTATTCAAATCTTTAAAATATTATACTCATATTTCTGTCACCCAGAATGACTTAAACTCTTCTGGAACTTGTATGTCTGGTAAGTCTGCAATAATGACTTGAATTGACTGCTCTGCTTCTCCATGTTGCATTCTGTAGAAATGGTTTGTGAAAATGTCAGGCAAAAGAAAGTGAGAGCTGACAGTGCTGTGCAAACCTTCAACTCTTGAACCCTAAATGCTAGTTTTTTAACTTTTTCTTTTTTTATCATCTGTGATTGGAATAAGACAGTAGCTAAGGAGACTTCATGCATTTGCCCATTTCTGAATCTGTATGTTAAGTATATTGTAATGATGATTGAATATGGGCTCAGGATTGAAAGACCTTGACTCCATCCGGATTCTAGTTGTGTGGCCTTGGGGAATGTACTTGATCTCTCTGTTCTTTGCTTTTTTTTCTTTGAGACAGAGTCTCCCACCATCACCTAGGCTGGAGTACAGTGGCACAATCACTGCTCACTGCAACCTTGACTTCCTATCTCAGCCTCCAAAGTATTTGGGATCACAGATGCACACTATCATTCCTGGAAAATCTATTAAGTTTTCTTGTAGAGAGAGAATCTTCCTGTGTTGTCCAGGCTGGTGTTGAACTCCTGAAATCAAATAATCCTCTCGCCTCAGCCTTCCAAAGTGCTGAGATTACAGGCATGAGCCACCATGGCTGGCCTGCTTTTTCTGTTTTTAAACTGGGTTATTGATAGTTCTTATCTCATAGGACTGTGGGGGAGGGGGACATTAGATGAGGCATTAACATGTGAAGAATATTGTGGGAAACATGGGAAGTTCTCCATAATTATTATTGTTGCTGATGATGATCTTTAATCATTGCTGTTGGTGGTGGTATATCAGACAAAAATCCCAGTTATGACTATCTCATATTCTTTTTCTCTCCTCAAATTGAACTGACCTTGCTTTGTTTTAACTTTTTTCATTTTCTTGGTTTAAAATTCAGACTTGCATGAATACACAAAATGTTCCTTTTGTTAGCTATGACTTTTGAATCTCTATACCTATCTATCCACTGCTATTAGAATATGTAATGAGAGAATATACATGAGGAGGTTTCTGTAACTTCATGCATTTTGAAGCTATTTACAGGGTAATGCTGCTGCAGGAGTTATATGGGCACCACTGGAAGAAGTAAAGATTGAATCTCAGTTTGAGGAACATGGATCTGATTTACAGACTGGTTGTAGAGAAGGTGGGAACAGGTGGTGGGGAACTAGAACATAATGGGATGATATGATCAAGAGATCATGGAATCTCTGAAAAGTTCACAGCCAGAATGTTTTTACTATGTGGCTGCTAGAAAGTATTGTAGTTGATTGACCAAAATGGTTCATAATGCAAATTTAAAACCACAGCAAGAAAAATTGGAATGATGTGTTTGTAAATTAAATGTACAGCAATATAGTGAATATATACATATAATTTTTTTCATATATCCTATTCAAAGAATTTTCTTGCCTTGTAGTTGTATATGACCAGAAATATCACTTTAAAATATGAAACTATTCTTCCAATCTTATAAACAAAATTAAAATTATTACTAGTAGTTCATTGAGAATACTACTGATACTTGCTACTTAATTTTCATGGTATAGCACATTAAAAAAATGATTGTTGTAAAGCGTAATAGTGATAACATATACAGGCAGCTCTCACTTCTATGGTAGTGCGAGGTCATAAACATGCCCACGCATTTAGCCTGTGCAAGTTGATTATAGTCAATGGAAAAAAAATGATTGTTCCATGGCCTTTAAAAACCATTTGACAAAACATCAAAAACTCCATACTGTCAGTTGTAAATACATAGGGAGATTTTTTAAATAGCAAAACTAATTTTATTTAGCATACTGTAATTTAAAATATAAGAAATGAAAAATAAGCAGTTCTTCGCAAAAAAAAAAAAATCAAGAATAGTTTTAGCAATGATTTTCTTCCTTTGCATTGTATTGACATCTGAGATGGAATGAGCACTCTTTCTATGCCTTGGTGAATCAGCATGCTTCTTATATTAGGATCAGCTTCTAACATTTTATCATTTGTGCTTTCAATGTTATGATATATTTTCAAGAGTTTTTAAAAATGTGAAGTTGTTTTGGTTGGGTTGTTGTTTTTTTTGCTAGTATAATTTTTTCCAGGTTTTGCTAGTATCATCTTCATTCTTTGTCACAGCTACTTCATTTATGCTGAAAAGGTGGCCTTCAGGAAGTTCTAGCTACGTATCTAAAGCAGCAATGTTATTTTTTTCACAGTTAGCCATTGCTTCTATAACTGTATTTATGTTTGATTAAAATTTCAGTTACTGTATTATCACCCTTTCCTACATTTTCATTTTTCTTGGCCTATTTTCTTTTGATTTTTGTAAGATGACGTATGAATTCATAACCAGGAAACAAGACAACACAACTCTATGATTTGTTATCTATATGGAAACTGAGTAATAGATGTACAGGTCTCAAAACGAACAGACTTTGAAAGAAGTGATATGATTGGGCTTTGATTATAATGCTTACCTGTTTTTTAGGTATCTGTGGACTGATGAGCTATCAGAAAACTTTGCACTTTTTGCAATTACTTGTATTGAATATATCTTGGTAACTAAGATTTGAATTGTGAAGGTAGGGGACTAGTTTTATCTAAACTGTGCTAATAAAAACGGCAAAATTTACACAATTAGTGCTTGTTGGACTTAAGTTTGTTAGCCATTTTTCTTGCTGTACTTATTGGCCCAGGCAGAATCTCAATTTGTAGATTTCAATAGACATAAAATATTCATCACCAAACTCTAAGATAAATAGATAATATTACCTACCCTCTAGAATGTCATAATATTTGGAGGGAGATATAAGAAATATAATATAAACCATAGATATTAAACAATGTACTAAGTGGTAATCTCTACAAGTAAAGAATGAACATTCAAACAAAACAGAAATAACTGGACAGAATGTACTTAACTTCCAACATCTTCTTGTCTATTTTGTAATGAGAAAAAATACTTAGGAGTAAATTGTAAGATTCAAAATCAATTGATTGGTTTTCTTTCAGCAATTCAGGATAATTATGCTCCAGCTTTGGTGAGGAAATCTTTTCTCATTTGCATTAAACCTGGTTTACTACTGACCAGACAAGTTATTCAAGACAGACTTTGAAGCTGTCTCCCATATTACAGTGTGCTTGAACTATCTCATTTTAATTTATCTGTTTTTGAATAGTTGCAGATGAAGGATTCCAACATTTCTGAGGCCCTTTAAGTGCAAGCAAATCATTGTTGGCAGAATTAAACTTTTTCTTTTGGGGAAAAAATAATGCATCTCCTTTCAGCTTTTCTTTGGAAGACAAGTCAGTTTCTTCATAGTTCTTGCTACTGCTTCCTGGAAATAACTGTTTCCTAGCCTCTCCTACTGTTATCAGGTATGAAGTGCATGGCCTGGCAGTACTTAGTGGGTCTCTAAGCAGTGTAGGCTCCTAATCCTTCATTCTTCTGTGCACTCTGTTTGGCCTGATGGTGTGTGCATTTGTTACAGTGCTTGTAATAAAAATTGTTTCTTCCTTAGTATATTCTGTGGATGCTTCTCCTTCTGCCATGTGTTAAGGATTTGCCTGGTATGATCAGCACAGAAATTAAGTAAAATGCCCCAGGAGGATAGTTTTTAATGTCCCACATTTAATTTCAGATAGTATCTGAAGCATTTTAAGAGACTCTCTTATCTAGTTTAAAGAAATGATTGAGAACAGCTACAACATGTTAAAGTTGACTACAGTCACATAATGATAGTACAAAAAGAAGTGTTATATTTTATATACTCAGTTTTTTTTAGAATTTAATATTTCATTTTGTCCGAATTGTCCTAGTTACTCATTAAATTTCCAATTTGAGATTCTTTTATTTGTAGGCAAGCAAATGAAAACGTAAGTTAATAAACTATAAAAAGCACAATATATGTTTGTTGAAATAGAAATATAAATTTGAGCTAATGACCTATTTACATGGGATACTAAAAAACTGTATTTTATTAAATGTGCTAATGTTTAGAAAGACCTGTTTTTAACTATTAGTATGCTAAAAAAAAAAATCCTTTGTATAAAATAGTAAACAAACATAGACCCTAATCTCAATAAGATTAAATACTTGAAAAAAATGTACTTGTTAATAATCATCTGGAATGTACAACACTGAAAAGAAGTGGTGTCAGAGGGCAGTTATTGACTTTCCACCTAGTCATGAGAAGCAGGCTGATGCAAGTGAGGGTTGTATCAAATGGGACAGCTTTGCAGAGTTCGAATATGGAAATGGAACTCACCTGAGACACAGGGTGAGTGAGGGGGCAGGAGTTAGTGGGGAGAAAGCCTTTCAGGCCTCAGCCACATTGAAAAAAGGCAGAAGGGTGCCAAGCCGAACCGTGCCTTGCTGCACCAACAGTGGAACTGATGGAGCATTCCAAGGATGCTGAGCAGAAGATGAGGCTGCTGAGGCAATTGGTGAAGTCAGTTTTGGAGTTCTGTATGTACTATACCATTAGTATGGGCCTCAGGGGAACTTGGAAAGAATCTGAAAAGAGGTAGCAATTCAAGGAATGTTTTACCGTTTCTTTGCTAATTTGCTTGGGATTAAAGCTTCCAGCTCCATTCATGTTACTGTAGAGGACATGATTTTATTGTTTTTCATGACTGTGTAGTAGTTTGTGGTATATGTGAACCACATTTTCTTTTTCCAGTCAACATTGATGGGAACTTTGGTTGATTCCATGGCTTTGCTATTGTGAACTGTGCAACAATGAACATAAGAGTGTATGTGTCTTTTTGGTAGAATAATTTATTTTCTTTTGGGTACATACCCAGTAATAGGTTTGCTGAGTCGAATGGCAGCTCTGTTTTAAGTTTTTTGAGAAATCTCCAGATTGCTTTCTACAGTGGTTAAACTAATTCACATTTCCACTAGCAATATATAAGCGTGTGTTCTCTGCAGCCTTGCCAGCATTTGTTGTTTGATTTTTAAATACTTGCCATTCTGACCAGTATGAGATGACATCTCATTGTGGTTTTGATTTGCATTTCTCTGATTAGTGATGCTGAGCATTTTATTTTCACTTTTGTGGGCCACTTGTATGCCTCCTTTTGAGAAGTCTGTTCATGTCATTTTCTCACTTTAATAGGGTTGTAAGTAGGAGTTAAGTATTGGGCACACATAGACATATAAGGAAACAGTAGACACTGGACTAGAAGAGAGTGGAGGAAAGGGGAGTTATAAAAAATATATAAAAATATATATATATATATATATATATTCAGTACTATGCTCACTATCATGGTAATAGAATCTGTACTCCGAATCTCAGCATCACACAATATTTCAAGGTAACAAATCTACCCACATGCTCCTTCTGTTTAAAATAAATGTTGATTTGTTTTTAATGACAAATCTACTAGTTAAAACTATTAGAGGAAAACCATCATCTTCAGCAAACTAAGGAATAGAAAAGTGAACACCACATGTTCTCACTCATAAGTGGGAGTTGAACAATGAGAACATGTGGACACAGGAGGGGAACATCTCACACCAGGGCTTGTTGGGGGTTGGAGGGAGAGGGGAGGGAGAGCATTAGGACAAATACCTAATGCATGCAGGGCTAAAGACCTAGATGATGAATTCATAGGTGCAGTAAACCATCATGGCACATGTGCACCTATGTAACAAACAGGTACAATCAGCACATGTGTCCCAGACTTAGAGTAAAATAAAAAACCCTCAACCAAAAAGCTATTGAGTATATTATTCATAATTTGGGCTTAAAGAGTCACTACTTTTCATGGTTCAAACTAAGGCCATTTTATTTCAAAATAAGGACATAAGTATTAGAAATTGCACTAAACAAAAATAAACACAAAATACTAAACACAGCATAACAATTTACAGTATAGTCACAGTTCAGAAGTTATTTACTTCAGCTTCTTATAGTGGTGCAGGAGATTCTTAGCATTTTTACTAGGAGGAAAAACGCTTTTTCATCCTCCTTTCTATTTTTAAATTTCCCTTTGTTTTATGGTACTATTACTTTGTATAGCAAACAAGATACTTTTAAAAAAGAACCAAATGGGAACAAATATTCTCTGCATGTTTCTTTCCGTATATTTATGCACATACACATATTCACCAAGTTTTTAGTACTTTTGTATGCCTAGTTTTAAACAAAATGGGCTTATAATTACAGATTTTTTGGTTTCTGTCAGCAAAATATAAGTTTTCCCATTAACTTTTAAATATCATTTGTAAGTACATTTTCTTATCATATTATGACAAAATGTGTAAAATAATGGAAAGAATAAACAGAACTTCCTATCATACCTCTTATCCTCCAGTCCTTTCTTCCAAAGCCAATAATATTTTCTTAGTATCATTCCTGTAATTTTAAGTGCATTCATCTGTATAACTACATATTCTTTTACGTTAACAAATTGGTGCACGGTATATACAATATGAATTTACATGTAAAAAAGCCTAGATTGTGACAAAATGAAGTAGCTAAAAAGTACAGTTTAAAAATCCTAGGTATTTTAGCCTATTTGTGTCTGTGTGTGTGTGTATCTTCCACTTCCTTCTCAATTACTGATTATTATATTGTATGGATCATATGGATAAATGACATTTTTATAATCATGTTTCTTCATATTTAGGTACATCTTATTTTGTTACTTTCAGAATGCTACAAATAATAAGCAAATTCTATTCTATAGATTTGGCTCTCATTGAGTGTCTAATCATCTTTCATGTTAGTAACGTTTTTCTTTGAACTGCGTGCTAATGTACTTTGCCTACTTTTGGTCCTATTAGCGTACTCATATTTTTATTTACAACAATGCATGTATGTGGCTTACAACATTTTAATCTCGTAAGTTATTTTTCCTGACATGTCTCCTTAATTTTGACTTTATTGGTGATTTTTTAGCATTTACAAATGGTTTTCAATTTCTTATAAATATTTCTTATATGTGCAATGTTGCTTTCTTTTATATATCTGAATACTTTATAGAAATGAGTTGCTGTGTTAAAAGGCATTTTAGATTTTTATATATGGTACCAACGAACTCTCCATATACATTGAGTCAATTTACACTTCTTCCAGTGGCAAAATAAAGGGGCTTCATACCCTTATCTAGATCAGAGATTATCAAACATTTTCTTCTGAGTCACTGTGGCAGTTAAATAACTGTGAAATCTTATTCTATAGATTTGGCTCCTATTGATTAATCATCTTTCATATGTTAGTAACTTTTTCTTTGAGCTGCTTGCTAACGCACTTTGCCTACATTTTGCTCTATTAGTGTACTCATATTTTTATTTACAACAATCTAGGTATGTGGCTTGACAACACTTTTTAATCTCATAAGTTATTTTTCCGTATATGTCTTCTTACTTGTGACTTTATTGGTGATTTTTAGCATTTACAAATGGTTTTCATTTCTTATAAATATGGCCTGTGTATGTGCCGTTTTGCAGAATATGCCTTAGTGTCATGCTTAGAAAATCTAAATCATTTCATTTAAAATTTTTGTTCTACAAACTTTCATCTTCTGTCTTTCCTCAAATCTTACTTGAAAAGACTATAATTGAAGACCAAAAAAATAGAAATACAAACTTTAGCAAACAAGCATTTCAATAATTTTTGGAAGACTGAATTCAGATAAATTAAGATAATTGGTTTAGCAAGATAGAGTAGACTACATGCTAATATTCTTGGAAATGGATTAAGTTAGTACAAAAGCAATCATCATTTCTTTTAATGACAAAAATCGCAATTACTTTTGCACCAACCTAAAATTAAAGTCTGAAGAATTGAGAAATGCAAGGATTGGGTAGTTCAGACTTATTATACCTAGACCCAAACAGTGATATACCTCTACCCTTAACCCTAAAAAGTCAGGAAGGAAAAACAATTTATTCTCAAGAGAATTGAAACTAGAAAGACCTACACTCAGGAGTCTCAGCCCAGTAATTGAAAAATAGCCTCAAAGTATAACTGCGTGTGTGGTCTATATGTGAGAATCTGAACTCTGAGGCCACCCAGGCTTTCTCCCCAGATTTTCTGCCCTGGTTTTAGAAGCGAGGCAACTATCCTAATCTCCCAGACAAGAGACTGGGGGAGTCATCTGTGAAAAACTAAATTGCTTTAGAAAAAGACCTTGCCATACAAATATTTAGGTATTTCTCAATAAAAAGCTGTTTTTTAATTTGGTATCTTCACCTGATGTCGATAGGAACTGCTTACATACTGGCTTTATCAGGAAGATTTTCAAAATGCCACATGTAGGGGGAAAATCATAATTGTGAAGATGGCAGGGTTATGGTCTATAAAGATATTATGAAAAGATTTGTCAGAGATAAACCTGTTCTACTTGAAAACAAATAGATAAGTATTTATATTTGATAAAATAACATATGATAATACAGGTTGAACATCTCTAATCTGAAATACTCTAAAATTTGAAGCTTTTTGAGTAGCAACATGATATTAGTAGAGGAAAATTCCCAAACCTGCTTTCCTGTGACAGATAATGTAGATTACTGAAAATATTGTATAAAATTATATTCAGGCTGTATATATCAAGTATATATGATACATAAGCTAATTTTGTGTTTAGACTTGGCTCCCATCTCCAAGATATCTTATTATCTACATGCAAATACTCCAAATTCCAAAGAAAATTGAAAATAGAAACATTTCTGGTCCCAAGCATTTCAAATAAGTCATGCTCAGCCAGTATATTAATACTATATAGAAATATATAGGTGCAGATCAGAAAAAGCAGCTAACATGGTGATATGATTTTTGTTTTAGATGCTAATTAAATAGCATTGATTTGATAAAATGATATGGATTAAAGTATTTATATATTATATAAAATTCTATATTTTCTTTAGGCAACTATTTTTTTCCCTTTTTGATTTTTCTTTCTCATTTACATCTTTGATCAGTATGAATTTCTTTTATGATGAAAAAACATTTAAGGTTCTACCTTTATCTTTAGTTCCAAAAAGTGAGTCAGCTATATGATGAATATGTTCTAGAGGTCTAATGTACAGAACAGTGACTATAGTTACTAATGCTACGTTGTTTATTTGAAATTTGCTGGAAGAGTAGATCTTGTTTTCTCCTCATCACGCGCACGCGCGCGCGCACACACACACGCACGGTAACAGTAACAGCGCTATAATAAATGTGTTGATTAATTTAATTGTGGTAATCATCACACAACGTTTATGTATATCAAATTATACTGACCAGCTTAAATATACGCAATTTTTGTCAATCATATCTCAAAGTTTGTTTTGCCAGGAAATCTCTCCAGGTATCCATCCACTTAATTCCTTCAGTGCTGCTACATTGTATCAGATCTTAAATTAAATGTTACTTGTCGATCATTACTTTTCTGATTATTCTATTTTTTTAAAAAAATACCCTAAGCTTTGTTCACAGATTTAAAAAGTAGAAATTACTTAGGAGAACACAAAGTAAAAAAATGTAAGTCCACACCAAATACACATAGATTCATTCCACAAGGGATAATCATTTCAGTGCATAAACTTTATCAAAAATTTTATGACTAAAGCCTTTGATAAAATATTGCTCTCTAAAAACCTGATTTATTTTCATTTTTCTGAGATAATCATTTAAAATACACCGTTTTCTTCCATAAAATTGTCCCTTAGGCATTTAAAACATTGCCCCACTTTATCTCCTTTTTTTCCCAAAAACAATGCCCCTCTTTTTTACTGTCTTCTATGTATGCTTTAGAAATAAAACATGTTGTCATTTTTGACTGTATTTTCTCATCACTTTTAAGTAGAAATAGTATTTTTAGCTTTCCATTTTTAAATGCATTTAGTAGTCTGACAATCCTTTGCCTGAGGCTGCATACTAAAACAAGATGGAACTGTTTTATTATATCCAAATTACATGGAATTTCAATTTTCTATTTCTTTTTACCTTTTTGAACTTTCATTATATTCTTCTTGCAAGAGAAAAGTAAAACAAGGTTGAAGCTCATTTTGTCATTATGCCATATTCTATTGATGCTACATTGCTGTATCATTTTTTTTTTCAAACAATGAACCTATCCCTTTCTCCTTCTTAACAAAATAAAAAACAAAATGTATATGAACAATGTTTCTAATATTTCACAAACTTTGATTCATTCTGGGTCAGGTCTTTCTTCAGGATTCTAGAATCATTTATCTACCCCTTCTTCCATGGATAAAACCCATTTTGTAATTTGCAGAACTGCCACAGGGCTTGAGTGTTTGCTTTGGTCAAATTCCACCCCCACCCCCCGCGCCTGGTTTTTTTTTTTGCTGGAAGTATTTGCTACCAGATAATGTAAATTTTATTCTTTAGTACTTTTAGTGTCCATCTTCTTCCATTTTTTTTTTTCAGTTGAAAAGCCCATTTACTATTGCATTCCAAAAGCAGGCTTGTCATCTGGATCTAGGTTCAATTTCTAGCTCTCATACCTATAAACCTGGACATGCCTTATAATCTCTGTGTCATGGAGTCTTTCTCTATATGATGAAAATAATGTGCACCCTGAAATTTGTTAGTATTTTTGTTTGAACTAATATTTCTATAACACTCTTAGACAAATTTGGTATTCAATAAACAGATAAGATGACATGCGATTATACCTTTATAATTTTAAAAATTATTTCTCTGCTATAAAGAATATGTGAACTGCATCTCAGTTACTTCATTTTGTGCATGTGTATTTTGTATTTTACTAAATACCTCAAGATGTGATGTAATAGTTGTCTTTTGTGATTGCTACTATTTATTCCTATTGATGTGAATTAGATATAGATCAACAGTTTTCCTATTCTTTTTCTGAAACGTAAATTTGCCAACACTTGTTAGTTGAGACGCCCTGATAAACTGAATTTTCAGTAGACTTATGAAAATTTCAGTTCTCTAATTATTACAGATCTCATTTCTATGTGAGCAGTATAATATATTTTAGATAAGGATACCTTGATTGCCACCATTAAAATATATATATATATATATATATATATATATATATATATTCTACAGAAATACTGCTTTTGCTGTATTAGATCAGGTCATTCATAAAACTAGGTCTTTGATTTGGAGAAACGAACTTTGGATTCTTTTCACGAGACTGTCATTCTGGTCATGAAATCCATGTGATAGAGGAAAACAATTTCTAGCATTACACTCGGAGATCTAGGACGAGAAAACTCCACACACAAAAAAGTGAAAATATCAGAAGTGAAAATATCATTTACTCACGAGTATCCTACAGTTCTCTGTGTAGAACTTCAGCATTGACTTGAAGTTTTGGTTCTTTCATTTCCGTTCTTTGTCCCCTTAGTGTACCAGCAGATGAAGTTTTTATTCTTGTCAAATGTGATTTATCTTAAACTTGGCACATAAGGCTGATGTGGTCACAACACATGCTAGCTGTGTGATCCTATCCAAGTAACTTTCCCCCCGCCAAAGCCCAGTTTTCTCATCTGAAAGAGATGCCACATTCATACATAGGAAATATTGTTAACAGAAAGTGGTCCCAATCCAGACCCCAAAAGAGGGTTCTTGGATCTCATGCAAAAAAGAATTCAGGGCGCGTCCACAGAGTAAAGTGAAAGCAAGTTTATTAAGAAAGCAAAGGAACAAAATGACTATGCCATAAGCAGAGCAGCCCTAAGGGTTGCTGGTTTACTATTTTTATGGTTATTTCTCGATAATATGCTAATCAAGGGGTGGATTATTCATGAGTTTTCCAGGAAGGAGGAGGGAAATTCTCAGAAAAAAGGGTGTCTCTTCCTTTTAGACCATATGGGGAAGCTTCTGGAGATTGCCATGGCATTTGTACTCTGTCATGGTGCGGGTGGGAGTGTCTTTTACCATGCTAATACATTATAATTAGTGTTTAATGAGCAGTGAGGATGACCAGAGGTCACTTTTGATGACATGTTGCTTTAGGCGGATTTTTTCCAACTTCTTTATTGCCTCCTGTTTTATCAGCGGAGTCTTCACAACTTGTATCTTGTGGTACCAGTCCTGCTCACCTTCCATCTTATTCTGTGACTTAGAATGCCAAACCTCCTGGGAATGTGGCCCAGCAGGCTCAGCCTCATTTTGTCCAGCTCTTATTCAAGATGGAGTGTCTAGGGTTTGAACACTAGGACCATTATAGTACTTACTTTTTTTTTAACCTTTTTTTTTTTTTTTTTTATACTTTAAGTTCTGGGGTATATGTGCCAAACATGCAGGTTTGTTACATAGGTATACACGTGCCATGGTGGTTTTCAGCATCCATCCCTCTATCATCTACATTAGCTATTTCTCCTAATGTTAGCCCTCCCCAATAATTACTTTTGAAAGTTTATAAAAGTCATCTAATATAGTGCCTGTCACATGTGGTGCAAATTCTTTGTGTGTGTGTGTGTGTGTGTGTGTGTGTGTTATTGCACCTTAGGTTCTGGGGTACATGTGAAGAACATGCAGGATTCTTGTATAGGTATGTACATGGCAATGTGGTTTGCTGCCTCTATCCCCATCATCTATATCTGACATTACTCCCCATGTTATCCCTCCCCAAATCCCTACCCCTCGCTCTCCCTCTCCTAGTCCATCCCTGCAGACCTCAGTGTGTAATGCTTCCCTCCCTGTGTCCATATGTTCTCATTGTTCAACACTCACCTATGAGTGAAAACGTGGTATTTGATTTTCTGTTCTTCTGTCAGTTTGCTAAGAATGGTGGTTTTCAGGTTGATCCATGTCCCTACAAAGGACATGAACTCGTCATTTTTTCTGGCTGCATAGTATTCCATGGTGTGTATGTGCCACATTTTCCCTGTCCAGTTTGTCATCGATGGGGATTTGGGTTGGTTCCAAGTCTTTACTATTGTAAGCAGTGCTGCAGTGAACATACGGATGCATGTGTCTTTGTAATAGATCAATTTATAACCCTTTGGATATATACCCGGTAATAAGATTGCTGGGTCAAATGGAATTTCTATTTCTAGGTCCTTGAGGAATCACCACACTGTCTTCCACAATGGTTGAACTAATTTACACTCCCATCAACAATGTAAAAGTGTTGCTATTTCTACACATCCTCTCCAGTATCTGTTGTCTCCAGATTATTTAATGATCACCATCCTAACTGGCATAAAATGGTATCTCTGTGTAGTTTTGATTTGCATTTCTCTAATGACCAGTGATGATGAGCATTTTTTCATGTTTGTTGGCCTCATATGTGTCTTCTTTTGAAAAGTCTGTTCATATCCTTTGCCTACTTTTGAATGGGTTTGTTTGTTTTTTTCTTGTAAATCTGTTTTAGTTCTTTGTAGATTCTGGATATAAGTCCTTTGTCAGATAGGTAGATTGCAAAAATTTTTTTCCCATTCTCTTGGTTGCTGGTTTAGTCTAATGATTGTTTCTTTTGCTGTACAGAAGCTC
The DNA here is from genome assembly GCF_009761245.1 of Sapajus apella. Taxonomy (NCBI): domain Eukaryota; kingdom Metazoa; phylum Chordata; class Mammalia; order Primates; family Cebidae; genus Sapajus; species Sapajus apella. Next base: position 7,552,253 of record NW_022436992.1, on the reverse strand, counting down.
TGTTTTAGTTCTTTGTCAATTCTGGATATCAGCCCTTTGTCAGATAGAGATTCTCGTACGTTGTGTCTTCATTCTCATTGGTTTTAAAGAACATCTTTATTTCTGCCTTCATTTCATTGTTTATCCAGTCAACATTCAAAAGCCAGTTGTTCTGTTTCTATGAAGTTGTGTGGTTCTGAGTAAGTTTCTTAATCCTGAGTTCTAATTTGATTGCACTGTGATCTGAGACTGTTTGTTATGATTTCTGTTCTTTTGCATTTGCTGAGGAGTGATTTACTTCCAATTATGTGGTCAATTTTAGAGTAGGTGTGATGTGGTGCTGAGAAGAACGTATGGTCTATGGATTTGGGGTGGAGAGTCCTGTATTGTCTATTGGGTTTGCTTGGTCCAGGTCTGAGTTCAAGTCCTGGATATCCTTATTAATTTTTTGTCTCATTGATCATTCTGATATTGACAGTGAAATGTTAAAGTCTCCCAATATTATTGTGTGGGAGTTTCATTCTCTTTGTAGGTCATTAAGAACTAGTTTTTTGTATCTGGGTGCTCCTGTATTGGGTGCGTATATATTTAGGATCATTACCTCTTCTTGTTGCATTGATCCTTTTACTATTATGTAATTCCCTTCTTTCTCTCTTTAGATCTTTGTTGGTTTAGTCTATTTTATCGGAGACCAGGATTGAAACTCCTGCTTTTTTTTTTTTCTCTTCCTTTGCTTGTTAAATCTTCCTCCATCCCTTTATTTTGAGCCTATGTGTATCCTTGCATGTGAGATGGGTTTCCTGAATACAGCACACTGATGGGTCTTGACTTTTTATCCAATTTGCCAGTCTGTGTCTTTTGATTGGGGCATTTAACCCATTTACATTTAAGGTTAATATTGTTTTGTGTGAATTTGATCCTGCCATTTTGATGCTAGCTGGTTGTTTTGCCCATTAGTTGACATAGATTCTTCATTGTGTCAATGCTCTTTACATTTGGTACATTTTTGGAGTGGCTGGTACTGGCTGTTCCTTTCTATGTTTAGTGCTTCTTTCAGGACCTCTTGTAAAGCAGGCCTGGTGGTGATGAAATCTCTGAGGAATTGCTTTTTCGTAAAGGATTTAATTTCTCTTTCGCTTATGAAGCTTAGTTTGGCTGGATATGAAATTCTAGGTTGAAAGTTCTTTTCTTTAAGGATGTTGAATATTGGCCCCCACTCTCTTTTGGCTTATAGGGTTTCTGATGAGAGATCCGCTGTGAGACTGATGGGCTTCCCGTTGTGGGTAACCTGACCTTTCTCTCTGGCTTCCCTTAGCATTTTTTCTTTCATTTCAACCCTGGTGAATCTGATGATTATGTGCCTTGGTGTTGCTCTTCTTGAGGAATATCTTTTTGATGTTCTCTGTGTTTCCTGGACTTAAATATTGGCCTGCCTTGCTAGGTTGGGACGTTCCCCTGGATAATATCCTGAGGAGTGTTTTCCAGCTTGAATTCATTCTCTCTGTCACATTCAGGTACACCTATCAAACATAGATTAGATCTTTTCACATAATCCCATATTTCTTGGAGGCCTCATTCTTTTTACTCTTTTTTCTCTATTCATGCCTTCTCATTTTATTTCATTGAGTTGATCTTCACTCTCTCATATCCTTTCTTCTGCTTGGTCAATTCGGCAATTGAAACTTGGGTAGGCTTCGTGAATTTCTCGTATTTTTTTTTCAGCTCCATCGATACATTTATATTCTTCTCTAAGTTGTTTATTCTCATTAGCATTTCTTGAAACATTTTTTCAAGGTTCTGAGTTTCTTTGCACTGTTAGAACATGTTCTTTTAGCTCAGAGAAGTTTATTACTCACCTTCTGAAGCCTGTTTCTGTCAATTCATCAGACTCATTCTCCATCCAGCCTTGTTCCCTTGCTGGTGAGGAGTTTTGATCCCTTGGAGGAGGAGAAGCATTCTGGTTTTGGGTGTTTTCATCCTTTATAGACTGGTTTCTTCCCATCTTTGTGGATTTATCTGCCTGTGCCCTTTGTAGCTGATCACTTTCAGATGCAGTCTCTGGACATCCTTTTTGTTGAAGATGAAGTTATTTCTTTGTTTCTTAGTTTTCCTTCTAACAGTCAGGCCCTTCTGCTGTAGGACTGTTGGAGGTCCACTCCAGACCCTGCTGGCCTGGGGATCATCTGCAGTGGCTACAGAACAGTAAGGGTTGCTGCCAGTTTCTGTTTCTGTTATCTTTATCCCAGAAGGTTACCCGCCAGATGTCAGCCTGAGCTGTCCTTTAGGAAGTGTCTCTGGATATACGGGGGTCGGGGAGTTGATTAAGGAGACAGTCTGTCCCTTAGAGGAACTCAAGTGCTGAGCTGTGAGCTCCCTTGTTCCATTTAGAGCTGCTGGGCAGGTACATTTAAGTCTGCTGCAACGGAACTCATAACTGCCTTTTTTTCTCAGATGCTCTGTCCCAGGAAGGTAGGGCTTTGTTTATAAGTTCCTGTCATACTTCTGCCTTCTTTCAGAGATGCTCTGCCCAGCAAGGAGGTGTCCTAGTCACAGTCTGCTGGCAGAGGTGTTGCTGAGCTGTCGTGGTCTCTGCCCAGCTGCTGTGTGAACTTCCTTGCAGTTTTGTTTATAGGGGTATAGTTAGAACTGCCTCGGTAATGGCGGACTGCCTCAGTAACAGCTGGCGCTTTTCCTCCCACATTGCTGGACCGTCTGGGGTCCAGCTGTGTGCTCTTGTGAGACTCTCAATCCAGAGCATTTCAGATTGCTGGTCTTTGTGGCGGTGGGATCTTTGGAGCCAGATCACCTGGCTCCCTGGCTCCCTATGTCAGCCCCCTTATTTTTTTCAGTTGAACAGGTGACTCTGTCTCCCATGTGTTCCAGTCACCTGTTGAAATGGCACCCACATCTGTGTGAGTTTTTGTGCAGAGACCCGCTGAGCCAGCTGAAACAACCGCGCTGGAGACTCATGGTGCTTTTTTGCCCAGGAATCTCCTGGTCTGTGGGCAGTAAAAATTCATTTGGAAATGTGGTGATCACTCACCCTCTGCGTTTTTGCTGGGAACTGCAATCCAGAGCTGTTCCTATTTGTCTATTTTGCATGCTGATGCTAATTCTTTAGTTGTTTTCTCCCTTTAATGTGCAGGACTTTCCTTAGTTTTAATGAGGAACCAAAGAGAGCAAAATATGAATCCGAATACTTAAAAATAAGATTCCTGGGGTGGGGTCAGGGCACACAAAAATGACAATAGCTAACACATAGGGACTTACTATATACCTGAAATTCTCCTAAACCATTTTATATATCTACCCATTTCATCCTCAATCCCAGAAGGTAGACACCATTATCATTTATCATTTACTCCTGGGGAAATGAAGCACAGAAAGGTTAAATATCCTCCCAAGTTTTTAGGCATAGGAAGCAGTGGGGCTGAAATTTGTACCCAGGCAGACTGGGTCCTATGGCTGTGCTCTGAATCACTACACTAAGTTGTTTCACTGTCTAAAGGACCCAAACCTCAGAATTTTACCCTTCTTAAAAGATGATTCTCTCCGAATCTAGTATAACAACATAAAAATAGATAAAATTTGGAATAGGAGCCATCATTCCATACCCCTAAAAATAGTACTGCTTTGATCTTTCTGTGCCAGAAAGAAATCACTGGCTTAGATTTGTCTGTCCCCAGCTCAGCAGTTTCTTTTTGAGTCTCCTCCATTTTGGCAAGTAGACAAGGTCACAAAATTCACAAGTGCCTCAATTTTTTTTAATTTTATTTTAAGCTAGACTTTTGACCAGAGTCAGTGACATTTGTAGCTTAATTATACACACATTCCCCTTTCATCTTGCATAATGCTGAGCAATATAATCAAATGTGCATTCTTACCTCTGGGTGGCTATTTGGAGCATAAAGCATTTGTAGTATGTGTTAATCAGAACATCTAAATTTTGGTGGGGTAAATATGTACACAAAACACAGGAGTTGTACTCTATTATAATGAATTTGTAGTCCTGAAAAACCCACAAAGGGGTTAGAAAATGTTGGCAATTGTGCTCTTTTAGGAAAATATATTGTCTAAGGAGAGAGAAGCGCTGACTCTTGGGAAACCAAACTGGATTTAAATGAAGCAAATAGTATGACATAAAGTAACATTAAAATAACTTTTAAGAATTTCATCATGAGACATGGAAGTTAAGAAACAAGGAGCATAAGGATACTGCTACTTGCAAGAGAGTGCTTCTGGCAAAACTTAGAGATATCTTGGCTTTAAGAAACAGACAAATTAAACAGAAATTCTATTTTCACTTGGTGCGTAGAGAGGCCACAACAAGCAAACAGAATTTAAGGAGCAGGTTTCCATGTCTTATTTCATAATCCAAATAGCAAAATTATCGTATTGATTTGACTATCTTCTCGTGTGCCTGCTGATTATGGTTTGACTCTGCGTTCCCATCCAAATCTCATGTTGAAGAGTGATCTAGAGTGTTGGAGGTAGGGACTGGTGATTGGATCATAAAGACAGTTTCTAATGGTTTAGCACCGTCCCCCTACTGCTGTCCTGTGATGGAATCCTCACAGGATCTGCCTGTTTGAAAAGTTTGTTAGCATCTCCCCACCACCACCCAGCTGTCTCTCCCTCCTGCCACCATACCCTTTGCCAGTGTGTATAATACACCTTCCCTCCTAATATTAGTACAACCTGTAATATATCCTTAAAAGTTCTCTAGGAAATCATTTCAGATAAGAAGTAATTTCTTTTCATAAAATATAGGAGTCTAATAATTTAGAGTCTATTTCATAATTTCAAATATCTAGATTCCAGGATATTTTGAATACCAAGAGTTGATTTCAAATAAATATTTAAGTAGCTGAATGAAAAACTATGTAAAATACCATGCACATTCTTCAGTTCAGAGTATGTGCTCAGTAAGCATTGTTATTATTTTTCTTCAACCTGAGTTTTAGCTCCAAGTTAACTGTTCAGGATTACTTTTTGTTTGCCTCTTTTCTTACTTAAACTTCATATTTTTCTCAAATCGAAAATTCATTAATTTAAGACTTCATGAAGCTATCTTAGATTCTGTGGAAGAAAACAAAGATTTAACTTAATACTTCTTCCAATAAATAAGTTCAAATTCTAGTTGAGTACATAAGCTTAAGCTTAAAATAGGTTAAAAAGTTACATATCAAGGCAGTAGAAAGTCAGTTCCAAGTGATTAGTTAATAATAACATCTCTAGGAGTTGATAGGAAGGAAAACAAATGGGGTTATCATGATCAGTGAGGGATTTATGATAATAAATTTATCATTGAGTCACAAGGATAGGCATTTGGAGGGGTCAAAAGAGAATTATTTCATAATCTATTAGGGTTACTAATAAATAAAAATGAGAATAATCCAAACCTTTCAAGGGATTAAAAAATTTTTAATGGAGTTAATACTTAAGGCATTACGTGAAACATTTTGGATCAGAGAGATTCTATTGGAATGAGTAGAAATGTTTCAAACTTGATATAGTTACTGTATCATCTTTAATATTAGATTACTTCCCATGACCTTGGCATTGTGGAATTTAGTTGGGAATAGGGGATAACAAAATGGAAAATAGGTTTTGAGTGGATATGGTATGACACATATAGTACTAAGGAGCTGCAATTAAATACGATGAAATATTTCAAAAATTAAATGAGATTCTAGACTTCTATAGTGGTCAAGTAGAAGACTGTGTGTGTGTGTGTGTGTGTGTGTGTGTGTGTGTATAAGACCACCATTTTTATTAGGCTTTAAAAGTATTTGAGGTCATAAATCAAGAGGTTTTAGAAAAATTTTCTCTGTAGCCCTTGTGAGTTGTTAAATGCTAATACTCAAGTCTTCACAAAGAAAAACATTATTCAGTAATGTTATATAAGAAATATTTCACATAGTAGTTGAATCTTAAATGTTATTTGAATAAATGGCTTAGAATTTTTTTATTTCAATAAAGAAGAGGTAGGAGGGGATTTAGAATCAGAAATAGAATATTTAAAGGCTTGGGGCCATTGACTATTACATTATGAATGTCATTTCATAAAAGGACTAGATATTCCTTCCTTAAAGGCACTGGCTGCATTTTACCATGATACATTGTTGAACATTAACTTGATATGTGGTTCTTTTCTCCATATGTGATGTTTTCGTACTTCCCATAGAGCTAGGCAGGAAATTGCTCTCAATGCCTTAATGTTCTTGCTTCTCCATGGGGTAGACACAGAAGTTCCATGCGTGAAGAGACTGTGCTTAGAATGGGACAGAGTTATCAAAGCACCACAAAACTCAAAGGGATATAGAAAAGAATTTATAAGATGGAAAAAATACAGTAACAAAAACTAAAATAACAGCAATAGTAATAATTATACTTGTGTGATTTTCATTCATCAAACATGTAAAGATAAAAGAGATAATTTTCAAGCTTTGGGTCATAGCAAAATACTGTATTTTGGGCATTTCTGTAGACCATGTCAGAACTATTAAAAAGATTTATGTGATCTATATCTTTGCTTCTAACTAATTAAATAAATGTGAACTTAGTAAACAACAGTGAAATCATTAACAATAAAAACATCTCTCTAAAATTCCCAATATAATCTTTAGTAAGATTTTATCTTTACTAAATGTAATTTTGCCTTAAATATTTAAGTCATACCAAAAATCATACCAAAAACTCATAGCTTACCCTAGTCTACCCCAAATGTACTCAGAAAACTTACATTAGCCTACAATTGGGCAAAGTTTAACTTATAATTAAGTATTGAATAACTCATGTAACTTACTGAATACTGTAGTCAAACTGTAATTTAGGCAGAGCTGCTCTGAGTCGTGTTCAAAGAGGAAAGTGGACTTCCATCAGATGAGTAGAAAAGAGTATAGACAGTATCTCTGTTATCCATCCTGCGTAACAAACCACTCCAACATTTAGTGGCTTAACACAACCCTTTTATTTTTTTTTATAATTCTTTATCCTGGACTAGATTCAATTTGTTTGTGGTTCTGCTCCTCATGGTGTATGCTAGGGATAGAATGTCCCAGGGATATTTCACACTGGCATGTTTTGTGCCTCATGTGTGTAGCTCACTCAAGCAGCTATGGGTTTGCTGGTCAGGTCATCTCTCTCTTTCTATGTTGCCTCTAACATGGTTATCTCGAGCTCTCTAAAAGAATAGTAATCGCAGGGTAATAAGATTTTTACATGACAACTACATTCCAAAAAGGAGTTTTGCAGAAGGGCAGAAGCTGAAAGTTACAAGTCTTTTAGAGCTTGATGATGGAAGTTAACATCACCTTCACCACGTTTTCTTGGTTAAAGGAAGCTCTAAGCCCAGCTCGCACTCAAGGGAGTGGAAAATACAATTCATTTATTGATGGGGGCAGTGGTAATATAGTTGCAGTCATCTGCTACAGAAATCTAGGCTCTTTTTAGTGTATTATGGTTACGCTTCACTTAAAGCTGGAAATACCTTCTGAGAAAGGCATTGTTAGGGGGATCTCATCATTGTTCCACATAAAAGAATAATGTACTTACCCAAACCTAGATGTACAGCCTATTACATGCCTAGACTACATGGTACAACCTGTTGTTCCTAGGCTACATACTTGTACAGCATGTTACTGTACCATGTACTGTAGGCAATTCTAACACAGTGGCCAGTATTTGTGTATCTAAATATTTCTATACATAGAAAAAATAAAGTAAAAATACGGCATTACAATCATATGGGATGATCATCATATATAGAATCCATCATCAACCAAAACATTGTTATATGACACATGACTGTAGCTGTATAATTGGTATCCATCCTAATGTGAACTCTTCGTATAAGATATCTGTGTTTGCACCTGACTAGAAGGTGAAATAAAAGGAAAAGGGAACACCCTCTCCTCAAAAGGCACATTGAAAATTCTCCTAACCACTTCTGCTTTCCTTTAGCTAGCAGAACTTACTTGCATGAGCACATCTAGCTCTAAAGGAAGCTGAAAAATATAATATTCAAGGAGACGTGTGCCCAGCTATCAAAGCTGTGGCTATTTTTCTATTGATGATGGCTATTAGATATGTTTGGACAACTAGAAGTTTCTGCCACAAAACTTAGTCATGTTTAAATTTTACTTTTCATGTCCACAGGTAGAGGCTGTGTCTATTTCATTACTGCCTTCTCTGTAGGATATTCTTCAGAAACTGCAATATGGAATAGTGCCAGATGGCAATGGAAAGGAAGGCGGTTTCATTGGAGGGTATTTTCTTTCAGCGGCATACCCAGTAAGAACCTGCTTTTTATAAACCTAGTGTCTGGATTGAAAGCTCCCATCAATCCTCTCCTAGGAGCTGAGGCATTTTCCTAATTATGTGATATTCTTGGATAGATATGAGTACAGCCAATTGGTTCTCTGCATGCAAAATTCATCTCAGCTACCAGGAAAATACTGCGCCACTGTGTGTCTCTTCACAGTTTAACCATTATTTTAGTAAATCCAGACAACGTTTGCTTCCTATTCAATACTGACAATCACTTTTCTTCACACGCAAACGGCTGGTTATAGGCATTTTATTTAAGGAGAACACAATGGTATCTGTCTGAATAAGAACAAAGTAATTTCCCTCAGAGCATTTACCAAATGCCTTAGGAACACATACTCCACCTCTGCCCAATACACTCTTCCGTTCTCATTCCCTAAACTCATCCAGATAGCACATGCATCTAAAAATGGTAAAACAGTTCAGTATTCCATTTTTTCAATAATTTAAAATGAATATTAAAAAAGAAAAGGAACCCAGAGTTCACTAACCAAGTTTTTTAAATTGATTCATAATATTATGATACTCAACATTTTCTTTTTTTTTTAATTTTTATTTATTTATTTATTTTTTTTTTGCATTTTAGGTTTTTGGGTACATGTGAAGAACATGCAAGATTGTTGCCTAGGTACACACGTGGCAGTGTGATTTGCTGCCTTCTTCCCCTTCACCTATATCTGGCATTTCTCCCCATGCTATCTCTCCCCAAATCCCCACCCTCTGCTGTCCCTCCCCTATTTCCCCCCAACAGACCCCAGTGTCAACATTTTCTTTACATTTTACCTATATATTCAATACTGTCTCCTTTTTTGCTAATGTTTCAGAAGAGTTTTGACAATTTTCCTTCTTAATCTTATTTTCCAAGTTTTCTCACAATAGTGAACCTACACAGACAAACTGTTTAAGTTCCTTTTTAACCATCCAAATGAATATTCTCTGCCTTTTGTGTTTTGCTTTTGAGTACCTGACTAGGTTTTTCTACCTCTGATTTTTTTTTTTTGCATGGTGTTTTCTTGGTTTAGTTTCCCAGAAGCATCTTTTCTGCATGGCTCTGGGTTAGAGTTGTCCAGAAGAATGGACAATACATTTGAGGGCATTTAGGCAGCCGCTATTATTCCTGGATGATCATCGGGGTTACTCGCTGTAACAGGCAGATGCAGAGGTGTCAGTGGGCTCCTGTCTCACTCCCCTCTTCTGTGTATCTAGCTTCTTCTTAAATCCCAGCCCAATTAACCAGCAGCAGCTCTAGGCCCTCTCAGAAGTTTGGCAATAGATCCACAAAGATGGTAGCTACACAGAAACAAGGTTTTTCATAGGCTTCTCTACCTACTTTTTCTATGCTCCGTCAACCCTCTCCTAGACATTTACTTCCCAGTTCTTTCCAAAATTATATAGTAACTAATTTTCATTGTATATCCCTTGATCAAACTGATAGTTTTTTTCTGCACGAACACTTGAACCCCTTGTTAAACATTAACTGTTGGTTCCTTAGGCGGTAGGGACCCACACCAGGGACTGGACCGACTGATTACCTCCAGATGACAAAAGTAAACATTTTTTAAACTTGAAGCTACAGACAATGGTCAAAGGTAATATGCAGGCTCTCTAAAACTTCCAAATAACAGAATTTCCCTTAATGCCAAAATTATTCCTATTTTATCCTGGCTAATGTATAGAAAATCAAATGCAATTTTATAGAATTAACTACAAGTTCTATATCTAAGAACAGTATAACAGCATCTATTTTTCTCACAACTGTATCCCTAACATCTAACAATAAGAAATGATATATAGTCAAAGAAAAATAAAACACTTATTGAATAATGAAATGAATCCCTTTTGATTATATAGTCCTTTATGAATAAAACATGAATAATTTGAAAAAAAATATGGTAAATATTTTACACCTCTAGGGTAACATTTAGTTGCTGAAAAAGTAATTCATTTTATGACTCACTTAAGTGTTAATGTGCAAATATTCAATTGTACTTCCATAGCCTAGAGATTAAGAATTAATTCAGAAAATAACTCTCACTGAAATTCCAAATTGGAAGTCATATTCCTTATAGTCATGTTCTCTACTTGGAAGTTCACAGTTTTCTGAAGAGCAGGGGTCATCAGTTGTTGCAAGAAGTTCAGAAATCCATGCAGGCATCGAACAAAAATGTCTAGTATACATGAATTGCCATTTTTAAAAAGCATGCGAATGTTATATGTGAAATAAACAGATTCACATATATTTAAAAGATTTACTAATCATACTGTCTTTTCTCTGTATTCTCTTAGTATCTACTAAAATCAGAAGTACTGTCATTTCTGTCTTTACAAATCATTAAAGAAAGACTTCTAATTTAGTCATCTTCCCTCAAAATAATAAAAGTGTGTGTGTGTGTGTGTGTATGTGTGTGTGTTCTCATATATGTAACACATATATAAGATTCTATATCAGTACTGGGAACCTGGCAAGTACACCATCTTCCAAGCAAAAATTTCAAACAAAACTTATAAAAATATAGTTAAGGTAAGACCAAATTAAGAGAACAGAATTGCCTAGGAGTCATTAAATGTGGTAGTAGGGAAAACACTTGGATAATTGGTGGGTGGGTAATGCAATAGAATTTCACCAAGATTTCTAGCAGTAGCAAGGTAGAGGTAATAAAATGGCTATTGTAAGTGAGAAAATTTCAACCACATAAATAAATGACAAAGCCTTACTTCAACATAATGGAGCAGGAATATGTTATGAGCCTCCTAATATGATATGCGAAATATATTGGATCACCTGATGAGTATTTTTCTCAGGTTCATTAATCTTGAATCGCTGTTGGCTTTTAGTTCTAGCTTGAGGTTAAAAAAATACAAAGAATAGTGTATCTTAAATCTTGACATAAAAGAAAAACAGGAGAAAAACAATTCATAAAGTGGGATATTCTGTAAGGGTAGACTGGATATTTCCAACAAATCTGTTGCATGAGAAAAAGTGGACACAATAAACCTTATCTACATTAAAAATTACTCATGTGACATAACAACCAAACAACAATAAGTAGATCTTATTTGGATCCCAATTTAAAAAAAAAATGCTAGTATTGTGAGTACATAACAACATGCCTTTAATTTTTGGAGATGAGTCACTTATGGATATCTCTCTGTGGCAGGGGGAAAAATGGCCCTCCAAAGTTGTCTGTATCCCAAATGTCCGTTTCTCAACCATGAATATGTTGTACTACATTGAAAAAGGATAATTAAGGCTACATGTGAAATTAAGATTGCTAATCAGATGACTTTAAAGTTAAAAGATTATTCTGGGTTATTTGGCTGGGCTCAAAGGTAATCACAAGGTTCTTTAAATGTAAAAGAGGGCAAAACCTGCAATGTCAGGTTGATGTGGTATAGTCCTGTCAACATCTTGATTTTATCCGTGGGAGAATCATTTTGAGCTTCTGACCTCCAGAATTAAAAGGTAATAAATCCTTGCTAGTTTAAGGGTCTAAATTTGTGATAATATTTCACACTTGCTATAGAAACCTAGTACCTTGATATTTGGATTAAACATTTTAGCAAAATAAGTTTTAAAATTTAAATAAAGCAAACATAAGGAACTATTAAATGATGCAGGTGTGTTTGAAAATATACAACTTTTATTAAAGTTATCAATTACATAAAATATATTATAAAATTTGGAAAACTGAGCTCAGGATTTCAAGACCAGTCTGAGTAACACAGTGAAACCCTGTCTCTACTAAAAAAAAAAATACAAAAAATGAGCCAGCCATGGTGGTATGCTCCTATAGTCCCAGCTACTTGGGAGGCTGAGGCAAGAGAATTACTTGAACCTGGGAGATGGAGGCTGCAGTGAGCAGAGTTTGCACCACTGCACTCTACCCTGGGCAACAGAGTGAGACTACATTTCAAAAAAAAAAATGAAAACTAAATAATATGAAATGTTGGTGAGCTCAGCCATCTCATAGTTATCAATTTCTCATGGAACGTAGGCCATGGTAGGCAGTCAGGAGATATGCAAATAGAGTATGTAACAGAAATTTGATTCTGGATATATATTGTGAAGAAAATCTCATATAGTTCCTTTCAAGGGTATGAATGACTATGGATACTGAGGTATTTTCTATGATTGGGCTCAGCGGGTTGGTTGTCCATTATTAGCAGAATAAATAAAGTAGGACTGATTCACATAGAGGAAAACAGTACTTAGGTGCAATAATACCAAATGAGGTAAATCACACAATGTTATTTACATAAAAGTATGCACTTGTAAACAATATGCTTTTTAAGGAAATCATGACATATCTGAAGGCATAGAAAAATAAACAGAAAATTCAGGGTAAACTCATTAGAAATCTATAACTGCCCAACAGGTTTTTCCTGCCTGGTGCACAGACAAAACCAATACACTGAGACCATAGTTTTGCAGTAGAGAAAGAGTTTAATTAATGCAAGGCTGACCAGGTGGAAGCATAAGAGTTTATTATTCAAATCTATCTCCCAAGAACTCAGAGGCTGAAGTTTTAATAATTTGGTGGACAGTGACCTAGAGAATGGGTACTGCTGATTGGTTTGGGATAAAATCATAGAGGTGTGAGACAAGGTTATCTTGTGCTTCATCCACCTCTGTGTGGGGTGGACACAGGACCACCTGAGTTATGAGTCATGGTTTAGGTGAGGTCACTTAGTTCTTAGAAAGCAAAAGTATAAAAAACATCTTAAAATGTCAATACTAGGTTGTACATTAGTGATCTTATTTATAGGAGCATTCAATTGAGGAAGTCACAAATCTTGTGACCTCTGGCCACATGACTCATGACTAGTATGGAATTATTGAAACTATGCCTACATCTTAGCAAAATTTAGGCCTCACCATAATTCTAATTAAGTGTTTTTAAATTAATTTTACAAAAGTGATTTCAGTCTCCCAAGGAGGGTGTTCATTTTAGGAAGAAAGTATTGTCATTCTTGCTTCAAAGTTAAACTATAAACTAAATTCCTCCTGTCGTTAACTTGGCCTATACCCAGGAATGAACAAGGAAAGGAAACCTGTGAGGCTAGAAGCAAAAAGGAGTCAGTCATGCTGTATTTCTTACTGTCATAATCTTTGCAAGAGTGTTGTTTCACAACCACAGAAAAATAAAAGGGATCACAATATTAACTTTTACGTAAGTACATCTCAATTTATGAGAATAGCTCCCTTCATTTATTTTTTAATTAACTTTTTTTTACTTTTAATTTTTATTTATTTATTTTTAGTAACATCTTTAATTTCAAATTAGAGAAATTTTCTAGACAACATGAAGATTTAGCTATTTTCTAATGAAAATCAGAAATTCATTTGGGGTAATTTAACCTTTTAAAAATTTACCTAATAGTAGTAGAGCTTTAGCCCCCTGAATATTCTTCTGACATCCAATCTTGCCCATCTTCTCCAAACTACCCTGCACGTTGCAAATAGATCTATTTGAAATTGGGGGGGAAAGGGATCATATTGTTTCTTAAAATTGTTGACTTGTTCTTGGGAAACAATCCAGAATCTTTAGTCTGTCTTCCAGGCAGAGAATTAGCTTTGTGTGCTGTCATTCTCCCCTCTTTCTCTCCACTCCAACCCTCTTTACCTCCGTTCACTTCTGTCACTTCTGAAGTTCCATGCTCCTCCTTGCTCAAGGCCTTCACACTTTTGCTTTTTCTTGTCCTGTAATTCTTACTCTGCCACCATCTTTTCCTCAATGCACACAAGTCTTAGGAAACTTATAATATAGCACCTAACACAAAAATATAGCACCTAACACAAAAACACAGAGGAAGAATGTTCTGACTTTTCAGATAAATTCCATTATTGCACATCCAAAGCACCCTCTGTCTCCTTCGCAGTCCTTGAATGAATGGAAATAAAACTGTATATTATATAAAGAGTTTGTTTCACTTCCTTTTTGTTTCCATAAAATATTTCCCATCATGAGCACTTCATAATAGCAGGTATTCTGTCTTTTTTAAGTGGTACAGATTAGGTGCTCCTGAAATATTTGCTAAATGAATTTTAAAAATCATTTATGTATCTAAACCTCTATTATTAAAATGAGTTTAGTCAGAAGTGTTAAGACAGCACCCTCCACTTTTGACAGATGAATTATGCAAGCATTAAGAATAAAAGTATTTAGTAATCATAATACATATATAATGAATATGAATCTGTTTTAACATTTAAAAATGACTTACACATTGAGACTGTACATGACTAAAAATGCACATTCTTTTTAAAATTTCTCATTGGTTTTCAAATGATTATATATCATTTTTACAGGGTTAGAAATTATACATACCATGTTTTCTGAATTGAGGGCAAAATATGCAAGATTAAAAACAACAGAAGAAAAGGCAAAAAAAAAAAAAAATTAAACCATCTGAAATACCTAGAAAGACAAAAAGCTCTTCTAAATATCTCATGGGTCAAAGAGGAGGTGGTTATGGTAATTCTAGTCTATTTAGAAAATTACAAGTATGAGTTCCAAGAAAGATACAGGAAAAAGAGCACATTGGCATATTTCAATATACTGAAATGAACAAAATTGAACACAAGAAAAAAATTTGAAGGGAGGATACCTTCATTCACTAGAAAAGGAAAATTACTAAAATTCCAAACTGTCATCCTGATGTAATATAATTTGCACCAAATTAACAGAGGTCATGAGAAACTTACATAGAGCAGATATCCAAAAACTTGTTCTAAAAAAGATTAGACTTTACAGGCCATATATGCTCTTTATTGTAACAACTAAATGCTGCTGTTATAGTGCTAAAGTAGCCAGAAAATAAGTAAATGCATGGGTGGAGCTTGGTTCTGATAAAGCTTTTCTTTTCTTTCTTTTTTTTTTTGTTTTTTGTTTTTTGTTTTTTGTTTGTTTTTGTTTTTATTTTCGTTTTCGTTTGAGACAGAGTCTTGTTCTGTCTCCCAGGCTAGAGTTCAGTGGCTCAATCTTGGCTTACTAGAACCTTCAGCTTCCAGGTTCAAGAGATTCTTGTGCCTCAGCCTCCTGAGTAGCTAGGATTATAGGCATGCACCACCATGCCCACCCTAATAAAGCTTTTTTATTGCACACTAAGATTTCAGTTTTGTAAAATTTTCACATCTAATATTCTTATTTTACCTTTTTTAAGTATTTAAATATAGCTTTTAATTCTTTCAATAAAACTTTTAATTTAAAAGTTTCTGTATAGCTCTCCAACTATACAGAAACAAGTAGAGGACCAGGGGCTGTAACTTGCCAATGAATGACAAACTTTCTTGCTGTCATATATAAAGAATAAAGGTGACAATTGGGGTCTGGGAGCAATGTGTAAAATATTCTGCAATTAAATCCACAAACAGTTGAATTTAGGTATTTCTTTATTTTATGCATGTGTATCATCTGACCAAAGACACAGCAGAAATACAATCTTTTTTTTTTTTTTTTTTCATTTTTCTCCTTTCTTTGGACCAACCTTTTTAACTGGAAGGAGTAAGTCCTGAAGATGGAGTGGGCTGGAAGTAAAATACGATGTACTGTATTTCACTGATGTTTTTAGATGCATATTCTCCTTCAAATATCAAATATAAAATGGATTTTTATCTTATTGATGTCTTACAATCTTTGTCAGCCAATAAGGAGTCATGAAGTTGTTGTAGTTGTTTTCATGTCACAGACTTGGTAATTGCTATTTTATCCTTCATTGTAATTGTTCTGTGTGCTGTATTGTTACTATATATGTTGAGTTTAATTGCTCTTTAAAATGGCATCAGAAAGATTACACGGTCATTTTTATAATGAAATGTTTCTGATTATGCATGAGGGTTCAGAAACAAGGCAGCCATATTTCTTTGTGGTTAAATTCACAAAATTTTTTTGGCCATAATCATACATAAATTAGTGATGAGTCTTATAATCAATTGAGTGGTAAAATTAACAAAATTTATTAACCTAAAGTTAACCTTAAAGTGACTTGCTAATATCAACTTAGGGAAAATAAAACCTGCAGTGTATACATGAATGTGTAAATCATTCTCTTTTTTCTTCTCCTGAAAATCATTCAATAGCCACAATTTTTGAAACATGTTTCCTACTGTTGGTTCTAGAAATCCTTATCTCATCTATATGTATAAAGAATATATTGTTTCTAGCTTATACTATTTATATTTAAGTTCACATAAAGATACCAAAATACATAGTACAAATAATACAGAGACAAAAACTGAAAAACTCACTGCTGGGTTCTATACTAGTCTAGAGTCCTTTCCCTTTTATTTATTTATCTTTTTAGGAACTGTGGATTTTTCTGTTTCTTACATTCTATAATATCAACTTTTTAAAAAGCTGATGAGAATTACTAATTGTTCATATTTACCATGTTTATTTTTTTGTCATTCATTGACTTGTTTTACCTTTATCAAAGTCTTACTTTCTTCCATGAAAAAAATCAGTCACTCTATAAAGTGTGTCACCAATCAAGTTTCTGATGAAAATATTTTCCGATGTTTGTATCCTAGACATCTTACCTATATTCCTCTTGACTTGCTTACTCACTCACTTTGGAAACAGCCAGACAACAATCCTTAATTGTCTCATCTAGTTCAGAGTCAGGTATTGCTCTAGCACGTTTTCTTGTGTAAGCATGGTCCTGATTAGATAATCAGGAATTGAAGAAATTAGTTATAAAAATTGTGCATATAAAAATTGTCACTGGATCATGAAATCTTAGAAAGTATAATAGGATGAATATTTTTAAGTTGACAAAAAAAAAACCTCAAAAAGATGCAGAAAAAAATCTAAGTAAATGTGTTGCAGGGAAAAGGAGGGCTCATGGAGTGGAAAACAAAGAGACTCAATTTATACAGATGTTCTCTATTCATTTGTTTAAAGAATATTAGATAGCTGCATATAAAGAACATGTGAATGTCTGTAGTTATATTTGAGCAAAGTATTTAAAGAAATATAATGATGTCTACCTGACCAATAAGAACAAATGGAGTTTAAAACAAATGTTTATTTAGAGGAAGAACAAAGAGACAAGTGTTTCTGCTATAGTGGAGACTGTTACTGTGTTGCCAAACCATCACACATGTGAAGGCTCTTGAAGGAGTAGAATTACATACTGAGAGCTGGGTGAGCTCAATCTGGGTGGGGGAAATAATAAATAAATATATATATAAAATATATAATATATATAACATATATATAAAATATGAGATAGTCAAAAGTTACTGTTTTCTTTTTTTCTTTCTTATAAAGTTTTGCCTTACACCTTCTGTGAGACAAAGATGCATCTCTGCATTTCAATATTGCACCCCCAATTTATTTTATCAGAATGTTTTAAAAAGTTATTCTAATAGTTGTTATGATGTCAGCTGTGTTGCTTCAACTGGATTAGGGCAAGTTCCTTTGTCCCTCTGGGCCTTCATGTATTTAATTGTAAAATGAGTGATGCTGCTCAGGAAAAATCTCTAATGACCATTGTTACATAATTATGCTTGTGAATTTTCCCTGGATGCATTTGGAAATATCTAATAATGCTGGGCAGGGGTGAGGGGTGGGGTGGGGAAGAAAACAACAAAATAAAATTAAGAATTTAAAGGTTAATAAGGCCCAGACTTGGGGAATTTATGGGAAAACAGGTTCTATGCTGTTGTTGACCAAAAAGAAGAAGAAAATAAATCGACCTAGCACCTGGCTGGTTTTTTAAGAGGAAACCAATAGTTTAAGTCAAGATACAACTATCTTGATAGACCTTTTCTACTTCCAAGAAATGAATTTTTCTCTCAGTCCTCCGTTCAACACGGAAATAAAATCTCCAAAAATAAAACCATTTTTTTCATTTTGTAATGTAAATTTTGAAGGTCCTGCCCTCAAAAATCAGTTTTATCCTTAAGGGTTTGAATCTTAGTTTAGGTGCAAGCATATAAATTAATTGGAAGTAATAGGACCTGAAGTGACTAGATAAGGAGAAGAGCATCTGAGTGGGGTCAAGGGATGGAAGAAATTAATTTAAAGAATCCTAAGGAGGCAGGAGCTACATTGGAAGCAGAAGACATGGTATTATGATTTTGCTATGCCTCTCTAATCTGGCATAAAATCTTAAAATTTTCAGTGCCTACTTCTTTTCTGGAAATAGGGAATAATACCTGGCCCGCCTATCACAAGGGATTGTTGCAATGATTGGATTCTAAATGTCGAAGATGCTTTATAATCACAAAGCATGGTACAAATGTGACCAGTCAATATCTTACTGTCATTTGCACTCAAGACTCGGGCTTTGACAACTCAGTAGGGATTTCTGAGAATATGTTGATTTTCCTGCTGTAATAGATCACACAAAATGCAGAAAATGAGTATAACTTGTTTCCCTTCCCTTAAGAAAATTTCACATTATTTTAGGAGTCAATACATACAATCATATAATGGATAGTATTCTGAAACAAGTCTGAGTAGGAGAGTGAGTGTAAGCCTAAGATCCACAGTGGTTCACTAAGTGATTAGAAAAATAGTGAACTGTGCTACATATCTCTGTGTTCCACAAGAAGCTTAAACTCTACAGCTAAACTCGTTATCTTTACAAGAATTTTTTTTGAGTTTCACTCTTGCTGCCCAGGCTGGAGGGCAAAGATGCACTTCACCTCCTGGATTCAAGTGATTCTCCTTCTTCAGCCTCCTGAGTAGCTGGGATTACAGGCATGAGGCACCACACCTGGCTAATTTTGTACTTTTAGTAGAGATGGGGTTTCACTATGTTAGGCTGGTCTTGAACTTCTGACCTCAAGTGATCCACCTGCCTCGGCCTCCCAAAGTGCTGGGATTACAGGCGTAAGCCACCACGCCTGGCCTTTACAAGGATTCTTATCCCCAAAAACCAAAATACAGAATTCCATAGTATGATCTCCCTTGGTAAATGTTAATAGCATTAACAAGTCAGCCAGAAACCTTATAAAAACTTCTGTATGATCAGTCATCCATTTTTTTAAGTCTTTATTCTTTATCATTCTTTTTATGTTTGGGCCTTTATTAATTTTAACCTAAAGCAGTGTTAAAAAATCCCAGTTATGGACTGTTGTGTCTTCCCAAAAATGCACATGTTGAGTCTCTAACGCCCAATGTGATGATATTAGGAGGTAAAACTTTTGGGAAGAAATTAGATTTAGATGAGGTCATGAGGATGGGGCTCATGATGGAGACTTATAAGAAGAGGAAGAGATACCAGGCCTTCCTCTTTCAGTCATGCAAAGACACAGTGAAAATGTAGCCAACTGCAACCCAGGAGGGGGTCACTCACCAAGAACTAAAATCATCTGGCACCTTGATCTTAGACTTCCCAGGCTCCAGATTTTGAAAAATAACCTGTTTTAGCCACCTAGTTTATGGTATTTTGTTAGCACAGTTTGAACAAGCTGATATAATTACTGTAGAGTTTTCTCACCTGAATATTTTATTTCATTGTTTACTGCTTTAAGAACTTCAGCAATTCCCCATGCTTTCAGGATAAAAGTAACCCCCTAAAACTAAAACCTAAGTCTCTTCCTCAATTGACCCTGGACACCTTGTGCAGTCTTATCTCTAGCTCTTCAGCCCAAATATTTTTTGCTGTAGCTGTCATTCAAAACCACATAGGGTTGCACATTCACTATTTTGAGTGTCCATTTTTGTGACATGTCCTCCCCTTTTTCTACGTTTCATGCTCCAAAATCGCTCCTTTGGTATTAAATACGAATTCATCAGCATCAATCCCTTTTCTCACCAATAGATTTTTTAAAAAAAATTTAAATCAAAATGAGTTTATTTCAACCACTGCTTTCTGCCAGACACTATGTAGGCATTGCTAACATAAGGCTAAATAAGGCAGGCATAGATATTTGCCTTCATTGAGCATAAAATGTATCTGACCTTCCACTTCATTCTAGTAGCAATACATTATCTCAACTATCACACTTCCTGCAAGTTTATCCCTTACACTGATATAACAGTCATAATGTTTTATTTGCCTTTTTCTCATATCTGATACCTAATAAAATATCAATGAAGCTTTTATTAAATAGATTTTATGACTTTTGTGGATTAAATTATTAGGGACGTCGATATGAAATATATTGAATTTGAGTTTTCCTAAAATAGGTAATTTGGATTGTAGATGAAAGGAAATCACTGCAGATGGGTACATAGCATTAGAAGCCAAAGAAGAACGTTTTAACTAGGCTTCTGGGGCACACATAAAATGTCCAATCTGAATAGGCCCAAGAGGACTGGGACTTGTGTATAATGACAGTTGGTTCAGAACAAAGGATTTGAAACAAAATGTTATAAAATCGATGGTAGGAATAGTGACAGATACCTTGTATTCGCTAAACTTAGTACAGATCCAGGATCTTCTTTCTTAGTGAATGATTCTCAATTTTCTCTTTACTTCTAACCAAACACAAATGCTAAAATATTTGTGGTTGACTAACGCCCTGTAAAAGTTAAGACAGCATAGGTTTCAAAGCCAATTAAATCCAGATTTGATTTCAAAACCTACCCTTTACTAGATGAATAAACGTCTGCTCCTCAAAGTTCAGTTTCCCTCATCTTTGAAATGTAGATAATGGCAATCTAAAGGGCTTATGGTAATATTAAATAAGATAATGCATATATAAAACATATAGAACCTGCCCCAGAAATGTCTTCATTTTTCCCCCATGTCAATTACCTCATTTCCATAACTGAAATACTTAGTTAATATTTTTATCTGTTCTGAAGCACTCAGTTGGCTCACCTGATAGGCTAATAACAGCTTGACAATGTCGGCCATTCTTGTTGTGTTCAGTATTCAGGAGTCCACAGTAGATCTTGCTAATCAATTGTTTCACTCCTTCCTACTGAGTGTAGATAGAGCCTTAGTTAGAATGTGACCCAAGTTGGCATATGAGTTAAAACATATTTACAATCCTTAACTACATTCCCTCAAGAAAGTCTTAAATTAATAGTAATGGCAGCAAAGATATGCTATTTATCGATACGGTAGCTTCTGGAGACAAGGCATTTTCCTTTACATCATAAGCATATTTGATCTTATTTTAGCCCCAAACGGTTAGGAGTTATAAGTCTAATAACAAAAGGGGCACACAGGAACAGGATGAAATAGAAGAACATATATAGATAGTCTCTTAGGATGGTTCAACTTAAGATTTTTAGACTTCATTAAGGTGCAAAACCATCACAATGTTGGCATGACATACAGTTTTAAATAAACTACATAAGATATCCAATATTTTATTATAAAACAAGCTTTGTGTTGAATGGCTTTGCCCAACTGTAGACTAATATGTTTTCAGCATGTTTTTTAAGGTAGACTGAACAATGACATTTGTTACGTTAGGTGTATTAAATGCATTTTCAACTTTCCATATTTTCAGCTTGCAATGGGTTTATCAGGATGTAATCCTATTGAAAGTTGAGAAGCATGGGTGTGTGTACTGTATATATATATTATATTCATGCATAAGCACCTACTAACTGTATGCTAAATGTAATTTTGTACTAAGATGACCAAATAGAATAAAATACAAACTAATTGACTTTAATTTCTAGGTAAATTAAATATGAAAGTTCAATGTAAATCTGAATCAAGTTGTAAGAACTAACAAAATATAGACCTTGAGTTATATAGGCCCAGTGTGCTTATAATATTTGGATACATGTTTAATAGTTGCTGTCGATATTCTAAGGTATAATTGCATGAGCAACTGATAATCCTATTTAAGATAAAGAAGGCTTACAGTGGACTGGGACTCTGAGGAAATGATAGAGTTACCAAAGCCCTGGATATATATCCAGAGATACATATTTGCAGTACAACACAGATACTGCAGACAAGTTATGATTTATCTCCATTTAAATGGTGAATATAAAATCCTGTTTATATGATTTATGGAGTCTGAGAAATGCACATTTCCTTTTGGAGCATTAATAAATGACTGAGCAGTCTGGTCAAGAGAACCATTAATTTAGGAAGAAGATACACTTGATCTTGCACTTAATCGAGAAACACACTTCCTTAGATTAAGAAAAGAATCCAAGATAATTAGGAATGCAAGGTTGTCTCCCATGCAGAAAGGTCAGAGCAAACCCAAGGCACTTTATAAAAATGGCAAGCTTGGCAGAACAGTATGCGATGCCTACTGTTTCCACAGCAGTGTTCAGGTTGGCCGGTGGCGGGGGGCGGCGGAGGGGTGGCGAGTCGAGGGGAAGAGAGAAAAGGATGTACCATGTTAATTTCTTGCTTAAAAGTCTCCGGTGATAATTTTTATCTAAATCAGAGGTTTTCAAACTTTTTCAAGCATCTGAGGCAGAATTTCTCAACCTCGACCCTATACATATTTAGACCCAGTTAATTGTTTATCGGGGCCTATACTGTGTATTAGAGTTAGCAGCTTCCTTGTTCTCCACCCACTAAATGCCAGCAGCATTTCCACCCCTAATCACATAATGTCTCCAGACATTATCCCTGGGAAGGCAAAATTACTCCCAGTGGAAAACTGCTGAACTAAGATTCATTCACATCCTTTCTGCCTCAAAAGCATATTAATTATATGGCAGAAAAAAGCACAGTAGATCTCAAGTCACTGCCACATATGGATTCCTTTTACTGCCTATATGCCATAAGAGAGGTATATACACTCCTCTTTTCCCTTTCCACATGTCTATTACAATTCAGCTCAGGTCCCAGTTCCTCCAAAAACTATCCCTGTGATGCCAGTTTCAATTAGCTGTCTGCTTGTTTTTCTTATTCATATCTTTACTGTTCATAGGCTTTACCATACTGCATTGCCATTTTTTTTAACGTGCCTGCCTTACTTTTGAGGCAGAGAGTGCCTTGAGGTCACGGAATCTTTCTTACCCAACTGTTTATGCATAAAGACTCATGTAAGTGTTGTGGACAGCCTGATTGAAAAAAAGTACTGAGAAAATCAGTATAAGATTCATGTCTCTTATGTAATGTGTAAATTAAAGAAATTGGAAAATTAGATACATATTTTGAATATAGTGGCAAAGTAAATAAAATATCTAATATTGAGAGGAAAAAGGAGTTAAAGACCCCAGGTGGGAGAAACTAAAATTTGGACTGACTCATACTTAATGAATGCACAGAGAACATAATCACCATCTCTGTTTCTTCATTAGTGGCTGGGTTATACAAATATGAGATCTATGTAATGATGAAAATGCTGAATCTGTGTAAAGTCATCATGTGGATAAAACTCAAGAATGGAAACTATTTGAGTTGAAATACGCCTCCACAAGTTTCTGACCCAAACTCTTCATAAGAATTTTTTTCATCAATGTCCTTATTATTATTTTACCACCCTAGAAACCCTCCTGTTGTGAGGATTTTAGTCTGTTACCAATGATGATCATTCGGTTTCCTTAAGATATTGTGAGAAGCCCATACAAAATTTTCTCTTTATTATGTTAAATATTTCTAGCACCTTCAATATTATTCTTGTGGCCTGGTTTCTGATCCCATCATCAAGGCATATTCAAATAAGCAAATACTGGAAGCAAACTGTTGTGGTTCTCAATTTCCAGTTTAGGTATTAGTTGTACAAACTAGTAAGTGCCATTTTGAACTTCCAATATTCTCCCTCCTTAGCCATAAAGTTAAAATAATTTTATTTTTCTCTCCAATTTTTAAAAGAAATATTTGAAATAATATGAACTTTCAAAGTAATTGATATTTAGCAGGTGCTTAATAAATGTTAATTTCCATGTTTCTTCTTCATTCTGTGCTTCTCTTTCTCATGTATTTTCATTTGATCTGTTATGACAAATTATCCTTCAGAATTGTACTCACCATCCCCTCACACTGAGATGCTCAGATAACCTTTTCTTTAACTAAGTACCACTATTACTATAATAATCATTAATTTAAAATAATGGAGATCCAAAAGTGCTTCCTATATGTCTGGCTTTTGAGGAAATAGCTGAGATCTTCTTGCTACCCTCTCTTTCAAAGCATGCTTATGTTACTATATTATAATATTAGAAAACTGATTCACTTTGTTACAGGCATAAGCCCACACTCGGAGTTACAGGGGATCTAAAGCTAAGTGTAATCAGGCAAGCGAGAGAGTAGGGGATCTTTCTCAGGATCCAACATGAAGTACTTTATCCAGTAGGGTACAATGGAGTGGGAAGAATGAAAAGAAAGACAGAACTCTAAACAGCTGGATTGTGACACATGAGAGTAAAATTATTACTTCTAGACACAACTTGCTGCAGAACCAGAACTTATACATACTTGCCAGCTATGTTGCCTTGGCTGTAGAGGTTCAAATGACAAAATTTCACAGATAGAAATTCAGACTTTGCATGCTGAACTGTGTATAGCAGAAACTCTAATAACAGTATGTGTGGAGCACTATGTAAATAGCTATAGTAATACCTGGATAGAAAAATAAACCATATGAAAAAAAATTAAAAGGTCACATGTCGTTTCTTTAGAATCCACTAGGCTTGCTCAGAAAGTAGTAAGTAGATACATATGCAAGGAAAATGTTCTTTTTAACCTTGTAATTCTGTTAACCCTGAAAAACTGGGAAAGCTAAATTAGTTATATATTGCTACATAACAAATTATGTCAATGTAGTGGCTTAAACAGGAAACATTTACTATTTCAGTTTCTCTGTAGCTTGGAGTATCTTATATAATTTCCAATAAGCTGTCCACTGGGCTGTCATCATCTAAAGACTTCGCTGAGTATGGAAGGCCTGCTTTCTGATGGGTTACTCACTTGGCACTTGGCTGGTGGTCCCAATTCCTTGTTATATGGACCTCTCCTCAGGGAAGCCTGTGGTTTCAAGATTCAGAAGCTGTGTTTCCTGGTACAAGTGACCCAGAAGAAAAATAGTAACCAAGGCAGATGCCATAGAACCTTTTTATAGCCTAGCTTGGGAAGTCACCCTCTGTTACATATGCTTCATTCTACTCATTAGAAACAAGTCACTTAGTCCACAGTCAAGAAGTGTAAACATTCCTATCTATTACAATATACATGATTTAAAATACAGAGTAAGAGAGAAGGAAAAGGGAAGATGAGACTAAATTTTATAATAACAGAGAAATCTAAGAATAGTTCATTCCCTGTGCATGTGGTAGGGGTTGGAATCACATTCACATACTGAAACTGAGATTGGTGGTAGAAGCTATAGGTTACTGTTTTTTTCCTTTAAAAAGAAAACTTTACACAAGTTAAATTTAGCAAGGTTTATTTGAGCAAAAAATGATTCATAAATTGAGCAGCACCCTAAACTGGACAAGTTCAGGTGGAGTGGCTCCATACAGCAACATAGGCAGGTACTATTTATAGACAGAAAAAGGAAATGATATACAAAAACAGCTTGATTGATGACAGTTAGCATTTCCTTATGTGGGTGTGATGTGATGAGGCATTTGCCTTATATGGACATGTTCTATTAGTTGGAAATCTGATTGGCTGAAACTCAATTGACATGATTGGCTGAGACTCGGCTGTCTGCTACAAGAATGTAGTTGTAAGTTAGGTTTCAGTTCTGCCAAGTATGAAAGCAGCCGTTTTCAAAATTTGATTTAACACTATCAAACATTTGCCACTTCTTTGGTAAGATCTTAGACAAGTCACGGTTTTTTGTTTTGTTTTGTTTTTTGTTTTTCCTGTAAAATCCTCAGTTTCCTCACCTATAAAACAAGGTGAAGTGCAATGATATTTATTTCCAGTTCTAATATTTTCAGAGTTGAGCTGCAGGAAGGGGAAGAAAAGATTTAAAGTAAGTACACCTAGATCATGACAGATTATTTCTTAAAAAATAATACTGGTTATCTCCATTTGGCCTTTGATGTATTGCTGGATATAAATATGTATATACCACAGAACGAAATATACCCAAAAATGTTTGACTCAAAAAATTATTCTCTCATATAATTCTATGGGTTAGTGAATTCAGATGAGGTTATTTGATTGGAGTCAGATCTGAAGGTTTGCCTACACAGCTCATAGGAGAAAGTTTTACTGTTACTAGCTCGAGTTCAGAGCAGCCAACAATACACTCACAAGTTCTCTCTATGTGGCTAGGAGTTCTCATATATTGTTAATGGGTTTTCAAAAGCCAGGAAACAGAAGACTCTAGGCCAGGTTAGGGCTATACATAGGATTGCCAGTGTCACTTTCTCTTTACTCTGTTGGCCACTTAGCTTGTATGAAGTTAAACCTTCACCTCTCAATGAGAGAGTTGTAAGGTCACATTTCAGAAGGAAAAGAAGGAATAGAGATGTTCCTGCAAATATCCTTGCAAAATACAATAGACCACAACATGATTAAGTGACAGATACAAGGCCTCTTTCTTCACAGATTCTGGAAATGTTTGCATCACAAATCTGAGTCCGTTGTGAATCTTAATGATGTCCATAATTAATCATTGATTACTGCTGGTGCATGGTCAGGAGAGGTGATTTAGCATCTCTTAGGGTGCAAACTTATGAGTTAAAACATAGCCAACACAATTAGGTTATCAGTGTGGTCCACTAAAAGAATTTGGGGTTTATAAAATCTTTTGCTTTGAGAAATTTTCTTATGAATGTATGCATGTGTTTGTGTGTCTGTAAACATATCTATTTACTTTCCAAATATTTAAGTAATTGTCATGCAGACTTAGCAAAATTACTAGTGAACAACTTTACTTTTGCTTTCTTGAAATTGTTATTTAAATCAACAGTCAAAATTATAAATCTGTAGATAAAAAAATATAGTATATTTCTATAGAAAGTTAATTAGGCTTCAAGATTTTTATAATCTTCCCTTATATCTTGGCTACTTAACAAGCATATTTATAGCTCTACATTTGCTATGACAAATTGGAACCAACTTTGCCATTTCACTTTAGCTCTGTTTAAAAACTCACTCTGCATTATTAGGTTCCAAAACTTATAAAAAATTTTAATGGCTTTGTCAAAAGTGAGGTTTTAGCTTCTAGAAGAAAACTATATTTAAAAGACCATAAAAAGTGGAAAATCTGTAACTTGATAAGGAGTTAACATTACAATTTTTAATGCTGCTTTTGCAGATTATTTTTCCTCCTTTATATTATTAAATTTTTGACCCATGTTTTGAAATAGGTGTGTAAAATCCTTTAAGTTCATATTTGGCTAAGGCCATAGATACAGACAGATCAGCTCTTTAAATGATGTGGAGGAGATTCCATTTCTAGCAGGAGCAGATGAGATTGGTTTGATCACCCTTCCCAGAGAGAACCACTAGACAAAAATTAAAACAAACGTGCTTTAAAACATACGAAATGTATCCACAGTAGTAAGAAATTGTGATGCCAAGATCAACAGAGGGAAACTTGCATAGCTGCCCTTAACTTTTGCATTTTTCCAGGAGATAATTGTTAATACTGAGGATGGTTGCTGAGAAGATGAGCAGGGCATTTGGATTTGTGGGGCTGATGGTACAAAAATTATAGTTCACAGCCTACCATGGTATTTTAAAATAAGAACAACATCAACAAACAAAACAGATCTAGATAAAAGAATGATCAGACACAAAAAACGAATCAGTATTATGTTCTGGGAAATAAAAGACAAGATGAATAATTTCAGGAGATAATGGAATGACTGTAGAGAAAGATCAAATAGGATATCTAGAGTTTTAAAAATATGAGTAAAAATTAAAGATAACTAAAGACGAAATTAAACTGGAAAACATGTCAGAAAGTAATACCTAAATTGAAGCATAAAGAGATAATGGAACGACAAAGAATAAAAAGGCAATTGATTACAGAAGCCATTTAGAAAAAAACAAAATTAGTCTCAAAAATGTGGAATCAAATTCTCAGAAGAAGAAGAAACACGTAACAGGACAGAAGCAATCCTTGAGGACATTAGATATGAATTTTACAAATAGATACATAATGAGATAGATTCAAAAAGCACTACAAACCTTAAGCAAAGTATAAACAAACAAAAACAGACTATCACATTAAAACTGCTAAAAAGCAAAGACAAGACAAACACATTAAAATTGGGCAGAAGAAATGCTAAATTCAGGCTATTTAGACAACAGACTAAAAAGCTTAGAATGCTACTCCTTTCCAAAGAGAAGAATCACATATTTTCATTTTAAGATTTTAATGGGAAGATATTTTTCTCTGGGGATCAACAACAGTGGACTGTGGCTACAAGTCTTAGAAAGTGGTATATATCACTCTGATATGTTATGAGAATCATAGATCATAGATTACCCCCGATAATCTAAGAAATAGATTTTTCTAGATAATTAACACCTTTAATGAAAAGAGATAAATCATTAAGATTCATGTTGTCATTTTGAGGACACCTAATTGTATACGTTAGTATTTCTTTACATTTTACCGTATATGATGTTTAAATATCCTGCAGTTCATTAGTTTCAGAAAGAAATCTATTGCTAAAGAATAATTAAGTAGATAAATATTAAGCTTGTTTGTGGGAAGCCATGGTTATAAAAACTCTGGATGGTGCATTAAAGCAATCATATCCCCTAGTGGAGAGTAATCTGCATAGCAAGTATCTTAACTAAAGTAGTAGTGTTGAAGAGCTGGTCATGAGAACCCAAGACTATAATGAGATGAAATATACTTTGATTTTAAGATGCAGATTAAAAAACAAACAGTTCGTTATTGAAAGTCAAAGTAATTTTCTTACAAAAACCAATTTTTAACTAAGGAAGACATTAAAACTTAGCCAACACATATCTCATGCTGTAATGCAATTTCTTTTATTGTGCTCCCATTTTAATACTTTAGTTTCTGTGTGTAATCACCATTTATTCAAATATTTCTTTTCCATTAGTCTACTCAGCAGCAAATGAAGCAATTAGTGAAATGGATATCACCATTTTCTTCATTTTGTAAATAAAAATTTGAGGCTCAGAGTGCAAGGCCTAAGGTTATGGGCTCAGAAATTTATGCTCATAGGATTGTAGCAGATGTTTTCTTGCTATAAATCTTGACATTTTCTCAACAAAGATGTTTGCTTGTTTGTTTGCATATTCATCCAAATCATTAAGTACGTATTCAATTTTTAAAAATGATCTTGGTGCCTGACAATATAATTTGAGACAAGCTACTAGAGCTAAGAGACAGCTAGAACTAAGATATAAATATTGTAAGAAAATTTGTTTTCAAGTAAATTTTTAAAATATTTAATTCACTACATAAATTTGAGTATATATGGCTGGAAATAGTCAATGATCAAGTATAGAGATATATGCTAATTTCCCTGTAAGTTGTGGTTACTGTGTTAAGAAAAAACTGAAGATCCCATTTCTTTGTTTTTTTACATTAGAACTTTTTCACATCCCAGATATTTTTGACTACTGAATTTTAATTGAACTCTGTCTAGTTTAGTTAAACTGTCTTAGGGTCTCTGAGGTGCCATCAGACTCTAGGCTGGGGCTACAGTCATCTCGGACCAGAGAATCAACTTTGAGGTCATTCATAAAATTGTTTGCAGGACTTTGCTCTCCTCCACAGCTTTTAAAGAATTCGGTTTCTTACCAACTGGGCCACGACAACAACACTATGTGTTGAAACTGTTTCCCACAAAGCGAGTGGCAAGAGAGGGGGAACAAACATGAGAACACCTAAGACATTTATAGCGTAATCTGAGAGGTGAGGTGTCTTCAGGTCTTTAATACGCTGCTGGTCACATAGACCAACACTGGTATAATATGGAAGGGGATACACAAGGTGTAAGTTCCAGGAGGCAGGAATCATTATGGATTGAGTACCAAGCACGACAAAGTCAAATCCCTTAAATGAGCTCTTAGGATCAATTAATATCTTCTTTTACATTTCAGTTTTACATTCAGCATATTCCCTAAATTTTAGCATATTCCCTAAGTTTTTTAGAATATCTTAAATCAAATTGAAGACATATTTTATCTATAAAATGTATTTGTTAATGTAGTATATAATCAAATAGAAAAGAGCTTATTTTAAATAGAATCATAATACAATTTTAAAACCTAAAACATACAAAGTTTTTTTTAATATACAATTTTCAGACTGTTTGGTTTTTCTTCCTTGTTTCTCCAGTCTGTAAAACTCCACATTACACTTGATCTGCCCTTGCAGTCATCACTAGCTTCCACCAATTAAAATGGAAAAACTGTTCCTCATCCTAGGAAAGGCTAATCTGTTTATTAGTGTTCTGAATTTTATTTGAATTTTATCTTCTCAGATCCTTCATCTATCTCCTGCAATGATTAATTTTATGTGTCAACCTGACTGGGCCATGGATGCCTAGATATTTGATAAATATGCTTCTGGGTGTGTTTGTGAGGTTTTTTGCTGAATGAGATTAACATCAGAATCAGTAGACTGAGTAAAGCAGATTGCCCTTCCTACTGTGGGTGGGTCTTCTCCAATCCATTGAAGACCTGAATAGAACAAAAAAGAGTAAGAGGAGTCTCCTGCTGCCTAACTGCTTTAGCTGGACTTCGGTTTTCTCCAGGCTTCAGATTCTAACTGAAACACTGGCTCTTCTTGGATCTCCATCCTGCTGATTTTCCATCTGGAACTTAAGCAATCAGGTCTCCTAGTTCTCATGTCTTTGACCAGGATTGAAACACACATCAGCTCTCCTAGGTCTACAGCTTGCTAACTGCAGATCTTGGAACTCAGCTTCCCTTATATAAGTCAATTCCTTGCTCTGTTGATTCTGTTTCTCTGGGAAACCTTGACAACATCCCTCCTTTTTTTTTTTTTTTTTTTTTTTTTTTTTTTTTCACATTCTTTTCTATTAAACCATTTCCACTGGCAAATAAACAAGCTCTAGCATCTCTGCCTTTAACCTCAGTTTCTCCTTCTGTGTACTGTTCTGTTTGTTCTTACTCCTTAGGTTTACTGTTTTGTCTTTTTTTTCTTTCTTTCTAATAGTGTAATGTTAAGATAATGTGGTAGAAGGAGAGGGATGGAGATGGTACAGGAATTCATAACTTTAGGTGAGAAGTCCAGTTGATGGCTAAGCATATCACCTATTCTTAGTAAAATTTCAAAAATACAGGAAATTTTCTTTTGCCATTATTTTTTGGTCTGTAGTTTTACTAAATTGACCTGAGGCAAACATTTACTTCCCTACCTCGAGTCTATAGATATTTTTTTTCCTTTTCTTAGAGAAAAGGATATTTAGTTTATTGTGATTCTTTTCCTTTTTTTCTATATTTAAGAAGATATTCTCTGGACTAATAGAAAAGTTTTTAAACACCAATATTTTCTAAGCTTGATTTTAAAACTGCCCATCCTAGGACCTTGATGTAGCATGGCAGCATGACCACAAAATATGTCAGCTCGTGCACTGAGACCCCAACGACATAGCTAAGAGCAGAGAATATGTAAACATACTGACATCTGGATTCAAACAAAGTAAAAATGTTATTTCCAGATGACATATTTTGCCTTAATACAAAGATATCATTGAATGTCATGTTCAGAGGATGACACTGCTCAATGTAGCAGACCCCATGGGTAGATGGCAGCTGCTTGACAAGTATTCAACTGTCTCTCTAAGCAGAAGTTATATCCAGTTTGTCTTTTGGAGAATGGTGTTAAAATGGCACCCATGCGTTGTGTTGGGTGGCTGATGATGCTCTTCTTGACTCTGAATAATGTTATACTTCTCACTTGTTTTCAAGAGTAAGGTTTTGTAGAAGTGGTGGCAAAATGCCAGCAAATGAAGGAGATATAATGACTATAGGCAATTTAATAGCTTGACTTAAACTTGACTTTCATTTCTATTGGTAAATGGATGTTAGGGAAATAACTAGTTCATATCCTGATACTTCTTCAGTATTATCTTTATTGAGATATCTTGATATTCTGGTCTGTTTTATTTGCAAAATGAAACAGTATTTACCTCTGCTTATTGTGAAGAATATAGACTATATGTATTTAGTATGAAAAAAGTATGTAGCCTAGTATAATTTCATATTTTAGTATATATTAAGCTTATTAAAGACTAATCAATATAGTTATAATAAAATTTTAAATATCCTTATGTGTTTAATCTTTGCTCAGTAAATATTTTTAATTTCTTTAATTTGGTAAAATACACATAAGATTTACCATCCTAATCAATTTTAAGTGTACAGATAGTGTTGAATACAGTTGTATTTTTGTGCAATCACCTGCATTAATCTGCAGAACTAACTTCATCTTGCAAAAGCTGAACTCTCTATACCCACTGACCATTAACTCCTCATGCCTCCTGATATAGTTCAACTATATGCCCCTGCCAAATCTCACGTTGAATTGTAATCCCCATTGTTGGAGATGTGGCCTGGTGGGAGGTGTTTGTGTCATGGGTCATGAGAATGGATCCCTCATTTCTTGATGCTATCCTCACGACAGTAAGTGAGTTACCAGAAGACCTGGTTTTTTAAATGTAGCACCTCCCTCACCTTCTCACCATGTGAGACACTGGCTTTCCCCATTGCCTCCTGCCATTATTATTTTCTTCTTTCTTTTTCTTTTTATTTATTAATTTTTTTGAGATGAACTTTTGCTCTGTTGCCCAGGCTAGAGTGCAGCGGTGCAGTCTTGGCTCACTGCAACCTCTGCCTCCTGGGTTGTAGTTATTCTCCTGTCTCAGCCTCCCAAGAGTGGGATTATAGGTATGTACCACCATACCTGACTAATTTATTTTGTATTTAGTAGAGACAGGGTTTCACCATGTAGGTCAGACTGGCCTCAAACTCCTGACCTCAAGTGATCTACCCGCTTCAGCCTCTCAAAGTGCTGGGATTACAGGGGTGAGCCACCACGAAGGGCTCCTTCTGCCACTATTCAAAGCTTCACAAGGCCTTAGCAGATGCCAGCACCATGCTTCCTGTACAGCAGAATCAAGAGCCTCTTTTCTTTATAAATTACCCAATCTCTGGTATTTCTTTATAGCAATGTAAGAACAGCCTGATACACCCTCCTTCCCCAAACTCCTGCCAGTCATTATACTTTCTCTATAAATCTGACTACTCTTGATACCTCCTATCAGTGGAATTATACAGTTTGTCTTTTAGAAAGATTGACTAAGAAAAACGTCCTCAAAGCTTGTTCATGTTATAGCATGTGTCAAAATTATTTCCTCCTCTTTAAGACTGAATAATATTTCATGATATGTTTATACCACAATTTGATTATCCAGTCATCTGTTGATGAGCATTTGGGTTGTTTCTACCTTTGGCTATTGTGAATAATAACAATTTCAGTCAGGATTTCAAAAATGGCTTCTCACCTGTGTCTGTATCTCTTCAATCAGAAGAAGCAATTAGTAGTCAGAGAACAGACACCTGATATTTGAAGGTTAGGATCCTTATTGTTCATCCTGGCTCCCACACACCATGTGCAAACTGCTCCTGGAACATGCACACAGCTTCTCAACATGGCCAGGATTGGGAATGAGTACTCACTTCCAAATCAAAAGCTGAAACTCAACAAAATTAACAATTTTATACAAGCCATCCCTTGGAAGTAACAAGACTTGTACTTTGCATTTTCTTCATATTTATTCCATTCAGAGCTTCAAAAAATTGTCACATCAAACAGATTCTGCCCGTAGAGGAGTTGTCTAGCTGGGGAAACACATTTCTGGGGCTTTCTACTCTGCCATCTTCCCAGAGTCATTTTCTCAGTAAATATTTTGAAAAAAATAAATTTAACAAAAATAAACAACTTGGATTTTTTTCTTCACATTTCATTCATTCATTCATTCATGGATTGAAGATCTGCCATTTGATAGGCCTCCAGGACTCTGAGGCAAATATGTAATACAGGCTTCTAGTTTCCAGAAGTTTTAAGCCTAATAAGAGAGAAAGATAAGCAATCAGCTGCAACATCGTGCCAAAAGAACTTTAATTGAATACTGTGAAGGTTCAGGTGACATGCCTTCTTCTTTGGTGAGGAGTAGATATTAGGAGAGAGCAGAGAATATTTCATTTAATGCACCATCTCCTACAGATGAGTAATTGGTAAAACAAGGATACCCCTTCTGCTGCCTCTTCACTTGGGCTGCTTCCTCACCCCCAAGATCCTGTAAAGAAAGCAAACAAGTATTAAATGTGGGAAACTGGGTAAACCATGAGTTTTTACTCACAACATCCTTTTAAGTCTCTTTACCTGCATTTTTCATTGGTCAGTGGACTTAATCAAAATATAGCTTTTCTGTTTGATTTCAGTCTTCCTCCCTTGTGCTCATGCATTTATTCATCGATTTGTTCTATAAACATTTATTGAGCACCTAGTATGCTCCAAGCACAATGCTAGGCATTTTGCTATTATCTGGCAATCGAACAGCAATAAAGACAACTTCTAAATATTTTCTGTACTATGCAACTTGTAATCTAATGAGAAATATAAACATTAAATAAGTAAATTTAATGTTTACTTAAATTGATGCCATGTTTTACTTTCTCTGTCGCTGACACAACTCATACACATGGCAAATTAAATGTTTTTCATAGGTTCTATCTTGTAATGGACTCAAAAAAATAGGATAAGTATGATTCGCTTTAGAAATTCCATTGAATGCTGCTGATTTTGTACCACCAGCCCATAAACACATTATTATGATTTTTATCCAATTTCTACATCTTGCCTGAGATGGCAGCTTGTCAACTGAGAAGAGCCTTTGCAGCTCTGTTTGCTGTGTTCTACATTATTCCACAGAGGATGGGCATGTAATCTGTTCCAAGCCTCAGTAGTTCCTATTCTTATTATCCTGGATCAAATCCCCTTTTTCACAAGGCCAAGGAATCAGGACTTTACTGGAGGCAGCTTTGGAGAGCTTCCGACATCTCTGTTTCAGTGTCTGACATATGCTCAGTTTTTGCCCACTCACCAGGGACAGAAGCAGAACATGGTGTGACATCATGAACTGCATTATTTAGCAATCAGTGTTGAGGACACCCCTAGAGAAGAATGTAATTTTAAACTGGGAAAAAAAAAATGATTCCGATCCATGGGTACGAAAAAAACCAGCAGCAGCAGATGTTGTAAAACTCTGGTAAGAAGGAAAGAAGGCAAAAGCTGAGAGTGAATTCATTTTCCTCCAATGTCTTGCATCCTTATTCAATCATGCCAGATGGAGAAGCTATCACTAAGACATAACGTCCTGTTGGTCTCACTGCCCTTACCACAAAAGAACTAGTTAAAGATTCTTTCCTAAAACAGCATAATGATAAAAGTAAATGCACTGTTTTATTTATTAATCAAGATTCAATTATCTCACTTATTTGAGACAACAAGCTGTGGTAGAAAAGAACAGACTTTGGGTTACAGAGATCGGGCTTTGAATTTTCATTATTTTAATTGCTACCTGAATGACCTTGAGGGAATTATTTTTTCCTTTCTGAGACGATATTCTCACTTACAAAAGATTAAGAGCTCACATTTATTGAGACCTTATTTTGTGCTGGACATTATGCTGATCAAATTGTTATATTGTGCCATTTAATCCTTCAAAAAAATGTTTGTCCTATGTACTCTTAGCTGGCTTCTATAAAAGAAAGTAAGATAGATGATAATTTAAAGAGTTTAACAAACTTACAAAAGTCAGCAATCAAATGTAGAAGTTAGGTGATTGAGTGACTGGAAAGATGTGCCTGAGTTCATATCCCAGATTCATCATTTATGATTGGATGTTTTTTAAACCACCTCCTTGTACCACAGTGTCTTCATAGGTAAATGCAGGTGTTGAAAATAGTTGCATCATATAATGTCTATGGAAGTAGCTGCAATAGCATAAGTGTTTTTTTTAAGTTTCATTCTTAGAACATAACCGTTGAGTATGTTAATCGTTTTAGTACTTTATTATTGTTACTATTTTTATGCTGAATTACTCAGCATCTCAGAAACATCTAAATTTAGATCTAGGTCCATTGGCCTTCAAATGCCATGCCAGACTCACTGGTGAGTATTCTTGTTGAGGGTTAAGTGCTAGAGCAATTAGTGGAAATCTCAGCAGTTATTAGGTGCTAAATACTTCCTGATTCCTCCCAGGCCCTTTTTATTTTCCCTTCTAGCTGACAAGAGAACAAAATCTTGGATTTGGTGAGGGCTGCACATCTCTCTTTAAAGTTTTTCTATAAATTTCTCCAATTTCTATTGTATTCTTCCTGTGTGTGTGTTTTGTTTTCCAAACCATTTCCTAGACTTTGGATCCTTATTCTGCCTTACAAATATTGATGATATTCAGGATTACATATTTAGTAAAATTCTCTTCTCTTTTTTGTTTTCTCATACCAATTATATGTTAATTACCCTGTTAAATATATAATAAATATGAACTCAGTAAGATACTTCATTCAAAAGGATTTTTGAAAGGGGTTGGGGAAGGGACTATAGTCATAGAAAAAAGAGGGCGATTTCAGTAGAGAGAACATTAAAACCAGAAAATATAAGTTTACCAAAAGTTAGGCAAAAGGGTTTTGTTTGTTTTTTCAATGAGAAAGAGTAAACAAAGATAGAAAGAACCAGTTGTGTAAATGTGTAATAGTGTCATGATTCAGCAGATGAGGGAGTGTTTTCCTGAGGCCAGCCAATTGGGAGTGACTGTTAAAGATGGGTTGTATGTTGTCATAGACTAAGGTTACTCAAAGATAAAGGACTTGAAGGAAAGGGAATCTTAAGCAAAGGTTGGATGACAAGCATTTTGTTTAGATTGATCAGTGGGGACAAAGAATTTGCTAATTCTTTACCAGGCAAAGGATGGGAATTTGGAGCACCCTTGCCTGATTTTCTCATAGGTAAATAAGGAAGCATGTTTGAGTCTCATCCAGGTCACTTGGGAAGGGTGGTGCTTGTCAGTAAGCCATTTCTGAAAACCTAAAAGGTGAAAAGATTGTTTGACCTTCTGCTTTTCAGGATCACAGAGTTTGGGTCAGTTTCAACAATGTCTAATTCAAAACATGATTTCCAGATATGCCTAAGTATGTCAGAAAGACCTGTTAAAAACTTAATACAAATTTAACTTAACAGTTTGAGTAAAGAATGATTCATAAATCCGACAGCTTTCAGAAG
Source organism: Sapajus apella (assembly GCF_009761245.1). Classification (NCBI taxonomy): domain Eukaryota; kingdom Metazoa; phylum Chordata; class Mammalia; order Primates; family Cebidae; genus Sapajus; species Sapajus apella. The sequence continues at coordinate 7,514,851 of NW_022436992.1, read as the reverse complement.
AACCAGGATAAATGCAGAGCAACTCCAGGGCTGCCACACAGTCAGATAAGATTTATAGACAGAAAAAGGGGAGTGATGTATGATGTACAGAAAATGGAAACCAGGTACAAAAGCAGCCAGATTGGTTATGGCTCAGTGGCTGCCCTTTTTGAACATGGTTTGAACAGCTGGCTGCCTGTAATTTGACCACTCTGTGATTAGTACAAGGGTAGGTTATAGTCTGTTTACACATCTAGTTGTTACAGTTCATTATGTATGGGGAAAACTTTTGGCCGAACTTAAAATATATAAGAGGGCATCTTTAGGCTAAAATTTATTTAATAGACATTACAACACTGGTATGTCACAAACAGTTCTATTTACATTTCCAAAATTAAAATCACCTTTCCTGCTAAAATTTATATTACTTTTGGGTTTTTTTTTCTTAGTGGCACCTAGTCACCTAAGATAGAAATGTGAAAAGGGAAAGGAAGGAAAAAGGAGAATGGTTTCGGCTAATCCAACCTCTCCAGGGTGTCTCAGACAGTCAGCCCTCCATATCTACAGGTTCTGTATGCATGGATTCTGCATTCACAAATTCAACTGCAGATTTGAAGTGTCCATGGGGAAGCAAACATAAATCCAATATAATTAAAAATAATACAAATAAAAAATAATATAGTATAACAACTATTTACATAGCATTTACATGGTATTAAGAATGTTTGTAATCTAAAATTACAAACACAGTAATCTAAAAATTATTTCAAATATACAGGAGGATGTGTTCATATGCAAACACTATACAAACCAACATAAGAGAATTAAGTGTCTGTGCATTTTGAAATGGGGCGCAGGTTCCTGGAACCAATCCTCTAGGCATATTGAGGGAAGACGAGTTAACATATGAAGTATTATAGATGAACAAGAAGGAGATAGGCAAGTAAAAACACATTTTTAAATAAAATTGAGCAAGAAATATGTAGGAACAAATGACTAGAGTATTATAATAGCAGGATCCTCTGTAATAAACAGACTTTTTCTAGAAGTAAATATTGAGCTGGGTATTTTATAATTTTTATAAAACCTTTCTTTGTTACTGAATATACAATATGTTCTTATAAAATATACCTAATAAAAAGCATATATATTCATATAAATGTGTAGTAAAACAAGATCACTTTACACATGTATTGTGTAACTGCCATTCTTCTAGTTAAGAATGTGTAATGACTTTTCGTTTCCAGTGACACATAAAATTATTCTGTGGTATCGTTTTGAGATTTCATGCTCTGTTAAAATACAGCCAATTAATCATCAGTATTCTTTTTCACTGGATGTCAATGTCATTTCCAATTATGTAAATATTTATATAAAATATATTTTTTTCTTGAGGATAAATTCATAGAATCAAAAGAAATGATCACTTTACCAAGAGTAAATAAAGTCAAATTATCTTATAGGAAATGGCTACTACCTTGCGTTGTTCAGAAAAAGATGAAATTGTCTGTTTCCCTTCACAGTTATCAATAAGTATTGTACTTACAAATATATAATTAATTGGGTGGGTAATTTACATTTATTTGCCTAGCAAGTTTGAGCTTTTCCTCATCTGTATTGACCATCTGTATTTCAGTGACGTGACTTGATCCACATTCTCATGTAAATGTATATTAGATAGGTGGTTACATATATAAATAATTTCCTATAAAGCCAAATTTTACATCCTAATTCTAGACTGTTGCTCTAGCAAGAATTTCCAGTACTGTGTTGAATAGGAGTAGCAAAAGTGAGCATCCTTGTCTTGTTCCAATTCTTAAGGGAAATGCTTTTAACTTTTTCTCATTCAGTATAATGTTGGCTGTGAGTGTGTTATATATGGCTTTCATTACTTTGACGTATGTTTCCTCTATGAATAATTTGTTAAGGGCTTTTATCATAAAGGGATACCGAACTTGTCAAATGCTCTTTCTGCATCTATTGAAATGATGTGTGGTTTTTCTAATTATATTTACATTGTACATCACATTTATTGATTTGTGTATATTGACGCATCCTTGTATCCATGGAATAAAACCCATTTGATTGTGGCATATTCTTTTTGATGTGCTGTTGGATTTTGTTTGCTCATATTCTAGATTGAGGATATTAACCTATAGTTTGCTTTTTGTTGTTGAGTTCTTGCCTGATTCGAGTAGTATCAGCTTCGTAGAATGCGTTAGGGATGAATCCCTTTTCAATATTTTTGAACAGTTTCATTAGGATTGGTATCAGTTAGTCTTTGTACACCTGTTAAAATACAGCTATGAATCTGTCTGATCCTGGGCTGTTTTTTTCTGGGTGGGGATGGGAAAGTTTTTATTGATGATTCAATTTTATGACTGATTATTGGTTTGTTCATGACTTCTCTTTCTTCCTGGTTTTATTTTGGGAGGTTTTCTGTTTCCAGGGATTTAGCCATTTCCTTTAGGTTTTCTAGTTTTTGTCATTAGAGAAGCATAGAAATATCTAATCTTTGGTATTTCTGTGGTATCAGTTGTAATGTCATCATTATCATTTCTGAATGTGCTTATTTGAATTTTCTGTTTTCTCTTGGCTAATGGTCTGCCAATTTTGTTTATCTTTTCCTATTGAGTTCTGAGAATTCTTTACACATTCTGGACGCAAATTCTTCAGTATTTGATGTACAAGTGCTTTCTCAAGTCTGTGTCTTTTTTCTGTAATTTCCTTAACAGTGTTTTTTCCACAATAAAGGTTTTTTAAATTATTATTTTAAGAAAGAAATTGAGGCAGTAATAAATAGCCTGCCAGTTAAAAAAAACAGACCAGATGGGCTTTTTTTGGTTGGCAGGTTATTATTCCTCTTTGTACCTCTACCAGAGGTGCAAGAAGAGCTGGTAGTATTTCTACTGAAAATATTCCACAAATTTAAAAGGAGTGACACCTCCATAACTCATTTGATGAGCCTAGCATCATCCTGACATCAAAACCTGGCCGCTATACAACAACAAAAAAAGAAAACTTCATGCCATTATCCCTGATGAACATCAATGCAAAAATTGTCAATAAAATACTGGCAACTTGAATTCAGCAGCACATCAAAGAGCTTATCCACCACTGTCAAGTTGGTTTTATCACCAAAATGCAAAAAGGTTTGGCGTACACAAATCAATAAATGTAATTCATCACATAAACAGAGAACTAAAGACAAAAATCATATGATTATCTCAGTAGATTCAGAAAGGGCCTTCAATAAAATGCAATATCTCTTAATGTTAAAATCTCTCAATAAAGTAGATATTCAAGGAACGGACCTCAACATAATGAGCCATATTTGACAAACCCACAGCCAACATCATACTAAATGCAAAAAGGCTGGAAGTATTCTCCTTAAAAACCAGCACAAGATAAAGATGCCCTCTCTCACCACTCCTATTCTACACAGTGTTGGAAGTTCTGGCCAGGGCAATCACGCAAGAGAAAGAAACAAAAGCTATTCAAATAGGAGGAGAGGAAGTAAAATTATCTTTGTTAGCTGATGGCATGATCTTATATATAGAAAACCTCACTGTCTTAGCCCAAAGGCTTCTTAAGCTGATAAGCAACTTCAGCAAAATCTCAGCATACAAAATCAATTTGCAAAATTTGCCAGCATTTATTTACACTAAAAACAGGCAAGCAGAGAGACAAATCACGAATGACCTCCAACTCACAATTGTTCCAAAAAGAATACAATACCTAGAAATACAGGTAAAAAAGGAAGTGAAGGACCTCTTCAAAAAGAACTACAAACCACTGCTCAAGGAAATAAGAGAGGACACAAACAAATGGAAAAACGTTTCATGTTCATGGATCAAAAGAAACAATGTCTTGAAAATGGTCATGCTGCCCAAAGCAATTTATAGATTCCATGCTCTTCCCATTAAACTACCTTTGACCATTCTTTACAGAATTAGAAGAAACTTTTAAAATTCAGTTGTAACCATAAAAAGGCCAGTATAGCCAAGACAATCCTAAGCAAAAAGAATAAAATAGAGACATCATGCTACCCAACTTCAAACTACACTACAAGACTATAGTAACCAAAACAGCATGATACTTGTACAAAAATAGACACATAGACCAGTGGAACAGATCAGAGAACTTAGAAATAAGACTGCACACTTACATCCATTTGATCTTTGACAAACCAGACAAACGCAATGGAGAAAGGATTCTCCCTATTCAATAAACGGTGCTGGGAGAACTGGATAGCCACATGCAAATGATTGAAACTGGACTCCTTCCTTGCATCTTACACAAAAATTAACTCAAGATGAATTAAGTAATTAAAGGCAGAACCTAAAACTGTAGAAACCCTAGAAGAAAATCTAGGCAATACCATTCAAGACATAGGCACGGGCAAAGATTTCACGATAAAAATGCTGAAAACAATTGCAACAAAAGCCAAAATTGACAAATGAGATCTAAATAAGCCAAAGGGCTTCTGCACAGCAAAAGAAACTGTCATCAGAGTGAACACATAATCTACAGAATGGGAGAAATGTTTTGCAATCTCTTCGTTTGACAAAGGTCTAATATCTGAGTCTATGACATACTTAAACAAATTTACAAGAGAAAACCAAACCCCATTAAAAAGAGGACAAAGGACATGAACAGACACTTCTCAAAAGAAGACATTCATGCAGCCAACAAAAAATGAAAAAACACTCAACATCACTGATCATTAGAGAAATGCAAGCAAAACCACAATGAGATACTATCTCAGGCCAGTCATTATAGCAATTATTAAAAAGTCTGGAAGCAACAGATGCAAGATTGCAGAGAAAAAGGCTTTTACAATGTTCATGGGAGTGTAAATTAGTTCAATCAATGTGGAAGACAGTGTGGAAATTCCTCAAAGTTCTAGAGGCAGAAATACCATTTGACCAAGCCATACAATTTCTGGATCTATACCGAAAGAAATGTAAATCATTCTATTATAAAAACATATGCATACATATGTTCATTGCAGCACTATTCACAATAGCATAGACATAGAATCAACCAAAATGTCCATCAGTGAAAGACTGGATAAGTAAAATGTGGAATATATACACCATGAAGTACTATGCAGCCATAAAAAGAATGAGTTCATGTCCTTTGCAGGAACATGGATGAATCTGGGAGCCATTATCCTCAGCAAACTAAAACAGGAACTGAAAACCAAACACCTCATGTTCCCACTTCTAAGTGAGAGGTGAATGATGAGAACACATGGACACATTGAGGGGATCAACACACACTGGGGCATGTCAGAATGAGGAGACTGGGCGGGAGAGCATCAGGAAGAATAGCTAATGGATACTGGGCCTAATACCTAGGTGATGGGATGTTATGTGCAGCAAACCACCATGACACATGTTTACCTATGTAACAAATCTGCACATCCTGCACATGTACCCCAGGACTTAAAAGTTGAGGGGAAAAAAAATAGCGTACGTGACCTAGGCCTTGGTAATGAATTCTTAAGACATGACACCAAAAGCAATCAATCTGTCAAGGTTAATTTTGTTTCTTTTCAGAATCAACTTTTCATTTCATTGATACTTTGTATTGCTTATTGGTTTCAATATTATTTAGTTCTACTCTAATCTTTCTTCTTTCTTTTCTTCCAGCTTTGGGTTTAATTTGTTTTTGAGGAATAGGTATACTTTATAATTTGAACTACAAAGTAAACACATTATATAATACATTTATTGAAATGTCTTAAAGCATTTTACATTATTTTTTAAGATTTATTTTTAATAGACAAAAATTATACATATTTGTGAAGGATAATGTGATATTTTTATAAATGTATAGATTGTGGATTAACATATCACTCATCTCAAATACTGCTGTCTTTTGGTGAGAACATTTAAAATTCATTCTTTTAATAATGTTTTAAAATATACAATATAGTAGGCCCCCCTTATTCACAGGAGATAACTTTAAAGACCCTCAGTGGATGTCTGAAACCTCCTGTAATACCAAACTGTACATATGCCGCACACCTTTTTTTTTTTCCTATAAATAAATACCTACATTAAACTGTAACCTTTTCCCTTAAAGGACAAACTTTGTGACTTTTCTTTTGAATATCTGAAGTGCTACCATCAACTATTCTTGTACTTTGGACTTATAAGTGTTACTTGGCCTACAATACCACAAGTGGTCTGATAATCCAGACACCTACTAAGTGACTAATGGGTGAGTAGCATATGTAGCATTGATATGCTGGACAAAATCATGATTCATGTCCTGGGCAAGAGAGTGGAATGAGAGATTTCATTATGCTGCTCAATACATCTTGTAATTTAAAACTTATGAATTGTGTCTGAATTTATTTAATATTTTTTAACCATGGTTGACCATGAATAACTGGAACCAAGGAAAGTGAAACCACACATAAAAGGGCACTACTGTAAGTTATTTTTTACTATAGATACCATGATGTGCCATGGATCACCAGAGCCTAATTCTTCAACTCTAAATGAACTTATGTAGCTTTTAATCAATGTTTCCATTTGTCCTGATCACCTATTTCCCCAGCCTTAAGTAACCACTCTTCTACTCTCTCCTTCTATGAGTTCAAGTTTTTCAACTTTGCACATATAAGTGAGATCATGTGGTATTTGTCTTTCTGTGCTTAGCTTATTTTATGCAGTGTTATATCCACATAGTTACATCCATGTTGTTGAAAATGACAGAATTTTTTGTACGTTTAGGACAAAGGTATTTCTCTGTCTCTAAATACCACATTTTTAATCCATTCATCCATTGATGGGCACTTTGTTTTCATATATTTCACTAGAAATAATGCTTCAAAGAGTATGGGAGCACAAACATCTTTTTGACATACAGATTTTAATGCTTTGCATAGATACACAGAAGTACAATCGTTGGATCATATAATAAATTAATTTTAAATTTTTTGAGAAATCTTCATATTCTTCCAAAATGGCTATATTAACTTACATTTCCACCAACAGTATACAAGGTTTTCCTTTTCTTTACATCCTTGCCAATGCTTGTGTTTTTCATCTTTTTGAGAATAGTCAAACCAACAGGTGGAAAGTAGTATCTCATTGTGGTTTTATTTTGCATTTCTCTACCAGAGATTTTTACTATTTTTTTCATTTATCTGTTGGTTATTTGCATGTCATATTCTGAGGTGTGTATTCAGTGTCTTGACTCAATTTTATTAGTGGTTTACTTTTTATTAACTTGAGTTTCTTGTATCTTTTGAATATTAGGCTCTTATTCAATGTGTGATACCTAAAATTATTTTCTATGTATCTATAGATGTTATCTCTTCACTCAGTATTGCCTCTACTGTGAGACAGTTTTTTGTTTGATGCAATCTCATTTGTCTATTTTTGATTTTGTTGTCTGTGCTTTTGTGATCATGTATAAAAAAATCACTACCCAGACCAATGTCATAGAGTTTTGTATGGTATGTTTTCTTCTGGTAGTTTTACAGTATTAGGTTTTACATTTATATCTTTAATTCATTTTAATTTATTCATATGTAAAGGCTAAGAGTCCATTTCACTCTCTGCATGTGGAGATCCAGTATTCCCAATATCATTTATTCAAGGGATTGTGTTTTCTTGACTTGTCAAAAATCAGTTAAGCATAGATGTGTAAGTATGTTTCTGGAACTCTGATTGGTCAGTGTGCCTTTGTGCCAGTACCATGCTATTTTGATTATAGTTTTGTAATATATTTTGAAATTTAGTAGTATGGTGTGTTTAGCGTTGTTCATTTTGGCAAAGATTGCTTTGACTATTCAGGGTCATTTGTGGTTCCATACAGGTTTTAGGGTGTTTTCCTGTGAAGAATGACATTAGTAATTTTATAGAGTTGCATTAAATCTGTTATTCACTTTGGGTATTATAGTATGGTCATTTTTACAATATTTTTTCCAATCCATGAACATGGGATGTCTTTTCAGTTTTTGGTGTCCTCTTTTTTTTTTTTTTCCCCCAAATGTTTTATAGTTTTTTATTGCACAGTTCTTTCATCTTCTTTGTTAAATTCATTCCTGGGATCTTTTTTGTTTTTGTAACTATTCTAAATAGAATTGCTTTTTTATTTCCTTTTTAGCTATTTTATTGTTGGTATGTAGTAACACCTACTTTTGTATCCTGTTATTATGCTGAATTTATTAGTTTGGAGGTTTTTGGTGATTAGGTTTTTCTATATATGAGATTATGCTATCTGCAAAGTTTAATTTGTCCTTCCCAATTTGAATGCTCTTTATATTTTGCTTGTCTGATTCCTCTGAATAGTGTTTTCAGTACTATGTTGAATAAAAGTGTTAAAAATGGAAATCTTTGTTTTGTTCCAACTCTTAGAAGCTTTACATTTCCTTATTTAGTATGATATTGGCCATGAGTTTGTCATAAATGGTCTTCATGATTTTGAATATTTTTTTTTCTGTACCCAATATATTGACAGTTTTTATTATGAAGGGTTTTTGAACTTTATCAAATGCTTGTTTGCATTAATTGAAATGTTAATAGTTTTTTGTCCTTGATTCTGTAGATTTGATAGATCCCATTTGTTGTTTTTTAAAATTTATTTTAAATTTTTAACATATTTAATGATTACAAATGCAAGTTTCTTATGTCCATATATTGTGTAGTGGCGAAGTCTGGTATTTTAGTGCATCCATCACCTAAATAGTGAACATTGTACCCAGTAGGTAATTTTTCAGTGCTTACCTTCCTCTTACCCTCCTACCTTTTGTAGTCTCCAGTGTTCATTATTTCATTGTGTATGGTCATCGGTACACTTATTGTTTAGCCCCTACTTAAAAGTGAGAATAGGCAGGCTGGATGCAGTGGTTCATGCCTGTAATCTCAGCACTTTAAGAGGCCAAGGTAGGTGGATCAGATGAGCTCAGGAGTTTGCGAGCAGCTTAGACAACATGGCGAAACCCTGTCTCCACCAAAAATACAAAAACAAACAAACAAAAAAACTGATTTGGTGGCACATGACTGTGGTCCCAGCTACTCAGGAGGCTGAAGTGGAAGGATTGCTTAAGCCCAGGAGGTGGTGGCTGCAATGTGTTGAGATCACACCACTGCACTCCAGCCTGGGTGAGAATGAGAACCTGTCTCAATTTTAAAAAAATTAAAAAAACAAATATTGAGAATATGTGACATTTCACTTTGCTTCTGAGTGATGTTAGGATAATGGCCTCCAGTTTTTTCCTTGTTGTTGCAAAACACAATTTTATTTTTTTGGCTGAGTATCATACTATGTATATATACATCTTTTTAAAATCCAATTAACCATTGACAGACACATAGGTTGATTCCATATATCTGCTATTGCAAATAGTGCTGTGATAAACATATGAGTACAATTGTCTTTCTAACATAATGATTTCTTTTTATTTTGTTCATAATTTATTTTTATTTTGTCAGAAGTGAAATATCTGAATTGAATGGTGGTACTGTTGTTAGTTTTTTCAGAAATCTCCATACTGTTTTCCATAAGAGTTGGACTAACATTCCCACCAAAAGTATCATGTTTATTGATTCTTGCAAACCATGAATAAATTCTTCTTGATCATGGTAAAGAATATGTTTAATGTACTATTGACCTCAGTTTGTCAGTATTTTGATGAATATTTCTGCATCTATGTTCATCAGTGATATATATATATATATATATATATTTTTTTTTTTTTGAGACAGAGTTTCACTCATGTTACCCAGGCTGGAGTGCAATGGTGCAATCTCGGCTCACCGCAACCTCCGCCTCCTGGGTTCAGGCAATTCTCCTGCCTCAGCCTCCTGAGTAGCTGGGATTACAGGCACACACCACCATGCCCAGCTAATTTTTTGTATTTTTTTAGTAGAGACGGGGTTTCACCATGTTGACCAGGATGGTCTCGATCTCTTGACCTCGTGATCCACCCGCCTCGGCCTCCCAAAGTGCTGGGATTACAGGCTTGAGCCACCGCGCCCGGCCCATCAGTGATATTGGCTTGTAGTTTTACTTTCTTGTGTATTTGTCTGGCATTCATATCAGGTTACTGCTGGCTTTGTAAAATGAATTAGCAAGTTTTCCCTGTCTACAATTTTCAAAAGAGTTTGGGAAGATTTGCTATTAGTTCTTAAATATTTAGTAGTAATCAACCATAAAGCCAGCTGGTCCTGGGGATTTCTTTGATGACATATTTAATTACTGATTCAGTGTTCTGGATTGTTATTATTCTGTTCAGATTTCCAAATTTCTAGAAATATATAACCTAACAAGATTAAATTCATGATTTAATCTTGTTAGGTTATATATTTCTAGAAATTTATCCATTTTTTTTGTAGGTTATCCAATTTGTTGATACAATTGTTCCTAGTAATTTCTTACAATTCTTTGTATTTCTGCAAAGGGTTAGTCTGCTAAGAGTTCATCATCAACTTTGTTCAGCTTTTCAAAAAATCATTTTAGTTTGTTGATCTTTTTCAGGTTTTTGTATTGTCCTTATTTTAGTTAATTCTACTCTGAACTTTATTTTCTTTCCGCTAACTTTTCATTTACAGTTAACCCTTAAACAGCATGGGGTTGAATTGCACGGATCCGATAATGTACAGAATTTTTAAATACAGATAAAAAATACAGTATTTGTGGGACATAAAACCTGTGTATTCAGGGGACAACATTTTGTAAACAAGGGTCCTGCAGGTCTGACTGCAGGATTTGAGTATGTAGATTTTTGTATACATAGGGTTTCCTGGAACCTATATTCTCTATATATCAATGGATGATTGCAGTTGGCCTTTTTTCCTTTTTCTCTAGTTTCTTGAGGTATATTAGGTTGCTTATTGAGATATTTATTTTCTTAATAAAGGTTTTTAGTGCTATGAATTTTCCTTCTAGAAATGCTTTGCTGCTTCCCATATATTTTGGTAAATTGTGTTTCCATTTTCATTTGTCTCAAAGTATTTCAACATTTCTCTCTTAATTTCTTCTTTGACTCTATAGTTGTTCAGAAGCATATTGTTGAATTCCTATTTATTTTTTATAATTCATCCTGTGATTGATTTCTTGTTTTATACCATTGTGGTCAAAAAAAAAAATGCTTGAAATACTTCCGTTTTTTTTTTTTTTTTATTTTTTTTTTTTTGGCCTAACATATAATCTATTCTGGGGAATATTTCTTCTGAACTTGATAAAAGAACTTGATAAAAATGTATATTTTGTTACTGTTAGATGAAATATTCTGCCTGTGTTTGCTAGGTTCATTTCACCTAAAGTATGCTTTAAGTCCAACGTTTCTATACTGATGTTCTGTCTGAGTGATCTAGTTATAGTCTCACCTCAGATCCTTTTTTTTTTTTTTTTTTCTTTCTTTCTTTTTGAGACAGAGTCTCACTTTGTCACTGAGGCTGAAGTGCAGTGGTGTGATCTCGGCTCATTGCCTCCTGGATTCTCAGCTCACTGCCTCCTGGGTTCTGCCTCCCAGGTTTAAGCAGTTCTCCTGCCACAGCCTCCTGAGTAGCTGGGATTACAGGCCCTGCTAATTTTTCTAGTTTTAGTAGATGGGGTTTCACCATGTTGTTCAGGCTGGTCTTGAACTCTTGACCTTGTGATCTGCCCACCTTGGCCTCTTAAAGTGCTAGGATTACCACCATACCTAGCCAGATCCTTTAGTCTTCATTTTCTGTATTTAAGTGCTCCAGTGTTGGGTGTATATCTATTTACAATTGTTATATTTTCTTGATAAACTGACTTCTCTATCACTATGTAATTACCTTATTTTTCTTTTTTTTTTTTTTTTTTATAGATTTTGCCCTAATATTTATTTTGTCTGTTATAAGTATGGCAGGAGGAGGTGTCCCCCTCCTGCCTTCCTTTGGTATCTATTTGCATGAATATTTTGTTCTATCCCTTCACCTTCAGTCTGTAACTATTCATTAAGGTAAAGTGAATCTCTTGTCGGCAGCAACTTACAGTTACTTTGTTTTTGGTTTGTTTTAATAGCTGTTCTTTTTTTTTTTTTTTTAATTGTCCTTTAGGTTCTGGGGTACGTGTGCAGATCATGCAGGGTTTGTTGCATAGGTACATACATGGCAAGGTGGTTTGCTGCCTCTCTTCTCCCTTCATCTGTACCTGGCATTTCTCCCAACTTTATCCCTCTGCTGTCATTCCCCTAGCCAAACCCCAACTGACTCCAGTGTGTAATGCTCCCCTCCTTGTGTCCAGATGTTGTCACTATTCAACACCCGCTTATGAGTGAGAACATGCAGTGTTTGATTTTCTGTTCTTGTGTCAGTTTGCTGAGAATCATGGTTTCCAGATTCATCCAAGTCCCTACAAAGGACACGAACTCATCATTTTTTATGGCTGCATAGTATTCCATGGTGTATATATGCTACATTTTCTTTGTCCAGTCTATCATTGATGGGCATTTGAGTTAGTCCCAGGTCTTTGCTATTGTAAACAGTGCCACGATGAACATAAATGTGAATGTGTTTTTATAATAGAACAATTTATAATCCTTTGGATATATACCCAGTAATGGGATTGCTGGATCAAATGGAATTTCTATTTCTAGATCCTTGAGGAATTACCTCACTGTCTTCCACAATGGTTGAATGAGTTTACACTCCCACTAACAGTGTAAATGTGTTCCTATTGGGAAATATCAGTTTGTATGACTGACAGGTAAGGACTTGTTCCTGTCATTTTGTTAAGTGTTTCCTGATTATTATGTGTATCCTTTGTTTCTTTATTCTTCTTTTACTTTGTAGTCTGATAGCTTTCTGTCATAATATGCTTTAGATCTTCTCTTTTGTGTATTATATGCTTTTGCTCTGCAGTTATCTAGAGTATTAGATAATTACCATGTACTTACCAGGCTACTTTATGCTGATAACAACTGTGATTGTATATACAGATTCTATAGTCCTCCACCCCTCATGTTTTATGTTTTTGATGTTACAATTACCAATTTTTTATAATTTGTATGTTTTCACAAATTGTTGGAATTTTGGTTGCTTTTAGCTAGTTTTGAATTTTAACCTTAATTCTAGGTATTTAATGGTGGTTTTACTCACCACCATTGTGGTATTAGCGTGTTTGGGATTTGACAATATATTTTTATCAGTTGTTTGTATACTTTCATGTTTTGATATTATAGTGTCCTTCAGCTTAAATAGTCCCATTTAGTATTTCCTATAATGTAGATCTAATGGTGATATACTCTCTCACCTTCATTTGTCTGATAATGTTTTTATTACTATGAAGAATCTTCTCATAATACAATGAAGTTTCCCTTGTACATAATATTTCAGTTTTCTCTTGCTGCTTTCAAAACTCTCCCTTTGTCTTTAAATTTTGACAATTATGATATATCCTGGCTTTGATCATTGTCATTATTTCTTTGATTGTGTTTTCTGTGTCTTTCTCTCCTTCTCCTGAAAACAAATATATGCATGTCGTTTCACTTGATGATGTCTGATATATCTCTAAAGCTATCTTCACTCATTATTTTTTTTTCTTCTGCTGATTCAGATTAGATTTTCTTCTATCTGTCTTCTTCTCACTGAAACCCTCTACTGAATTTTCTAGTTGTTATAGTTTTCTTCAGTTCTGTGGTATCTGATTGGTATTTTTTGTACTTTATATCTTGTTGAGATTCTTGGATTTTTTTCCTTGCATTGCTTTGCTGTCTTTGGAGGCCATCTTTGTTAAAGCAAACTAAATATGGCCTGAGAAAGACTCTGCAATTCTATATTTGAGTCCCTGTGGATAAACTGTAACCTAGCTTAACAGACAAAATTGAAACTTTAACTTAGGAGTATGCGCCTGTAACAATAACTGAGTATTGGCCAATCCCAACAGCAATACTTCAACCACTCATAGACTGCTAAGTGTTCAAACTGTGTTCAATAAGGCAATGCCAACTTGTAATCAGTCCAGCTGTTTCTGGACATCACTGCCGATTCCTGAACATCATTTTCTGTTTTTGTGTCTATAAATCTTCCACCACATGTTTGCCATGGAGTCTCTCTGAATCTACTGTGATTCTGGCGATTGCCCAATTTATGAATCACTCATTGCTCATTTAAACTCGTTTAAATTTAATTTGGCTGAAATTCTTCTTTCGTCATCTTTATGACCATTATTTTGAGTTCCCTGTTGAGAAGCAGTTTTTAGAGATTTTTTTCTTTTATTTGGAATATATTTCATGTTTCTTTCTTTTTCTTCATTTTCCTGTATTGGTTTCTGCACATTATACGAGAAATGTGGCTCTCCCAATCTTTTCAGATTGTAGTTGTGTAGGAGAATGATCTCAGCAATCTATCTGACCAGAAATTTTAAGATGCCTCTTTAATCTTTGTGTTTGTCTCAATTGCTCTTTCTGGTTTTGGTGGCCCTCAGAAGATTAAAATGTGCAATATCTTATCAGCACCCAAAGACTGACAAGGTAGAAACCAGGTTCTCTAGATATAGCTGGAAAGTTGGAGTATAAAATTTTCCTAGTTCTATCTTCATGGTGAAGCTAAACACAGGTGTTTGTCTCTGACTTTGTACTAAGATGGGAAAAATATGTGTGGAAGGCCTGTACTCATATTCAGATTGTACCATGTGATCCTGAGGGGACAGCTACTGGAAATTGTTCTATTGTATGTCCAACGCTTTTTTTTTCTGTTGTGTAAGGAGACTCGGAAAGACAAGGTCCCATGGACTCACAGAGTTGGATATTTAAGCAGTCTCATGGGTGGAATCTAAAGTCTTGGCCTTGGTGCATGCACGAAGTGTTTCAAGGTAGAATGAATAGACATGGATTTACCACTGGAGTGGTAAAAGGCTCAGCAAGTGCTGAGCTCCCACTCAAGCTGCTAGAGGACTACTGTTGTGTCCCTGTATAGCTTCCTAAAGCAAGTTAGAAGCCAAGCCGTCCAATGGCCACTAGAAGGTTCTATCATATACCCCTGCTGGAAAGAAACAGGAAGTTGTTTTCAAGCCCTGTCCCTGCATTGCTTTTAGGGAACAAAGCTCCTGAACATGTTTGCACGCCCATAAAAAACTGCCGCTTTTTTATCTGTAGTCTGGAGAGACTCACGTATGTCTAATTTCTTCTGCTCTTGAAGTTGATGAATTAAGAGCCACACTATAGTTAGAATGCTGTATGTGTTGTCCAAACCCTCCTCTCCACAGAGAGAAGCCAGGTGTTTGGGATTCCTTCCTGATTTTATGTCACATACTCGGGTCCCTGGTCCATGCCTGAGTGTACCTCGGCTTTTTTTTGCTGGTTTGATACCAGTGTTTTCCTAGTTGATAAGTAGAAGCCTCTTAACTCATTTCTGACTTTCTCTTAGATGGAATTACTCTGTGAATAAATGTTTATTTAGAGTGCCTACTGGTGGAGACAGAGTCAGGAGCCTTCTATTCTACCATGTTGCTGATGTTACCTCCAGACTTCTACTTTATTAATGTCCACAAAAATACTATGAGATAAAGATTATTTTTCCCATTTGATAGACAAAAAATTTGTGACTAAGGAATGTCAAGTCAACTTCCAACGGTAACATATATAATAGGTAATGGAGCGTATTAGTTAGTTCTCACATTGCTAAAAAGATATACCCAAGATTTAGTAATTTATAAAGAAAAAAGTTTTAATTGGCTCATCATTCTGCAAGCTGTATAGGAAGTATGGCTTGGGGCATTTGCTCATTTTCTGGGGAGGCCTTAGGAAACCCACAATTAAGAGTGGAGGAAGAAGGGAGAGCAGGTGTCTCATACAGCAGGAGCAAGAGAGAGAGAACAAGGTGCAATATACTTTTAAGCAGCCAGATCTCATGAGAAGTAATTTACTATCACAAAGATGGCCCCGAGGGGATGGTGCTAAACCGTTATGAGAAATCCACCCGCATAATCCAATCACCTCCAATACTGAGGATTATAGTTCAATATGTGGTTTGGGTGGGGACACATAACCATACCATATCATGGGACGTAGTTTATCAACTTTTGACACACTCCTTAGTGTATGTTGTAAAACGTTGTCATTTGACTTCATCCGTATTTAAGAATTCTGAATGGTTTCCATGGTTTTTACTTTTTTTTCTTATACAGTAACATACTTCAGACTAGTAGATTTATAATGCATGGATAAAGAGGTTTGACAAGTAGGACTGAGGGAGAAGAGTGATGATCAGAGAAAATGGATGCCAAACGTATTCCTGTGTTAGTGTCATTGTTACCACAGAGGCTTTCGTAGTTTCAAAATGCTCAGATTCTAAGCAAGAATGATTGAATCAATTGATTACTTATTAGATATGGTAATTTATAACTCATATGGCAACACTCCACAGTTTTCATAAACATTTACAGAGTGATGCACATAAGCATATGGTTTTCTGTGACAATAGTCAGTTGCCCTCCATGATGGCAACACACTGGGGCTTTTGCATTAGTTTGACTGAGTGGCCTGAATTCTTAGTAGTTATAGTACTATTGTTTACTCTTATTAATCAAATTTCCTAAGAAATAATATTAAGTAGAATTATCCATGACCTATGTTCTGCTTTGGACCAACAGAGTATCTTAGAACCAGCTTGTCTGGTTTGAAAAAAGACAACTCAATGATTTTCACAACTATTCATAGTCCTTTCTGATGAGATGGACAGATATACAGGAAATATTGGAATAGATATATTAGGAAATATCTGGGTATAAAAACAACTCCTGCTATTAAAGTACTTGACTTTCTGTTTTGACCACTGTGGGCTGTGTGTGAGGAGAAACATACACTGCCTTCACTCCCACCTTTATACTCTGAAATAAAATATTCCCTTCATTGCTGGAAGAGAAGAACTCAAATTGTTTTCTGTCATTTTCTATGATTACAAAGAAAAAGGAAAGAAGAAAGGGAGGGAGGAAGGGAGGAATAAAAAAGATAAAATAACCTATGTATTTGACATCCAAACTAAGTTATTTCTGGCATACTGATTTAGACAAGAGTCACCTTCTATCCTGAATTAGAAGGAATTGCTAATTATTATGTCTTTTGAAACATAAATCAAGGAGCCCCTGAGAAATCCAAAATCATTACCTGACTACATATGTAGCTGTAATTAATGACTGTTTGTAAAAGCCTTGAAGATGAAAAGCACTTTCATTGAAGTAACTCTCAATCTTATAGAAGCAGGAAACCTAAAGTAAATGAAAACATTAGAACATGAGTGGATTATTTTAAATTAGAAAAACAGGACTTTAAGTGTGTGATTTTTTTTTTTTATCTTGGAATGTCAGTTAAAGTTACAAAGCTAAAATCAATACGTTAAGTATTCTAAATAGAGCTACAAACATCCTATGGGACATAATAAGAACAGCTGCAATTGGTGGTTTGACTATCATCTCTCCTGATCTATCTTGAGCTTACATAAAAAATAAAAGCTATTTTGAAAGGAATTTGCAGGACTAAATTTTATTTTGGATTTTCTCTTCTCCAAAGAGAAGGAGGAATGTGCTCTCCCTTCACAAATGAAGTGAAGTAGGTGTTGCTAAGAGAACTGCTCAAAGACATGCGGTGTTTGCAAAATTAAAAAGATGGACATTTTACTAACTGGTTAAAAAAATATATAGATCTTTCTATGGTCATTAGGAAGTAAAAAGGGACAAATTGGCAAAAGTTATGCATCTATATATATATATGTAAATATATATATATATATATGGATGCATAACTAGTCAGTACAACACCAGCAATAGCCCAGGCTATATATTACATTTTGTTTGCAGATCTACCAGGATCTGATTGTATCCCACCATTTTCTGAGATGAAAATGTATTATATGCTTATCCTAATGGCTGAATGCCAGCTTTCCAACACTATTGCAATAAACAGACAAACTGACATTCACAAAGCAATAAGGAGTCAACAGTGGACCCATGGCTTTTATGTCCACCAGAGAAGTCTGACAATAGAAATTTTGACCTACTTCCCCTTTGAGCTCTGATTAGCACAAGTCTGGCTAGAGAAAACAACAATGGCAAAAAGGTGAAAGAATAACAAATACTAGACCAAATATATTTTGAATAATTTATCAGAGCAAATATCCCCCCAAATAACTGACCGTAAAATGTGTTTTTCATATAACTTAACACCAATCAAGCCAGATTAGTTTTATTTTTATTTCACAAAGCATACTTTTTAAGATTTTACTTTAGGATATAGTCATATTGTTTTATAAACTGTAATGTTACACCTGATCAATAATTTAACCTTATCTCATTACTCCCACCCAGCTGCTTAGGAATTCATTCGCAAAATTAGTATTTGCTCTATTTTTTTCCTTTCCACGTTATGTGTACTCATTTCTTATGTTTATAAGTTTGTCAAATGCAAAAGCAGTAATCTCCACTGTTTTTGCTTAAACAAGTGGAGGTTTATTACCAGTATGACACATTCACAATGGCAGTAAACCTATGTGGCAGATAGAAGGATCCTTAAAGACTTTCATGATCACCAAGAAAACATCTTCCTGCCACTGCACAGTGGTTGGTGCAGCAACTTCCAGAGGGCAGCCAGGAAGGCATTTCAGAGGCTGACTTTCTAGTGGTCATAAAAGCCATGGGTCCACTGTTGGCTCCTTATTTCTTTGTGAATGTCAGTTTGTCAATTTAATAGTGTTGGAAAGCTGGCACTCAGCCATTAGGATACGCATATAATCCATTTTCATGGGGAAATACAATCAGATCCTGGTAGATCTGCAAACTATATGCAAATATATGGTCTGAGCTACTGCTGGTGGTGTACTGACTAGTGACTCTGATTAGCAGAGGAGGGACTATAAATTACCTTGCTATGAAATCTACACAATACCTATTTTAAAGAGAAGGAAGGTTTCTTGACTACAAAGGTCATTTCATTACTCTAAAGGTTAAGACATATGTTCCTTTCTAAAAGTTTATAATGACAAAGTATTTGGTTTGTGTAAGGAAAATCTTTTTAACAGGTTTTGAAAATTATAACACTAACACCTCTAAATGTTTTGTGTACTGGAAGCAAGAGCTTGACCTAACTTAATCAATTAAATAATCTGCCTCTTTTAGTCAAAACTAATGTGATTTTGTAATTACTTAACATTAATCAGTTTCTCATTGTATTTGAGGTATTTGAATACTATGAGAATAATGTGAGGTTCTGCTTTCTTGCACAGATTTCATGAGACACAATCTTGGGATGCTATTTTAAAACAGTAAAAACAAAAGAATAAGATCCAAAGTGATTTAGGGTCACGTTTGGACTTTATCACCTACTAACTCTTATAGTCTCAATTAATTCATTAATAATGAAAACAGAATTTGACACTTTTCAAAGATGTGTTGTGTGAATTAGATTAAAAGATTATGTGCTTGTGTGTGTATAAGATAGCTAATCAAATATTAAATCTGTTAATATTCTTATTTTTAGATTTAAAGTATCTAGCACAAGGCAAGATACCTTTGTTTGAAGTAAAGTTTCAATGATCCGTCTGCTACTTTTTTTTTTTCTATTTGATCTACTCTGGTAGTTTAAATTGATTTCTTCAGCAAATATTAATTGAAAGTCTATGATGATGCTAAATACAGTGATGCTAGTTATTGTAAACATTAAACAGATGAATTGGCAAATGATTATTTTAAATTGTCATGACCAGATGTAGTGGCTCACACCTGTAATTCCGAAATTTTAAGAGGCAAAGCCTGGATATCCCTTGAGGCTAAGAATTTGAAATCAGCCTAGGCAACAAGTAAGACCCCTTCTCTACAAAGATAAAATAAAATAAACCTATTAGCTGGAATGGTGGCAAACATTTGTGGTTTTAGCTACTTGGGAGTGTGAGGTGAGAGGATCACTTGAGCCCATAAATTTGAGGATTCAGTGAACTGTGATTGTGTCACTTGTACACCAGCCTGGGTGATGGTGGAAGACCCTATCTCTTAAACTAGAATTCAATATGAAATACAACATATTCATAAATGCTTTCACTATAAACAAAAATTGCTATTAAAAAAGCAAAAGACATAAAACTTAAAAAGCAAAAATAGATTAATTACAGTTATGAATAAATATGAAAGAAAAGTTTCTGGAGGCATATAGGCATGAATACAGAGAAGATATATATGGGAAATTGTAATTATAGAGAAGGGTAGATGTCTTAGTCTATTTTTGCTTCTTTAAGGCAATACTACAGACTGGGCAATTTACAAGTTTACAGAAATTTATTTCTCACGTAGTTCTGGAGGCTGGGAAGTCCAAGATCAGGGTGCCAGCAGCTTTGTTGTCTGTGAAGTTTTAATGTTTGCATACAAGGTGATTCCTTGAACCCTGTCTGTCCTGAAGGAGAAAAACACTGTGCCATTAATGTGGCAGAAGAGAGAGGGGCAAAAAAGGATCAGCTTTCCATCAGGCTCTTTTATAAGAGCACCTAACAATTCGTGAGGGTGGAGCCTTCAATGCTCAATCCCCTGCTAAAGTTCACACTTTCTAATACTATTTCATTGGTTATTAAATGTCAACATGAACTTTAGAGAGGGCAAACACATTCAAATCATAGCAGCATAAAAAAGACTTAGAGGAGAGAAAGCCTTGGAGGTAAGGGGAAAACAGCAAAATATTCACGACTTTTTTCTGAAGGAGATATGTGGTAGAGTAGATTAGAAGAAGATGATATTGAAAGATAAAGTTCGGACAAGAAGATAAAGATCCTGAAATGCTAATTTAAGTGTTGTTTTATATATATTTGTCTTATATTAGGCAAGAGGCAGTCAGTCTCCAAGATGGTCTTTAATTTTCCTCCCTGCTCTTATTTACTCTTTTGTAGTCCCATTCTACACTGAATTAAGGCTAGCCTTGGGTGATCGATAGTATACAGTAGAATGATACAATGTGACTTCTGAGTCTAGGTCAAAAAGGCATTGTAGCTTCCTGTTGGTATCTTAGATTACTGGCTCAGGGCTAGCCCGAAAACATGGCATGAGAATCCTTAAGCAGTCACATGCAGAGCCGCATGTGAAGAGAATCTGAGGCTTTCAGCCAGCATTCAGAAAGATGCATGTTTCATGAGGGAGCCACCTCGGAAGTGGATCCTCCAGACCCAGTTAAGCCTTCATGTAAGCCAAACCAAACAAAAACAAATACTCCAAGTCAGTATATTCACAACTGCTAAGACTTAATAATCTATCTGGGTGCTATGTTAAATATGTATGTGTGTGTGTGT
>NW_022436992.1:7442677-7493218 GCF_009761245.1 Sapajus apella | reverse complement strand
TATATATATATATATATAATATATGAATTTTTTATATATATATGTAGAATTTTATATATATATACAATTCTCTATATATCTATATATATTGAGAATAAATATATAGAAATTGAGAATGAAATATCATGTAAAATTATTTCTAGGACAGTTTTTTTTTTTTTTTTTCCCCCGTGAGACCCCAAAAAAAAGTTTTTTTTTCTTTCTCTCTATATATGTAATTATATATATGTATATTTTATAGGTATATATATAATTTATATGTATAAAATTAAGGCAATTATATATATATATCTTAATATCTTATTCTATTTCCTCTTTGGTATTTTGGATCACTGGCTTAGGGAAAGCCTGAAAACATGACATGAGAATCCTTAAGGAGTGACATGGAGAGCCGCATGTGAAGAGAAACAGGCCTTTAGCCAGCATTCAGAAAGATACACGTTTCATGAGGGAAATGTCTCAGTATCTTACTCTATTTTTGATTAATTGGCACCATCTGCCTGGGAAGATATGTGATAGAAAAGGTTGAAGCTACAGTTAACATTCAGAGAAAAATAAAAGGCAATGATTAGAGATGGAATCAATGAGAGGGAGAAGGAGGGCTCTCTTAGCCTGTCATAAATTTTCTATGGCTGTTCTCAAGTGTCATCAGTGTCTTGCTGGAAACACATAAGAATGGTAGTTTTAAAAGAGACCAGAAAAATTGGGGCACTTACTGTTTTACCACAGCTCTTCAGGTAGTCCAGATCCTGGTGAAGTTGGTTAGGTACAATTAGGTTAACAGCATATCTGTGCTGATCCTCAAGACATGTCTGGAACCCAGGAAATGCAAGATAATGATGTATGGTGAGCAGTAACCTATACAACAGTAGTAAGCCAAGTGGGCATGTATGCATTGTGAGACAGAGAGAAGAAGCATTATTAGTGTTTCCTTCTATCACCTGTGGAAATCTTACTATCATATAGCTGTTATGTGGTCAGTCTTCAACACTAGGTTTGACTGACTCAAAACCTTGGTATTCTTACACCTCCAGAATAAATCCTTGATATTCTTGCAACTCCAGTATGATTTCTCTGTTTCCTAAATCCTGGCTATTTTCCAGGACTCAAGTAGCCTTCACTTTTCTTAGTTCTGGGTGTCAGATTTCAGACTCAGTCTCTTCCATAAACCTGAAAATTTTCTGTATTTTTCTATATTTAACATATCAAATGTGTTTTTTTAATTTTTAAAAACTTTGCTAAAGCATAAAATATTTGATAAACATGATGCAAGGTCTCATTAAAATTCATTTGAAAGAGCCCTTTGAAAGTATAAAATAACCATACTTCTTTGATCACCCACTAAAGCCGTATTTCATATGTGTGTAGAGCTCCATAGGAATGATACTAAGGATACTGGAAAACCAGTGCAGCAGTCATGGTGACACCTCTCCAGCTGTGAGGACAGAAAGAGTGGGACGGAAATAGGCTTACCTCCTTGGAGCTTTCAGATGCCTGGCAGCAACCAGTCTGTTCCCAGAATCCTGGGGGTGAAGAGGAGGAAGTAGCTAAGTAGAAGCCTAATAACATTTTGCTTAAACCATCTGGTTATAGAATGTGACGTGCAATGCTTGATGAATACGGAGTAGTAGGGGAGTAGTCAGGAGTAATGAGGGCTTTTAACATCAATAAGAAAAAAAATTCAATTTGAAGAATGTCCTAACTCACCTGTGACTACCTTTCATAAGCCCCATTTAAGCCAACCCCTATTATTATTTTAAATATAACATTTTATATCATATTTGATACTGGTAATCATGTTAGCAACAGCAGTGGAATTGGACAAGTGATTTGCAACTAGAGGTTTGGTAATAAGGGAAGAGGGCCTTTATCATGAATATCTGTTAAAATAGTACTTACAGGTTTTGTCTTTTTCCCCCTCCTCCCACCCTTCTCCCACTCCCTACCCATACTCATCACCCTTCCTGCAACCCCAGTCCTGGGCAATGCCCTTCACTTTAATCAGGCAGCCCTTTGTGGAATGAAACTTCTTGATGAGAAATGGCAGTTCTATGTTTCGAAGAGCAGTGGTGTAGATGGCATGTTGTTGTTAGCAGTGGTAGTGTTAGCTCTGACATTTCAATCGACTATAACAAGATTTTTCTTTTCTCCCTCCCCGATCTTCCTTAAAAGGCTCTTGAGGGGAAAGAAGTCCAAATATATCTAGTCTAAAAAAGTTTCAGACATATTCCCAATCAATATACTTCCAGATTATTTGTTCATTATTTTCATAGTTTACCTTTGAGTATTGATGATTAAAAAAAAAAAAAAAAAAAAAAACTATTACCCAAACATCAACTTAGATGATTCCCTAACCTAGGCTTTCTGGGAGTAAAAAAAAAAGATCTCAGGAACTCTTAGGTACCTACGTGCACTTTTGTTAACTGAAAAGTTATGAATCTTGATATTGTTTGGATATTTATGCCCAACCAAATCTCATGGGGGAGGTGTTTGGTTCATGGGAGCAGATCACTCATGGTGCTGTCTTCCATAGTGAGTTATCACAAGATCTGGTCATTTAAAAGCATGTGACACCTCCCCACCTACCCTCTCTCTCTCACTTGCCCCTGCTTCTACCATGTGATGTGCCTGCTTCCCTTTTGCCTTCCATCAAAATTGTTAGCGGCTTTAGGCACCCTAGAAGCAGAGCAGAGGCCAGCACCATACTTCCTGTAAAGCCTGAAGAACAACGAGCCAATTAAACGTCTTTTCTTTGTAAATTATTCAGTCTCAGATACTTATTAATCACAATGCAAGAATGTCCTAACACATATGTACTACTTGCATGCAGAGGATCTAAGAGAAAGGAGACATATTCATCGGGAACTGTGTATGTAAAGGGAGATGTGAGCATTGGGATGTTTGCATGGTTATTTGTGTTTGGGGAGGCAGGCAATTTTAGGAAAATAAACAAGCTTAAATTGGGCACTGAATAATAATTCCATCATTAAGGTCTCTGGTAGAATTTCAAGGTGGTTGAAATCTTGATGAAGTCATAGATCTTAACCTCACTTAGTTTTTTCATTAAAACCAGTGCCATGTATACACATTAAAAGTTAGAGAAGTCTATATGTGTGAGCACTTTGCAAAGTGTAAAACACATTAAGGTTTTTAAAAAACGATTATATCTAGTATTCTAAAGTATATATCCATCTTCTCTAATATGCAAACACATCTTTACTTCGAAAATCCTGGTGAACCTGTCTTTTCTCTAGCCTCTTTAACTTCCTGCCAGAAAATTCACTGACTCAACGTAAGAAACTTAACTTTATCCTTACCAGATTCTGGTATAAGACTTAAATGTCTACACTATGTGTTGAAACTATCTCCCTAATTATGCAATAATAAGGTCTCAAAAGACAAGAATATTAACATCAACCCCATCCTATCTTAGGAGCACTGACTCAGAAGTTAGGTTGGGTAAATTTGAATCTCATTCTGACCATTTACTCTTGTATAATCTACTTAATATTTCCTTGCCTCAATTTTTGTCATCTGTATCTGAGAAATAAGAATTACTTTCTAGGATTCTTGACAAAAATTTAATATATGTAACTCAATAATAGTGTCTAGTAAATAGTAAATTCTCAATAACATTTAGATTTATTGTCATAAATTGTTTAAACCTGTTTTCTATAATTTTTGAGTCTTTTCAACCTCCTCACCTTATGATCAATAGTCATAAAAGAATGACATCAATATGAGTTCGATCCTCATATTTTTTAAATTACTAAGGTTTGATCAATGGTATTAATACCCTGGTTTCCAGTTATTGACTTTGGCTTTGTGAAACACATCTATCTAAAGTATCTATTTAACAGCAAAGGCACCTGAAGCTTTTCTGCATTAATTTCTTAGATTGTACTCTTTTAAGATGGCTGGAGATTTTCTGAACTGGTTCAATGCCCTTTTATCCCCTCTGGAATTTTAGCATCACAAATTGTAGATATGATAAATCTATAAGAAATTGATGAGGAAATTAGGAGGGCAGCCGGAACTTAACATAGCTGTGCATTAGAAAGTCTCAGAAAACCAGAATGAGTTGATCATAAAAATAAATAAAATGGTATAAATAATGTTTATGAAGGCAGTCAGAAGATTGTTTAATGAGCTCCAGGAAAACAATCTGAAACAGAGGAAGGAGCAAAGCAAGTCTCTAAGTGTGGTATTATATGGCAAAGAATTAGCAAAGACATCTTATCTTCACATTCCTTAGGAGCAGTCTCAGTGATTTAACATGTCAGACACATTTTTAATGACACACTACTTCAGCTTTAATTTTTTCATCCATATGCGGACATTCAATTAAAGCTCTGCCTCCTCCCCATATGCTTAAGACTTGCTAGTTACATTTCAATTTGATGCATTGGTGCAGTGGTATGTTAGGACTGGTTTTATTTACAAATGAGGTCAAAAGAATGTAAGATTTTTTTAAGAATCTGAGTTGCTTAGTAGAATGGGAAAGACACAAAACCTATCGCATTACTGGATCTCAGTCAGGGATGACTGTTCTCCCCCTTCTCTGGGGATATTTGGCAATGTCTACAGATATTTTTCATCATCACAACTGTGCCAGTCCTATTGGCATTTAGTGGGTAAAAGGCAGAATAGCTATTAGATAGCAGAATATCCTCTCACAGCAAACTATCAGGGTCTTAGCAGTGTTCACATTACTGGTACCCAGTAGTAAGTAGTCATTTACTCTATGAAGCATTTGCTTTGTACTGAATAAGCCCCATTATTTCTAACTACATATAAATAATAACTGCCTCTTTTAACATTTATTTCAATGGAAATTAAATGGTCTAGTTGAGTTCAACTCTAATAGTGTGAGGCAGGAGGTAGAGTGGGACAGAAGGCAGGCTTAGGAGTCTGTTTCTATCGCTATCAAATAGATGGTCTATATTAGAAATGAGAAATGGGAAAAAGAACACATTTTGTGATTTGATAATAAACTGACCATTTTGCAAATAATTGTAAGTAAGACAGAAATTCAGGTTGAGGATGGCACCACTGCGTGCAATTATAACCAAAAGATTTAAGAAGGCATTGAAATGTTGCTTAGTTGGTTTCTAAAACTAATGTTATTTCAGTAGTCTTATGGCACTTATTTTTCTTTTTAAACTTAATATTTAGGTGACATCAGACTTCCAGAAATATAGGCAGTGTAAGTAGTTTTAGTTGTAGAGAATCACCAAGAAGTGCTTCTGTTTCGTATTCACTATTGCTTTTGCTCTCAGCATCTCTATGAATGAAAAGTGGGTGAATAAAACCTGACAGCAGATATAAAAACTTTTTATGAAGACTGATCAGATTTAACAAAAACAAAGAGATCTATGCTTGAAAAAAAACTTTTGAAAATATTAGATTAGGAGTTTTTTCAGATGTCTAAAAAAATAGATTTAGGCAAATACAAATAAAATATTTTTGTCCCAGTTTACTAGAAAGACAAGCAGAAAAAAAGAATTCAAAAGGCTATGATTTAAAAATTAGTTTATGTATAAGAGATTCTGCAAAGCTTGAATCCTGCCCAGCCTCTTATCTTCAATAACACAAAATGCGGAAGATAGAGACTCTCCAGAAGCAAAAAGTCTCTTCTGGCAAAAAGAAGGAATTAAAGATAAATACTTCCCTAAATTTCCTTCGATTTTTTTACTTTAAAAACAAACAGGGATAGATCTTACCCTGTATAGGAGGAGGTCATCAATTTTAGAGACTGCTTCCACCTTAATGAGTTAATATCTCCAATTTCAACCACTGCTCCTTATGAATCTTCCTGGAATCATGTGTTAGCAGTTTGGTTTTTAGGCTAAAAATTTCCAAAAAACTAATAAAATGTCTTATTTAACTCTAAGATCTCACTTTATATTAGACTATCTTTCCATCTTTCCTCATTTTTATCCATATTAGCTAATACATATTATATATAATGTGATTATATAATATATAAGATTATATACGTATATAATCTTATATACATTAAGTGGCAGAAATCCCAAGCTACAATGTCAGCTATAGAGACATGCCATTTATTTGAGCTTGAACCTTCTAATTTTATCAAATTCAAAGGAGAAATTATATAAAATTTATACAAGTAAAAACTATAAAAAATTTATCTTGGAAGGTGAAATCTAAAAGTACAAAAAGTTCAATATTTATTATATTATACATCAATTAATATAGCCTAGTACAGTCTAGTCTTACTCAGATACTCAGAGTTAAACTTCAAGTCTTTGTCCATTTCAGCACCTGTAAAGTTGAATAAATTGCATATTCCACGCTATTTAAAAAGCCTAAATATTTAAAGACATAGAAAATTAACACATTATTGCACCTAAATTTCAATAGCTGGTAGACCTTAGAGCAGTTACCCTAAAAGACATGACTTTCCTTCAAGCCAGTACTTAGTTGAATCCAAATTATGCTTTTCATTGCCAAAGAACATAAGACTCCAAGATTCAAGAGTAGGCTAAGAAACATTTTGTTTACATTTTCCAGTATATTCACCTATGCCAGTTTTCCAGAGCTTATAGCCTGTAAAATTTTAGTAAATTAAGAGAAATCACTTATTAATAGGTTAGACATTGCATTAAGATTGAAAGATACCTATAAGGGAATAAAATACTTACTGGAGGGATTAATGTTGATGTTTAGTATTTATGTTTGTTTCTCTTTTCTGGAAACATGTTGACATTACACTTTCTAGCACTCTTGTTGTAGTGTAACTCCATGAGACTAGTCATGGTCAATCATTTGTGAACAGGAGTAATGTGTGTCACATATGAGACCTTTATTTTTCAGTATAAAATCACCCAGAGCTCTTTTTCTCTTGAAGTCTCTTGGTAAACTCCAGATAGCAGGTGCTCCATCAGCCTGAGTCTCAGAGTGAAGAATTAAAAAAGAAAACTGATTTTCAAGGCTGGAATAATGCTCTCCATGTTTTGAAGAGGCAAAGCATTTGTCAAAACTATGGCTTGTGTTTATTTGGGAAGCAGATAAGGTATAAGATATAATTTCTAATACAGACCATCTATTTAATAGAGATAGAAACAGACTCCTAAGCCTGCCTTCTATCCCACTCTACATCCTGCCTCACATTATTATAGAATTGAATTCAACTAGATCATTTAATTTCCATTGAAATAAATGTTAAAAGAGGTAGTTATTATTTATATATAGTTAGAAATAATAGGGCTTATTCAGTACAAGGCAAATGCTTCATAGAGTAAGTAGATTAGTAGAAAAATTTATAGCCCCCTAAATATGACAGTGTTCAAATCCTCAGAACCTGCAAATATATTACCTTGCAGGGCAAAAGACTCTAGATGTGATCATCTTAAGTGTCTTGAGATGGAGAGATTACATTGGGACTACCTGGATAATCCAGGATAATCAGAAGAAGGACTTATAGAAAGAAAATAGAAGTAAAAAATATGATGAAAAATGCAGAGGTTTACTTGATGCTCTTTGAAAATGAAAGAATGGTGCACAAGCCTAGGAATGTATGCAACATCTAGCAACTAGGAAAAAAAAAAAAAAAAAAGAAGAGAACATTCTCTCCTTTCAAACTCCAGTAAAACATTCAAATATTCAAACTCCAGTAAAAATGAAGCAATGATTTTAGTCCTGTAAGAACCATGTAGACCTTCTAACCTCCAGAAATATAAGATAGATTTGTGTAATCTAGCTGATTTGTTATTTCTTGACAAGATTCTAAGCCTGGTGGAACATCAAGCAAAGACATAGATCCAGAACATACTTTCCAGTACCGTGATATAAATCAAGGAAAGCAAATAGAGATGAGAGAATATTGAAGTCCTCAATACTGAAATTAAAGATTTTAGTTAAAGCAGCTGGGATAATTAAGAGTTCAAGGAGATGGAATAAGCTACTTTTGTGAGGCAACCACTCATGCCACCAAGACATTCTGTGTTTAAGTAGTAGATATATTTTTTAATCAAACCAAATCTTATTTTTATAGTTATTAGAGGATAAACATTAGTATCAGTAGCTCTTTGATCATCTTTAGATAGTCTTTAATCTCTTTTTGGTAGGAGAATATTAGCGTACGGTGTGCCATGCCAGTAAATCACACAACTGACCTTGTCTAGTGTTTTGAGTAAGATGCAATAACCCGCCACAGGGATGCTGGTACTGACAACATAGTACATGTGTGTAGGTGCATTCGCCAGAATATATAATTGCCTGGCTTTCTGTAGGTCCAACATATTTTTGGGGACCACATGTATAACTTGTTTGATTAGAGAAGTACACACAATCTCTTAGGCTCAGTATTTTCTTTCCTACCAGATTGTTTTCAATTGCAGTTAAAAGACTGCATTAAAAAAAAAAAAAAAAAAAAAAAAAAAGAGAGAGAGAGAGACAGATAGATTAGGCTCTAACACATTTTTTTGCTATGGTGTTTAGTTGCTGGTTCTTTCTGTTTACCATGCATTGCGAACAGAATTCAAATTGTTGACTGAGCAAGACAAGCTCCTACGTGAGCAGAATTTTTGGTTTTGCTTCGTTAGGAGTGGGCGATTTAATTTTCAGTGAGTGCAATATAGGGTTGTAATGCCATAATGATGCCTTCAGTTTCCAGTAATGTTAGGGATTATTCTCTAGATTATAAGTCCCAGAGGCAGAGATCACCTTTGCTGGATTTTTTTTTCTTATTTTTAAGTTTCAGGGTATATGTGCAGGTTTATTACATAGGTAAACATGTGCCATGGTGATTTTTAACAATAGGTTGGCCACTCTTAGTTGTTGGAAAGATTATCTGTCATGGTGCAGCCATGAGTTAGGGTACACAGAGTTTAATGGAGACAATGATATTTTTCATGTATGGATATTGTTCAGTTGTAGCCAAAATCCAGTGTTATTCCATAGTCTGTATTCAATATCATGTGTCCCCTATCCATCAGCGTTTTGAGTTTAAAAAGAAAAAGATGCTGCTTGAGATATAGTAACTTGGAATAAAAAATCAAAATGTTTGAATGTCTCTAATACTTTCAGATTTTGGGGATTTGCTACCCAAAGCATGAGCCATGAAGGGACATCACTAGATGGAAGCTTGTTGGAAATACAGAAGTATATTTAAATCTTATACTGTTAGTGTGTTCTTGAATCACTATAAAGAAACACCTGAAATTTATAAAGAAAGAGGTTTGATTGGCTCATGGTTCTGCAGGCTGTGTAGGAAGCATGGTGTCACCATCTGCTTCTGGTCAGAAAGATTCCAGTCATGGCAGAAGGTGAATGGGGTGCAGGTGAGTCACATGGCAAGAGCCTGGATAAGGGGGTGGGGGAAGGTGCTACATTATATTAAACAACCAGATCTCATGTGAACTAACCCAGCAAGAACTCACTTACCAAGGAGATAGTGTTAAGTCATTCATGAGGCATCTGTCCCTATGTTCCAGTCACCTCCCCTCATGTCCCACCTCCAGCATTTGGAATCACCTTTCAACATGAGATTTGGAGGAGACAAATATCTAAACCATATCACATACCAAACTTACATACTCAGAATCTGTATTTTAACCAAATCTCCAGTGATTACTATGTACATTAAATTTTGATAACCATTGTTTTATACTTCTCATTCTAAGCAGTGACTTTACTAATGAACATTGTATAAATGCATTCAGCCACACAAAACAAGATACAATTAAACCAGATACTTTGATTCCAAGATTCAAGGCTAATGTTCTAAATGTTGGCTTGGAGGTGCCACTCTCAGACCAGAGGCCAATGTGTTCCTGAAGAAGCATGATGACTGAATGTAAAATGGGATTTCCCTCACTAATTGCTAGAAGATGTTCATCTAACTCAGTGGACTAGAGAGAATCACCAGGTATGAGAGCTCGTCACAGACAAACTTAAGCCATTTTCTTAACCTCTTTGTTTTGGACTGAAGTGAATTGAGTCAGTTGCCTGGGGCATCAAATTAAAAGGAAGTGTGGAAAACTAAGATTCAGATAAGCAATATTTTTAGGTAATACCTTGTCCTTACTTGAATTGCCCTAATTTTGGTCCTGACTGAGATGCTGACATGTCTAAAATCTCATTTGTCGAAAGACCTAAAGATAAAAACTTCTACGAATATGGACATTCTTGCCTATGTATTGGTGTTTTTTAAAAATAATCGTAAATACAATAATAAACTCTGCTGTCACATCTCCATTTTTGCTAGTGAAAATCTAATAAACATTCTCCACATAATGCATTTGAATCTTCATATATAGTAGACATTGGATTTAAAAATGTATTATTTAATGATTTAGCAAAGAAACACTTTTAGATACCAGGTTTACCACACTGTTACATTTTCAGTAAATGTAACAGTAAATCTTTTAAAAATTTTTCCTAAAGGCCTTTGTTCTTGTTTTAATTTCCTAGAGTAGAAAATATAGGTGAGATGAAGCCTGAGTGTTTCTAGAAATCTAAGAGCCGTATTTAGAAGTGAAAAATAGGATAGAGTTTACTATTATAAGGTGGAATTGTGAGTCCCAGGCCAACAGATCCAGAGAACTTTGATAAAATAGGTGATTGTCAAGAAGATGCTTATTTTACCAGCAGTGATCATGCCATAAATGACCACACACGAGAGGTAGAATAAGCAAATATTATTGCTGCATGTCTTGGTCAAAGACTGTTGCACAAAACTTCACGAATTCTCTTGGATCTATCAATACTGTGATGTCAATATAGAAGTCACTGTACATTATGCTTAAAAGGATGTGTGGAAAACTGTCATCGAGATAAATAATATTTTAATGTAATACCTTGTCCTCACTTAAATCACCCTAATCTTGGCCCTGACTGAGATGCTGATATGTCTAAAATCTCATATGTAGAAAGACCTAAAGATCAAACTTCCCCAAATGTAGACATTCTTACTGACCTATGCATTGCTGTTATGATTATTTTTTTAAAAAACATACATAAGCACCATCTGAATTCAACTGCTATCTGAAATAGATCCTGGGATGCTGAGTGTATTAGTCTGTTTTCACACAGCTGAAAAAGACATACCTAAAACTGGGAATAAAAAGAGGTCTAATTGGACTTACAGGTCCACGTGGCTGGGGAGGCCTCAGAATCATGGCAGAGGGCAAAAGGCATTTCTTACATGGCAGTGACAAGAGAAAATGAGCAGGAAGCAAAAATGGAAACCCCTGATAAACCTGATAAAAAGTGCACAAGATCTCGTCATACTTGTTCACTAGCACAAGAGTAACTTGGGAAAGACCAGCCCCCATGATACAATTACCTCTGGGTCCCTCCCATAACACATGGGAATTCTGGAAGATACAATTCAAGTTGAGATTTGAATGGGGACACAGCTGAACCATATCAGTGAGGCAAAACTTTAGGGAGGTACATATAATGACTCATTTATCCTTCTTTCCAGAAGACAGGTGTTATTTCATCAGTAGGTACGATGTGGCTCAATCTGTATTGACTTGACATCCCTGCATATATAGTCTTTCAGATTGACCAACATTGTAATTCTTATTAGACTCCTCCATTTTTCATTGGCTCACTCTTTCTTCATGGAAAAAATCTTACCTAATGTCTGGCATACTAGTTTCTTCACTGTGAGTTCTTAAAACTTCTTTCCAACTTTCTCTCTCATTAATTCCCAGTCTAAAATCTTTACACATATTAATCAACTCATTGACTCTATAGAGTCTGACTTGTTTTCACAACAAAATTGCTCTCTCACAATATTCTATACTTATTTCTGAAATCTTGGTCTGAAGAGCTTTTGCTCTTCTAGCTACAATTTTCTGACCACCCAAACAGAAGGTGGTCTCGTTCTCCTTATGTTTTTTTAAATATATGACCATTTATATAAGTAGTAAGAATTTGTTATTACCTTTGTAATAATGACACATTTCAGTGCAATTTTGCTATTTTTTTTCCAATAAGTATGCCTTCTCAACTGAAATGGAACACTTTCAAAGTTAGTCACATAGTTGTCTTACTTTATAATCTCCAAATTACATTTTGGGCTACAGTAGCACTAGGCTTTTCTCATATCCTCAGCTCAAAGAACCTCCATACCTAATTTACCATTAATTAGATCCATTAATCTAATTTATTCATTTTCCCTTCCCCTGCTCTATACTCATAAAAAAAAAAAAAAAAAAACAAGTCCTTCCTGATGCCTTTTTCCTTCTTACGTTTTACATAGTATTTGTTAAGTGCAGATTTTATTATCATTAATTAGATATTGCACTAAATATCTTCAAATATCTTTTTTTCTAACCCCATTATCAGCATACTTAACTACTACCACTGTTTCTAGGGACTATTCTAATGGCTTAGAAATCAGTATTTTTCCAACCCATTTTGCACACTACAAGCAAAATGGTCATTTAAAAAACTTATTTGTTTGTGTCTTATAATTCTCATTATAGAGATCTTTTACCTCCCTGTATTCTTAAGAAGCTGTATTCCTCGGAAGAAGCAATATTATTAAAATGGCTATACTGCCCAAAGAAATGTACAGGTTAAATACAATTCTTATCAAACTACCAATGATATTTTTCACAGAACTTGAAAAAATTATTTTAAAATTTATATGGAACAACAACAACAAAAAACCCTGAATAGCCAAGGCAATCCAAAAGCAAAAAGAACAAAGCTGGAGGAGTCACATCACCCAGCGTTACACTACAGGGCTACAGTGACCAAAATAGCGTGATACTGGCACAAAAGCAGGCACATAGACCAATGGAACAGAATAGAGAGCTCAGAAATAAGGCCATAAATCTACAACCATCTGATCTTTGCCAAAGCTGCTAAAATCAAGCAATGGGGAAAAGACTCCTTATTCAATAAATGCTACTGGGATAACTGGCTAGCCATATGCAGAAGATTGAAGGTGGACTCTTTCCTTACACCATATACAAAAATCAGCGTAAGATGGATTAAAGGCTTACATGCAAAACTCAAAACTATAAAAACCATGGAAGACAACGTAGGCCATATTATCCTGGTTCTAGGACTGGGCAAAAATTTCACGACAAAGATACCAAAAGCAATCACAACAAAAGCAAATTTGACAAAATCTAATTAAACTTGATAGTTTCTTTTTGCTGGGCAGAGTAAACAGACAACCTGTAGAATGGAAGAAAAGTACTTGCAAACTAAGCATCTGACAAAGATCTATATTCAGCAACTATAAAGAACTTAAATGTATAGGAGTAAACAAAAAGTGGTCAAAGGACATGAACAGGCACTTCTCAAAAGACATACATGCAGCCAACAAATATAGGGGGGAAAAAAAGCTCAATATCACTGATCATTAGACAAATACAAATCAAAACCTCAATCAGATACCACCTTACACCAGTCAGAATGGCTATTATTAAAAAGTCAAAAAATAACAGTGGCTGGCAAGATTGTGGAGAAAAAGAAACCCACATCTACTGTTGGTGGGACTGTAAATTAGTTCAGGCATTGTGGGAAACAGTATGGTAGTTCCCCAAAGAGCTAAAAGCAGAATTACCATTCAACCCAGCAATCCCATTACTGGATATTTACCTAGAGTAATATAAGTCATTCTATTGTAAAGACACATGCACAAATGTTCACTGCAGCACTGTTCACAATAGCAAAGACACAGAACACACCTAAGTGCCCATTAATGACAGACTGGATAAAGAAAATGTGGTTCATATACACCACGAAGTATTATGCAACCATAAAAAAGAGGATCATGTTTTTGCAAGAATGTGAATTGAGCTAGAGACTATCATCCCTAGCAAACTAACACAGGAACAGGAAAGCAGATACAACCTATTCTGATTTGTAAGTGGAAGCTAAACAAGAACTTATTAACACAAAGAAGGAAACAGACACTGGGGTCTACTTGAGATGGGAGGAGGGAGAGGAGAAGAAAAGATAAACTACTGAGTACTAGGCTTAATACCTGGGTGATGTGATAATATGTACAACAAACCTTCACATGTACCCATAAACCTAAGATGTTAAAAAAGCTTATCAGAGCAACCAAATACATAAAGCAAATATAAACAGAACTGAAGGGAACAATAAATAGCAGTATAATAATAGTGGAGAACTTCAATACTCCCACTTTAAACAATAGATTGCTCAGGGAGAAAATCTAAAAAGAAAGAGCAGATTTAAACACTCTAGACTAAATGGACCTACTGGATACATACTGAGTGTTCTCTTCAACAGCAGCAGAATACACATTCTTTTCAAGTGCACACAGTGAAAAATTAGAAAAAGTATCTGTAAATAAAAACAGAATGAACACAAAATCAAAGTGCACACAGGACAGTCTCCGGGATGCATCATATGTGAGGCCAATACACAAGTCTTAACACATTTGAGATAATTAAAATAATATTGAATACAGTTTCTGACCACAGTAATATTAAACTGGAAATCAATAAGAGGAAAACTGGAGAATTCTCAACCATGTGGAAATTAAACAATACACTTCTGAAGAACCAGTGGGACAAATAAGAAATTAAGAAAATGTTAAGACATACAAAAATGAAAATATGGCATATCAAAAGTTACTGGATGCAGCAAAAGCAGCTCTGAGAGGAGTATATAGTAACAAATGCATAAATTAAGAAAAAGAGAATGATCTCAAATAAGCAACCTAACTTTATAAAATGAAAAACTAGAGGCCAGGCGCAGTGGCTCACACATGTAATTCCAGCACTTTGGGAGGCCGAGGCAAGCGGATCATGAGGTCAAGAAATTGATACTATCCTGGCCAACATGGCAAAACCCCATCTCTACTAAAAATGCAAAAACTAGCTGGGCGTTGTGGCACATGCCTGTAGTCCCAGCTACTCAGGAGGCTGAGACAGGAGAATCACTTGAACCCAGGAGGCAGAGGTTGCAGTGAGCTGAGATGGTACCACTGCCCTACAGCGTGGCAACAGAGCGAGAGACTATCTCAAAACAAATCAACAACTAGAAAACAAAACAAATTAAACAAAATTTAGTACAATAAATCCAATAATAAAAATCAGAGCAGCAATTTTAAAAAAAGACTAGAAAAACAATAGAAAACATCAAGGAAACTAAGGCCTTTTTTTGAAAAGATAAGCAAAATATATAAACTTTTAGTTATACTAAACTAAGACCTAAAAATTATAAATGACTTTACAATTGGCATAACAGAAATGCAAGAGATTATAAGATACAAGGAATAATTACATACTAATAAATTAATTGACCAAGAAGAAATGGATATATTCATATTAATAGAAACCTACAACTTACCAAGCCAAAATTATGAAGAATTAGTAAATCTGAGTGAAACAATAACTAGTAAACAGATCGAATCAGAAAGCAAAAACGTAATAACAGCAGCAACAACAACAACCCCAGGGCCTGATGGCTTCACTGGTAAATTATTTTAAACATTTAAAGAATAATTAGCACCAATTATTCTCAAACTCCTCAAAAAGATTGAAAAGAAAGGGAAAACTTCCAAGTCTTTTTCCAAGGCCAGTGTTTCCCTGATACC
Source organism: Sapajus apella (assembly GCF_009761245.1). Lineage (NCBI taxonomy): Eukaryota > Metazoa > Chordata > Mammalia > Primates > Cebidae > Sapajus > Sapajus apella. The sequence goes on along the minus strand of NW_022436992.1, from coordinate 7,477,650 downwards.
AAAGCCTGACAAGGACACCACAAGAAAATTAAATTACAGGCCAATATCCCTGATGAACATAGATGCAACATCCTCAGAAGAATACTAGCAAAATTAACCACCCGAAAAGGGAATTATACAATATGATCAAGTGGGATTTATGCATAGAAGACAAGGATGATTCAATACATGCCAATCAAATATGATATACCACATTAACAAGATGAAAGATAAAGATAATATATTAATATTAAGATTAATGATAACATCCTTAATCTATTAAGATTATCTTAATAGAAACAGAGCATTTGGCAACATTCAAAATTTTTTTCATGATTTTGAAAAAAGTTTCAACAGATTAGATACAGATGGAATGTACCTCAACATAATGAAAGTCATGTATGACAAACCCACAGCTAACATCATGCTCTGCAACTAAAAGATGGTCTTTTGTAAGATCAAGAATAAGACAAGGATGCCCACTCTCACCACATTTATTCAATATGGTACTTGATATACAAACCAGAACAATGAGGCAAGAAAGAAAAAAAGGCACTTAAATTATAAAATAAACAGAATTTTCTGTTTGCAGATGATGTGTTTATGTATAAAAAATCATCGATGCCACCAAAACACTATAATTAATAAACAAATAAGTAAAATTGCAGGATACAAAATCAACTGTAAAAATTAGTGCCCTTATGTACTAAAAATGAACTATCTGAAAAATAATTTTTTAGAAATCCCATTTACAATAGCATCAAAAATAATAAAAAACATTTAGGAATGAATTTAAGTGGGTTAAAAACTGTAAGCTGAAGTTTATAGAACTGATGAAAATGTTGAAGATACAAATAAGTGGAAAAATACTCTGTTCATGAATTGGAAGATATAATACAGAAAAAACAGCCATACTACCCAAAGTAATCAATACATTCAGTGCAATTCCTATAAAATTTATAATGGCATGTTTTACAGAAATAGAAAAAAATTCTAAAAACTGTATTGAACTATACGCACACACACACACACACACACAAATAGCCAAATCAATATTGAGAAACAAGAACATAGTAGTTAAGGGCATCATCACATTACGTTTTCAAAATATACTAAGTTATAGTAATCAAAGCAACATAGTACTGACATAAGAACAGATGTATCAGCCACTGAAACAGAATAGAGAGCCAAGAAGTAAATACACATGATTACTGTCAATTGATATTTGGCAGTGATGCCAAGACCTTTGAGGAAAGAAGAGTCTCTTCAATAAATGGTGATGAGAAAACTGAGTGTCCATGTATAGAAGAATGTCATTGGACACTTAACTCACAGCAGTTAAAAGTGGATTAAATACTTAACTATTACACCTGAAACTAGAAGTCCTAGAAGAAAACAAGGGAAAAGCTTGCTGAAATTAGTCTAGGAAATGACTTTTTTGGACATGACCTCAAAAGCACAGGCAAAAAAAGCAAAAATGGACAGTGAAATTGCATCAAACTAAAAAAATTCCGCACAGTAATCAACAAAGTAAAAAGCCTATGGGATGTGAGAAAATATTTGCGAACCTTACCTCTGATAATGCAGTACTTTCCAAAATAAATAAGAAACTTACAAACCTCAATGCCAAGAAAACAACCCAATTAAAAATGGGAAAAGGACTTGAACAGATAGTTTCCAGAAGAAAACATAGAAATGGCTAAGAAGTATATGAAAAATACTCAACATCACTAAGAAGTATATGAAAAATGCTCAACATCACTAATCCTCAGGGAAATGCAAATTAAAACCGCAATAGCCTACTGCCTCATACCTGTTACGAGGGCTGTTATCAAAAAGATAAATGATAAAGTCTTGGCAAGAATGTGGACAAAAGGGAATCTTTGTATGTGGTTTGTGGGAAGGTAAATTAGCATAGCCATTATTGTAAATAGCATTGAGGTTCCTTAAAATATTAGAACTACCATACTACCTAGCAATCCTACTCCTGCATACATATCTAAAGGAAATGAAATAAGGATGTTAAACACTTATCTATACTCCCATGTTTATTGCAGCATTATAACAGTTAAGATATAGAATCAGCTTAAGTGTCCATCAACAATACTAGATTTTAAAATGTGATGTATATATACAATATATATTATTGTATTATTATTCAGCCTTAGCAGAAAATCTTGTCCTATGTGACCTCATGGATGAGGTCATTATGCTAAGTAAATGATGGTATTATGCTAAGTAAAATAAGATAGACAAGAAAAGACAAATGCTATATTATCTCACTTATATGTAGAAGACAAGCAGAGACTAGGGGTTAGGGGAAAGGAATGGGGAGTGATTAGCCAAAGGATATAAAGTTTTAGTTAGAGTGAATAAGCTCTGGTGACCTATTTGTGCAGCATGGTTACTACAGTTAATAATAGTAAATTATATACTTAATTACTGAGGAAATGCTAAATGTTCTCACCACAAAATATAAGAGGAGATGGGTAAGTTAATTAGCTTGATTTAATCATTTTATGATGTATATGTATATCAAAACATCATATGGTACATTGTAAATATTTAGAATTATTTTTGTCAATTATACTCCAATAAAATTGGAGTTTGTCTGGGGACCTCCTTAGTCTAATATAGAGTTTTAGTTTTGCAAGAGGAAATGTTCAGGAGAGCTGTTGCATAGCAATGTGAATGTACTTAACATTACTGAATTCTACACTTAAAAGTAAAGATGGTACATTTTATGTGGTGTTGTTCCAAAATTGCTTATTTGATTGCTATATCAGTATTTAAAATAACAAATGGTGACTAGTTCTTCTTCCAATGAAAATATAAAGTATTTGAATTTCCTGGTATAACAGACATAGAGTTTTCTATCTTTAGCATCACCTTGTGATACTCTCTATCAAATCCTTTGTATTCTAGATTTACTAGCTCTCATTAAGCTTCCTGAATGAGCCAATATCCTTCCAACCTTAGGGATTTTAAATATTTTATTCTTGTTACCTGTAATACTTTTCATGAGCAACCTCATTTACCTTTTTGGCTAGATCCTATTAATTTATGATATGTCACCTTAAAATTAACAACCTCAGGCAAGCTTTCTTTGATGTATCTGAGAACAAGGCAGGAACTGGTATATATATAGTTTATTAGCATGTAATAGTTCTTTTTGTGTATATGAGTGTGTATATGTATGGGAACGCCATGAAAGCTGGAGCCCTTGAAGCTCTGTCTTTGCTGACTGTAGTTAACAGAACCAACACTTTGATTCTTAGTCATTATGAACTATGAATGTGTACATTTCTGATACTAACATTAGAGATGAACTCATGAACCAAAATAGAGCCATCAGAACATTTTAACCTCATAACCATAATCTGTTAAAGAATGAACATGTGACTGAATATAGAAAAATAATAATTAGAAAATTTTTCGTGATACCTTCTAGAATGATCATGAGATAAGTCAACTGAGATTATGAATTATGTGTTAAACATAATCCTGGAAGATAATAAATGCTGTGGCCATTTTGTCCAAATACTGTAGAGAAAGAAGAGCAGGAATATGGAGAAAACAAGGTAAACTTTGGAGAGTATTATTTAACTGGATCTTGTCATAGCTGGAAGCAAAGGTCAACTATGCATTTTCTAGAGGAGTGAATAAATGACTTGCCACTCTTTTCTTTAAATTTAAATAGTTAAATTTCTTTCACTGTTTATCAAAGTAATTGTAATATATGATTTTGGTGTCCCAAATATGTAACCTAGTGCTGACCACCTAGAATCTATTCAATATATGCTGTTTAGTGAGTAAATTAATACATGTGTAAATCAAAAGTTTTACGATATCTATAAGCAATGGGTTAACAGAACTTGTTACTCTAACCATATTTATGAAATAACTTTTAAAACAGTGATTACAGTAACTTTAATACCATGTTCCATTGATTACATTCTGCTCTTGGCTTAAAAATCACAATAAGGTCACAGGTGGAGATGGAGACTAACAGAAGGTTCAAGACCTAAAGTAATAGGTTAAAATAAATAAAAACCTTTCATTTCTAGTGTGGATTTTTCAGGTAATATTAAAGTATACAGAGTATTGATTTATGAATAGTTCCCCCATGCCATAATTTGGGAATATTGATATCTTGTCATATAGTCTTTTATATCAAGTGGACAAGGGACTTTCAGCAAGTATGATGTCTTCAGTAAACTTAATATTGTAGTCCAATACTGCTATGTTAGGTGGCATCTATTGTAACTTCATAATGCTTAATGGCTTCTGTTAAAAAGAAGTTTGTGTGGTTGATAGAATTATATGAAGAATAGCATGCTAAAGGGTGTCTAAATGTATTACCCTCTGAAGCAAATGAGAAAAATATTGGAAGGTGCAAATATGAGAGTGGGGAATGGGTGGATTTCTGGTGAATGAAATCAGAATTTCCAATAGCTTCTCATTCCCCAAGTTTCTTAATACTAGCAAAATGCAAAGCAACCTCAAGATCAATAAAATTGCAAGTCAATGAAATTTTTACCATTAAATGGAACAGAAAATAGTTAATTTCAAATGTTTGTTTTATAATTGATAGAATCTCTATAGAAAGGCTAAAATCACATATTTTTCTGTCTATTTCCATTCAAGTAAAAAAAATTCCATTGCACATAGAGCTATGAAGAGTCTGTTATTAAGAAGGCTAATAAGTTTCCTCTGTGAACTGACTAACCAAGGCAAAATAGTAGGGAAGCAAATCTCCAAGAAAGTCTCAATTTATCTTCCCTTTTCAAGAATCTTGAGGTTACAGAGTAGCAAGCATTAGAAAATGTACTATTCTGGTCTATTTTCTGAGGCCAAGAATATTGAATAACTTGACAGAAAAATACCATAAGCTCCTCCAAACTCCCCCAAATGCACTTTTACACTGGTTCTACATGTGCCTGTTAGTGCATAGTTTTGATAGAATTTCAGGGTACCCGAACAAATAAACTGGTCCACACAGAGTTCAAAGCCGTGAGTTTAGCTCAGAAACTCTCATGGCAACAAATGTAATTAGCTGGTTTCAAATGAAGCTGAATCCTCAATGTTATTCTAGGTGACTGTGTCTGTGTGATTCCTAGACTATCAATCTAATTATTTCTTATTCTTTAGAAAAATGTTATTTATTGTGTAATGGATAACACTCTAGATTTTTAAGCCATGTATAATTTGACTCTGGTTCAACCATTAAATACCAAACGTACTATCTTAACCAAGTTAGTCTGAGGCTTAGTTTTCTCACATGTAAGATGGGTGTATTGATCATTACCTCATTTAGACTTCTATTAGACAAAGGTAAAGAATGAACTAGTAAACTGAAAGCTCTGTAGAAGTTATTCGGAAAGTAGTAAAACATGATGAAATAAAAGGGAGACTGAATAAATATCTTTTGGATATTAATAGATCAAGAAAAAATGAAATTTAAAAGGGCTATGGAAGATTTCAACAACAAAATTAACATGCTCGATCTAATGGCTAAATATGGATGTTGATCTTTATGAATGGGTGATATACGTTCTTTTTCAACAACATAGACTCTGAAAGTTGATCACAAGCTAAACCACAAAGCTAGCTAAAATACACTTTAAATCCTATCTTACCAGATCATATTCACTGTTTGTTATAAAATTAAATTAGAAAGAAATAACATATAGGGAGAATAAAACTCTCATGTTGAAGAATTAGTAAGATTTCTAAACAACTTTGGGATCTAAGATAAAATTTTACATACATATTTTTAAATATATATTCAGTTAATGTAGTCTATTACACTGATCAATTTGTACATGTTAAATAATTCTTGAATTCCAGGAATAAATTTTATTCAATCATGGTACATAATAATTTTAAATATATTGCTGAATTTGTTAGAATTTTGCTGAGAAATTTTGCATTAATGTTTATAAGATATCTTGGCCTATAATTTTATTAGTATCCTTGTCTTAGATATTGGAGTAATGTTGGCCTAATAGAGTAAGTCGGGAAATACTTCCTGCTCTTCAGTTTTCCAGAAAACTTAAAAATTGGTATTCTTCTTTAACTGTTTAATAGAATGCAACAAAGAAATAAGTTCACAAAAACAAAAAAACAAAAAACAACAAAAAAAAATACTCCGGGTTTAGGGCTCTTTTTTTTTTTTTGGTCAGAAAATTTTTGATTATGAGTTCAATCTCTTTAATAGTTATAGATTTATTTAGATTTTCTATTTTTTTCATGACTTACGCCTACTGGATTTTGTGTTTCTAGAAATGTGTTCACTTTATCTAGATTATTCAATTGTTGCTATGTAATTGTCCAATGTCCTCCTATTTTCTTTAGAATCAGCAATATTAATACCGATTTTGGTTTCTGATTTTAGCAATTTGAGTCTTCTCTTTTTTTTTTTTTTTTTTTCACTGCATCTAGTTAATGGTTATTCATTTTGTTCATCTTTTCAAAGAGGTAACTTTTGAGTTTATTGATTTTTCTCCATTTCTCTTCTGTTTATTTTGTAGTGATATGCTTAAATTTCTTCCTATTGTATATTATAGCTATTACCTTTGTTATTATGTGGATTACATTTAACATTCTAAAGCTATAATATTCTATGTTAACTTTGTATCAACTTAACATGAATAACATAAAAAAATTTTGCTCCTTTGCAGTTTTGTACTGACCTATTTTAGTCATACAACATAAACTTACACTGGATGCTCCAATACATCAACTAATAATTTTTTTTAATATACTAGTCTTAAATTATATTTTTTTAAAAAAACACAAAATGTGGAGTTACAAACTGAAGCTATTACAAAAATAACTTTTAAAATAATTTTTAATGTATTAGTTTCTTCAATTATGTAGAAATTAAAAAGTACAACCATTACAACAACACTAGTTTTATATTTGCTCATGTTCTTACCTTTGTTGACATCTTTATTTCTTTATATGACTTGAAGTTACTGTCTGATGTTCTTTTATTTCACTATGTAGAAGTCCCTTGAAACTTTTCTATAGAGTAGGTAATAAATTCCCTCAGCTTTGTTCATCTAAAAATGTTTTAATTTCTTACACTTGAAGGATAGATTTTCTATAAAATTCTTGGTTGACAGAGTTTCTGTTTGGTTTGTTTTTGCTTTTCCTTTTAGTATTTGGGAGATTCTCAAGGTCCAGTGCATTCTGGCCTTCAAAATGTCTCATGAGAAATCTGCTGATAAAGTTATTGACGACCTCTTGTATATAAATCAGTTATATTGCTGCTTTTAAGATCCTCTTTTGGTCTTTATTTTTCAAAAGATTGATTATAACATGTCTTAGTGTGGTTTCTTTGATTTGATTTTGATGTGTTTTTAGTTTTTTGGGTGTTCATATTTATATCTTTTTCATTAAGAGGTTTTTAGCCATTATTTCTTTGAATATTCGTTTTCATGCTGCTGATAAAGACATACCAGAGACTGGGAAATTACAAAAGAAAAAGGTTTACTGGATTTACAGTTCCACATGGCTAGTGAGACCTCACATTCATGGTTAAAGACAGGGAGGAGCAAGTCACAACATACATGGATGGCAGCAGGCAAAAAGAGAGCTTGTTCAGAGAAACTCCTGTTTTTAAAACTATCAAGATCTTACAAGATCTCTTTCACTATCATGAGAACAGCACAGGAAAGACCCACCTCATAATTCAATCACCTCCCACTGGGTTTCTGTCATGATATGTGGGAATTGTGGGAGTTACAGTTCAAGATAACATTTGGGTGGGGACACAGCCAAATCATGTCAGGCTTCAACATATGAACTTTGTGGAGGACACAAATATTCAGTCCATTAAATAGCAATAATATTATATTATAATGCAATATAATTATATTACAAAATATAATACATAATATGGGATTTTGGTAAAGATTGAATGAGGAAATGTAAGTCATTTAGCCTGATGACTAGACAGGGGCACATAAAAGTCATTTACTATTTTTCTCATTGTTATGAATAGTAGCAGTAGTTCTGAGAATGCTTTGTAATCACTTAACCATCTTAGACCTTCAGGGCATTATATAAGAATCTGTTACTTACAGTGCAGTGTTCCTATCGCCTAAATTAATACGATCTTCCCTGCTAGCTAGCAAGTCACTTACTATGATCTATTCAGTGCTGACCATATGGCACTGAATATTATATATACTAATATATAACATTATATATTATATATAATAGTACTATTATATATATATATACACTAGTAATACCATATATTTTATATATACTAGTATATAGTAATTTATATATTTATAATTTAGTTATGGGGATACGAAGGTTGGTATAATAAACCAGCTCCACTTTGTTCACAGACATAGAGTTTAAGAAGCCAGGTGGAGAGTAAAGTAAATGAAGTTTAGCAAACATCAGTTACCAAATTCCTAAGCAAGCTGAAGGTTATAATCTTCTCAAGACATTCTCCACTCAACACCAATTAAGGTGCACTGCTTTGACCCCTACATGGAAGTCAAACTGAGAAAGTATCACTCTAGAAGAACAGAAAGCCATGAAGATTAATTAGCTTTGTCTGATTCCTACATTAGCCTCACAAAAGTTGTTAAAATATTTCTGGAGGTAGCAAAAACTTCCACTGACCTAACCGGTGAACCCAGGTCCAAAAAAAAAAACCCTCCTAATCTGCTGAACTCTGAACCATAACATAAGCATATGTGTGACTGTTTTTTATAATTGCTTTTAACACAATCGTAAAGTAAACATTTAAAAATAAATATCCGCTTGGCGCAGTGACTCACACCTGTAATCACAGCACTCTGGGAGGCCAAGGCGGGCAGATCACGAGGTCAAGAGATCGAGACCATCCTGGCCAACATGGTGAAACCCCGTGTCTACTAAAAATAGCTGTGTGTGGTGGCGTGCGCCTGTAGTCCCAGTTACTCAGGAGGCTGAGGCAGGACAATTGGTTGAACCTGGGAGGCGGAGGTTGCAGTGAGCTGAGATCACGCCACTGCACTTCAGCCTGGCGCCTTACTACAGAGTGAGACTGTCTCAAAAAATGAATAAATAAATATTATCAAAAATTTTTCCTAAATCAGATAGTGGTAGTTCAGTTTATATATTTTCTAATTTATTGAAGAACTATACCAGAATACTTTAAAATGCACAAAAGTAAAGGAGAAGAGACAGTTTAGACTGCGGATAAATAGGAAAGTAATCTAAACTGTTTAAATTTTCCCATAGATCTTCCACAAATAGGTGGATAACAAAAGTGAACAGGAGTAGAACTAGTCTCAAAAGCCAAATATCCAAACGCCACGAGTTCTCACTTGTAAGTGGGAGCTGAACAATGAGAACACATGAACCCAAGGAGGGGAAAAACACCCACTGGGGCCTTTTGGAAGGAGTGGCATCAGGGAGAGAGCATCAGGACAAATAGATAATGCATGCTGGGCTTAATACCTAAGTAATGGGTTGATAGGTGCCACAAACCACCATTGCACATGTTTACCTATGTAACAAACTTGTACATTCTGTACATGTATTCTGAAACATAATAAAAAACATGAAATTTAAAAAGCCAAATATCCACTTATCTTTATAATGTAAAGATTTCTACTGAGGGAACATTTGTCAAGGCTACCTATAATTTACTTCTAAATTTAATTATTTTCTTTGTGCTTTAGAAAATTTTAAGTCTTTTTCTGGTTTCAAGATTACTGAAAAAATATACAAGTTCCCTTAAAATGAGAAATAGTTAGCAATTATGTTTTCACTGAGTAAAATTTGAGAATGATTAAATTTTCAATAGCGTCCATGAGCCAAAAGCTGCCACAAAAGCAGTTGGTAAGTTCTGGAATAATAATAGAAAAAACAAGAAAGAGGAAAGATATATTGAAAAAGAAGGTTAGAAATTGATAATCTTTGTCTTTTCAAATGTTTACTAGGACACATTTAAAATCAGTTGAAAAGCAGAATTTTAACCATTGTAAGTAGATGTAGGCTGTTGTATAAACAAACTGACCAAATCATCTCATAATTAGTTCCTTTGCGGTATTTACATAAAAAGAATGTAACTCAAGAATTTTGGAGACCTTAATGACACCTACTATGAAGCTGAAATTGCCCTCTTCAGAGGTGACAGGCTCAAGAAAATGTAAATAAAGAATCTTGTTATAATGAGAGTTAATGGATTAACATTATCAGGAGATGGTGGTAACAATGATATTGGTGGTATTTTTCAAAATAACCAATCTATTAGTAGACATTAATAAACATTTGATTATTGGCTTATGCTGAATTTAAGAAGGGAAATGACTATAAGTTTGGAGAATAATCTGGGGTGGGGGCATGCAAAATCCTCAGTTCAATGTCAGTTCTGCTATGGACTTGCTCAGTAACCTTACAAAATACACTCATTCCTATTTGTATGGCAAACAGTTTGGACCACAAAATATCTAAGGTTTTTTTTTTAATTTATTTTGGACATGAGGTCCTTCTTAAACTTCTGGTGGCCGCTAGAATGAAAGATTTCACATGGAAGGGTATGTGTATGTACTTTCATCTTGAGAAGATGTTAATCTTATATATAAACAAAGAAAATGTGTAATTCCAGACATGAGGGAAAGAGTTGAAACATTCACATTAAGGTAATCAGCTCTAGTATAGAAAAAAAAGGACCTAGAACAGCATCTGCCACAAAGGAGCCAACCCTGATCTTTGGTGGTCCTTTCTTCTATATAGCCATGTTTATGGTATATGTTATCAGAGGGAAAATTGCATTCAATCTAAAAACTAAAATAATTATTCTTTACAATGATGTATGAGATCATGTATGTAGAGGTCATTGTTAAAATGACGTAATTTGGGGCTAAACTGCTTTTGTTTACATTTGAGTTCTGCTAATTACTATGTGAAGAATATACCTACTATGCAACACAGTGATCCCACTTATAGGTAATATCTGAAGATAAACGAAAAAAAAATCTCAGTAAATATATATTTATATAAAAGTCTGACACAATATTTTACTCTGACTTTATTCATAATCACCAAATATATATATATATATATGTTTACTGTATATACTATATATACACAATATATACAATATATATGTATATATACTATATATGTTTATTGTATACATTGTGTGTGTGTGTGCATATATATATTTTTTCTCAGAGTAATAGATATATATATATCCATTACTTTGTGAGAAACTCTGGTGTGTCCATATGCTGTGATGTTTTTTAAGAATTTCTTAAAAAATGAATTACCAATAATATCCAAATATCTTTGGATTAATAAAAGCATGGATAAATATCAAATACATTATGCAAAATGAAAAAAAACTAAAAAAGTTATATGATTTCATCTATATGGTACGGAAAAAACAAAAGCAAAAGGACACAAAGCAAATCAGTAGGTACGAGCTCTAAAAGAGGAGAAAGGATTAATTCCAAAGAGATATCAGAGAACGATTTTGGCTAATAAGACTGGTGATTGGAGTGTCATTACATGACTTTATCCATTTATCAAAGGTCATACAACTTACCTGAACAAAGAATGAATTATATGACAATGAATTATGCTTCAAAACACCCAGAAAAAGAGAGACATACTAGGCCTACTTGATCAAATAGTCGTGAGGATTAAGGAAAATAATGAAACCTCACAAAAACAAGCAATGGGGAAAGGATTCCCTGTTCAATAAATCGTGTTGGGAAAACTGGCTAACCATGTGCAGAAAGCAGAAACTGGACCCCTTCCTGACACCTTACACTAAATTAACTCCAGATGGATTAAAGACTTAAACATAAAACCTAACACCATAAAAACCCTAGAAGTAAACCTAGGCAGAACCATTCAGGACATAGACATAGGCAAGGACTTCATGACCAAAACACCAAAAGCATTGGAAACAAAAGTCAAAAGAGACAAATGGGATATAATTAAACTCCAGAGATCCTGCACAGCAAAAGAAACAATCATTAGAGTGAACCGGCAATCAAAAGAATGGGAAAGAATTTGCAATCTATCCATCTGACAAAGGGCTAATACCTGGAAACTACAAAGAACTAAAACAGATTTGCAAGAAAAATAAAACAAAACAAAAACCATTCAAAAGTGGGCAAAGGATATGAACAGACACTTTTCAAAAGAAGACATATATGAAGCCAACAAACATGAAAAAATGCTCATCATCACTGGTTATTAGAGAAATGCAAATCAAAACTACATTGAGATACCATCTCCTGCCAGTTAGAATGGGCATCATTAAAAAATCTGGAGACAACAGATGCTGGAGAGGATGTGGAGAAATAGGAACACTTTTACACTGTTGGTTAAAGTGTAAATGAGTTCAACCATTGGAAGACAGCGTGGCAATTCCTCAAGGACCTAGAAATAGCAATTCCATTTGACCCAGCAATCCCATTACTGGGTATATATCCAAAGGATTATAAATCATTCTGTTATAAGGACACATGCACACAAATGTTCCTTGCAGCACTGTTTACAATAGCAAAGACTTGGAACCAACCTAAATGCCCACCGATGATAGACTGGACAAGGAAAATGTGGCACATATACACCATGGAATACTATGCAGCCATAAACAATGATGAGTTCGTGTCCTTTGTAGGGACAATGATGAATCTGGAAACCATCATTTTCAGCAAACTGACACAAGAACAGAAAATCAAACACCGCATGTCCTCACTCATAGGCAGGTGTTGAACAATGAGAACACATGTACACAGGGAGGGGAGCATCACACACTGAGGTCTGTGAGGGGGGTACTAGTGGAGGGATAACATGGGGAGAAATGCCAGATATAGGCAATGGGGAGGAAAGCAGCAAACGCCATTGCCATGTATGTGCCTATGCAACAATCCTGCATGTACCCAAAACCTAAAATGCAATAAAATATATATATATATATTAAAAAAATTTAAAAAATTTAAACTGTCAATAGTATCTGATATATTAAGCACTCAACAAATGTTATCACAAGTCCTTCATAATCATAATGGTTAATATTTTTCAAGTGAAAATTAGTTCAAAATTAAAAGTCACTCTTTGATTATGTCTTACGAAAATGAAGGGCTTTTTGTTTACTAATACATTTGTTTACAGTGAGACCAACCTGTTGCTAGCACATTAAAGATAATCACAATACTGTCAGGGCTGTTTTTCCAAGACAAATTTACTTATTGATGGTGCACATGAGTTTTAGTAACAAATGAGACCATCATGAGAAGAATTAAAATGATGAAGAAATTTGCTTGCTTCTCAGGGACAATCAATCTTTCAGTGTTCCCAAGCCTCTAGCCCAGAGACCAAGAAAAGGATACTTCCTCCATTTTCCCAGGACTTTGCTTTTTTTTTTTGGCTTCTATTTCTCACCACCTTCTATCAGCTGCCATCTTCAGAAATCTATACTGTGTGTAGTAGACGTGAGATTGCCTACCACACATCTGTGTCTCATGCCTTCCAGTTAAATCCCAGTCTTCACATCTACCTAGTTTTGGCAAGAATTTTGATTTGCTAAGCCAAATAAATATCTATTTTACTTAGTGTATGGTTCAGGGGGAAGTGATAATTTGATATTCCTCTGGTCATAGGTGGGGATCAGAGGAGAGTGCAGCAGTTTTTCAGTAGTTTTCAAAGGAGAATAGATCTCTGTTTCTTGGCATTGCTATGTATATGGATAGATCCTGCAAATGCCACTAAGAGGGAAGCCAGCTATTTATTAGAGGATCGACAGCCTGACCCCAGTCTTTACTGTTTCAGAGGCTGAAACTTACATTGTTGCTTAAGCCATTTGGAGTGATGATGATGATAATTATTATTATTATTATTACGTTGCAGGTAACTAAAACATCTCAACCAATACATTTATTTCTCTTTTACTGTTTCAATTTTCCATGCTCATTAAGATTCACAAAGAGCTCAAACCCAATTAATCTGATAAATTATACACATTAAGTCCTTAGTGACATTTAATACGGAGACTCTCCCAAATGAACTTATACATTTTTAACAGATCATTTAGAAATCTTAAGCTTTATAAATGTTAATTTCATAAAATTTGGTATATTTTATAAAAACGTTTTTAAAAAGCAATGAAAATGTCTACAAATACTACATTACACAATTATTTTTCTGGCTTATTGCCCATCACAATTTCAAAATAAACACATGTAGCTCTCCAAATCTGTTTTCTGATATCAAATACATGTTTGAAAGGTTAAACATATGTAACTTTGGTTCATAAAATTATTAAAATCACTTACATTTTTGTTAAGGATGTCCAAACTAAGAGAAATTCTTATCTAATTTCACTTAATATTTCTCTTAAGACTTTAAAATTTCTAGTACAAATTCCAGTTTCTTAAGGCTTTTCTGGAGTAGAAATAAAAAGCTATTTTCACTAATAACAATTAAATGTATGATTAACAATAAATTTTCCTAGAATATCCCAGATTTTTTTTTCATTTTTTATAGCCTGTCACTTCTGAATTTTCAGCAAGACCTCTATATTTGCAAAACTTTCTTTCCTTTGACCTTACTTATACTTGAAATATCACTGGAACATTTTCTCAATTAGTGTGAATAATTTTTCATTAGAAAGCTAAAATACCCCATGAAAGAGTTAGCACTTTGCTTTTTTACTAGTTTTTAAAATTCAGTGCTAATGAATTTATCAGTTATTTCCTTAGATTAAGTGTTAAGTAATTAAGGACAAGTGAAGACAATGAAAATTTGCTGAAGCAGAAAAAGGGTGGAAAGAATTAAACACAGATATTCACAATGAATAATCAAGTTAAGGGAAAATAGAAAAAGATAAGAGAGTCATAGCAAATACTCCGCCCACAGGGTTTTCATCCTTCATCCTTGAGAAAATCTTGCCTCCTTCTCAGAGGAACACATCAGGGGACCTCCAAGGATCCTTACCAAGTGATCAGTTTTTAGGAATAGAAAAGGTATGATTCCTTTTCTTACCATTATAGGAGTCACAGCTCATACTCCTAAATCAAAAGACAGGTTAACAAGAGAAAAGCATAGTAGATGTATTTAATCAAGACCCAGGGAAAATTGTCTATTTTTATGTGTAGGTTTGATGAAGAATGGACATCCACATAGGAATGCAATTGAAAAAAAGTAAATAATCTCATGTCCTCATGTGACAGGCTACATGAGGACATTCAACAAGGCCTCTGTTCAGATTTTTCTTGGTCTTTCTTTGTGAAATTCCTTCCTCTTGGGTATATGGCAGGACTCTTTCAGAATGAAGGTTTATGACCTACTGTTAGATAAGGTAGGTCAGAGAATTTTTTTATGGCCAGCTTTTACACAGAAAAGTGGGAAAAGTGATGCTTCTACCTCAGCCTTCTGATCAGCTGGGACTACAGGCATGTACCATCATGCCTGGCTAATTGTTAATTTTTTTTTTTTTTTTTTTTTTTTTTTTGTAGAAATAGAGTCTCACTTTGCCCAGCCTGGTCTTGAATTCCTGGGCTCAAGTGATCTTCCCACCTTGGATTGTCAAAGTGCTGAGATTACAGGCATTAGTTACCGTGCCCAGCCTCAATGCTTTCCTGCTTAAAGTACTCAGCATGTCAAAGCAAGATACTTGGGTATAATTTTCTGAACCCCAGCAGTGTGCAAGATATAATTAGTATGTGCAAAAGAGGAAAAATGAATCCTTGCCTTCAAAAAAATTAGCCAAAAAAAAAAAAAAAACTACAAATAAGAAACCAAATATGTAGACTAGAAGAAGTAAATTATATAAACTACCAAAAGAGGAAAGAGACAGAGAGCTGGAAGATATCCTAAGGTTTCCCTAGTCCAGTGGTTCTCAATCTATGTACAGTTCTAGCCTTGTTAAATACAAATACCCTATGGCCTTACTTAACATTTGAAATTTAAATGTTACTAGAATAAATCAAACAAAGCATCTCTTCCGTGCTTTATTTTTACCCTACACAAGCTTTCTTGAAATTCTCATATCACAGCTCTTCTGTTCCAGGGCATTTCCTCTACCCCTAGTTTTAGAATAATCAATATGATTCTACTATATCATTTTCAGTTTAAAGAAAAGAAAAAACAGACTGTGGACCCAACTGTATCACTGCAAAAGATATACCCAAGACCATCTAAATAAGCAAGATACAGAACAGGAAATAAATCTTTTCCAAATTGCCATATAGTCAACTTCTAGGTTGTGAATAACAGACAGACCTACAAAAAATTCCAAGAAATGAAAGGCAGATTGATTGGGAGTACCCCTGAGTCAGACCTCCTGGTTCACATCAGGGTAACTCATGTGCTATTCTGGGACATCAGGTAAGTAGGTATTCCTAAGTTCTAAGGGGACAGAGGAAACAAGGATCTGACATGAACAGATTTGGGAAATCTTTAAAAGTCTAGGTCAGGTTCTCTTATATTTTCCTAATTACCTAATTCAATTGAAGTCACGGTAAGTATAATTTGTTACTATAATGGTAGAAATAAAGAATTTGGTATTAATAGGTAATTTTATTCCATCTTAAGTGTATTAAGATATAAAATTTTTTTTCTGACCATCTAAGATCCCATTATACTAAGGACTTGCATAATTCAGACATGAACACTACAGGCGTCAGTAGCTAATATTTATTTATTTAAACCTTATTTGGATCATGTTCTAATATTTATGCACACAGTCCCTCTGCTGAAGTCATTGGTTGATTTCATTTGCCATTTACTCCATCCTACTATAGACTGGGTGAACATCAATGTCAAAGTAGATCAAGGGATGCTGCTAAAAACAAATGGACATAGTTGTGTATTGATTTGAGACATTTAGTTAGAGAAAGGGAAAGTGTGAAGTTGAAAGGACATGTAGAATGTGATAATCCATCTGAATAGAAACTTCATTCTTTTTAAACAATCTTTTAGTTGTCTAGGCTTTTTTGTTTTGACTATGAAATTTCCAAAGTATATAATGAACGGCTGATTATATGCTTGACTGTACAGAGCTCTATGACTGAAGAAATAGAGGGTGTGAAGTTTCTGTTCTCTGGAGGCTGGAGATGTAGGGTGATTAGTTGTGACATTTTGAAAGGTGTGAATAGATTTAGAAGAACATTATAATAGACACAGATTGCATTTTGGATTAGCTGCCAAATGGTTATAAAATCAAGAAACATCAACCAATTTTATCTTCCATTCTTCTACAGATCAGACAAGAGTAGGAATATTGCATTAATTTATTTAAAGGGTGAGTGACAAAGGATATTTTAAATAGATATTATAATTTCGGGGTGGACCATGACTTTACTCAAATGTAG
This sequence comes from Sapajus apella, assembly GCF_009761245.1. Lineage (NCBI taxonomy): Eukaryota > Metazoa > Chordata > Mammalia > Primates > Cebidae > Sapajus > Sapajus apella. The sequence goes on along the minus strand of NW_022436992.1, from coordinate 7,460,323 downwards.
ACCTAGTAACTAGATGAGAAACTGATATTTTGTCTGTAATTTAGATATTTTTTGTTTCCCAACATATGGGATAGTAGGTGTCTTGTGTACCCAAAATAAAATTGACTAGATACTTGGATGCTTTAAGGATTAGATTTTTCTCCCACCTGAAAGTCTTACTTTGACTATGTATCACAAAATAAGTATGTTGCTTGATAGCTCAGGTACTCAAAGTAGCATTGACTAATTGAAAGATTTAGCAATAGATCCCACAAGCCCTATTCTTAATTATTTACAAAACTAAAGCAGTTTGAAAATACTTGATTTACTGTTAAATCAGAATCCTCCTGGAAATTAGAGATTTTCTAATCTGTTTGTGTTTCTTGTTTTAGCCTATATAATTGACTCAGCTCTCTTCTTAACTTCAGTTCCCCAGGTTAGTACTGTGGTTTCTCCACCAGATTTGTTCAACTTTCTGAGCTGCCAGCTGGTACCTAGCCTGGCCCTAAGAGCTTGGCTGGCCATGGTGGTCACTATTCAACAGCAATAAGTCACAGAACATCAACCTCAGAGAGAATAACTCTGTGATTGTGATGCATTGAGACCAAACAGGATGACACATTATTATATGGGAGCACAGCCAAAAACTAGCATTGAACAATGACAAAAGTGAACAAGCATCTCTTTCTTCCACTGAACATAAGTGACTGCTTGTCTTTATCAATTATGGCCTTAGTTCTACTTAGTTCTGCACCTACAGTTTCTAAATTAAAAAATGATGTATCTAATCATAAAGTTAACCTTATCTTTGGTTTGGAGGCTGTAGGAAACAAGATCCACTTCTTTGGTTCATTCTCAAAATCACCTAACACCAAATTTTATAACAAATTCCTCCAGATACTAAGGAATTTATAATTGTGCTGTGACTACTGAAGCAGCCATCTTTAGCTCAGACAGTGCAGTTTTGAATGTCTAAATTCTAGATTGGAAAGCAATAAAATTAAATGAAATTTAAAACTGTTCAGTGATTCAACTCTTATATAACAAGGCATCCAGAAAGGTATGTGGTAAAAATTCTGGTAAGCACAGTTTCACTACAGGTTATCCATTTTATTATTCACACAAGAAATGCAAAAAGAAGCTATCTAGGTATAGTAAATGAAACAAATGGATTGTTATATTTAGTGAAGAATGGAGAAGATGTACTTTACAGATTTAAATATAAATGACCTCTTTCATGTCAGGGGGATTCTATGTAGACAATCAACTACTTATTTGTGGGATAATACATTTTCACTTACACTTTGTACTTAAATTTGGGAGAATCTCTTCCAGATAGTGGCATTTCTTATGATAGTCATGGGTTCATAAAACACCCATCAGAAGAGCTGGATTAAAATGAAATATGGTTCAAACAACCATGTGGTTATTTTGCCAGGACAAAACAAAAATTATTGTGAAAATGCTCTGGTGACAAATAAGAGAACTCCTCATAACAGGAGAAAGCCAATTGGAATCACTTTTAATAAAATCCTTAGTAACATTCCCTCTTTCTAAAAAAAATATACCTGTTCTCACAGACACAAGGAAGGGAACATCACACATTTGGGCCTGGGGAATGGGGGACTAGGGGAAGGATAGCAGGGGGTGAGAGGGTTGGGGAGGGTTAGCATTAGGAGAAATACCTAATGTAGATGATGGGGTGATGGATGCAGCAAATCATCACCATGGCACGTGTATACCTATGTAACAGTCCTGCACGATCAATACATGTACCCCAGAATTTAAAGTATAATAAATAAATTTAAAATAATAATAAAAATATGTGCTCTAAGCTTTACAAAGTCTAAATATCATAAACATTATAATTCTTAGTTCTGATGGTCTAGATTATAAATGATGCTGACTGGCCTGACTGATGAAAACTCAACATTATTCAGTTATGATTTTGTTGTTCCAAAACTAGAGGCCCATATTTATTCAAATAGATAACAAAAAGTATAATAAATACTCAAAAATACTTCATGGCACAGGCCTACTTCGTTAACAAAAAGAATATTTGTGGCTGACTTATATTTACTCAGTCATTCAATCATACATTTGTCAAATCCTTCCTGAATGCCCAGTGAGATCCCAGTAGGTGAGGTTACAGAGTCCAGTCTAGAATGAAAGTCGTTTGAGCCAATTCTAATTGTGAGCATACTCCTTAACTTATATAGGCTGTCTCAGCTTCCTCCTAAGCAAGTGTCCCATTGAAGTCCCAGTGGAGGCCTAGCTGAGACCGGAGAGGTCACACATTGGGAGACACCAACAATTGTAAACTAGAAATCATTCAGGCTCACATTGCAGTTACCAGCATAGACAAACAGTTTCTAAAAAGTTGTCCTACTCGGTGCAAAAGGTCACTTGCATATGCTTCTGGAGGTGCAAAACAAGATTTCCATAGAAAATGAAGATTATCAGCCTCTGCTGTAGAAGAAAAATCCCAGGATTGTTTTCTTAAGCTAGCTATCAAGTGATAGTTATTAAAATAATAGCTTTTCTTAAAACAAACTATGAAAAAAATAAAAAATCACTTCTGTCAATCTGAATCAGAGAATAGTGCTTATAAACCAATTGATCTAAATAAATTACCCAATCATGCCTTTTAATTATCAGAACAGCTCCGAAATTCAAGCAAAGCAAAGTTCAACATGTTGCCTCAGGTCAAAATACCAGGAAATAGTTGACTTGAGATTTGAAACCAGCGACCACACTTTTTAATCCATATTATGTTTTGTGATATTTCAAGGGAATGTGATTAAGCTTGATGTATAAACTTTACACAGAGATAAATTTCAATTCAAAATAAAATGTACTTTTAGTAAATTATAGTGCTACATTAATTGAACATAGATTTTTTTGATGTCACAGCTGCATATCCTTAGGTTTTAGGTGCTGGGAGTATTAAAGCAGAAATTAGCCAGTCATTTCTCACAAACGGTATATGTGGACCCGAGCTGTGTTATCAATGATAAGTTATTCTAGCACTTAAAGTTTAAAACTCTCTAGAAAATGGAAGAATAGACGATCTCCTGGTATCATTCCCCACCACCAAAGTAAAAGTCAAATTTATTCAAAGACAAAAATTCCACCCTGAATTCACCAGAACTCAGGAAAGAAGTAGAGAAATCTACTGGGAGCTCGGAGTCACGAGAAGCCAGAATTAGTAAAAGGAGTGGCCATTACCAGTAGCATCACTTTCTCTCCGAATCAGGCATAATGACACTAACGGAGAATTTTTCTGGACCCATGTTTTCTGAGGTGGGAGAAGAAAATTGGAGGTGGATGCTCAATATCCCTACGAGTTTGGCAATTTTTGAGAGAAGCGCATTTAAGTTTCATTTCACAGAAGCCATTATTAGTGCCAGAAGGGCTGGACTACCTGAGGCAAATTGAGGACAAAAAGCAATGATCATAGCAACTGGTGTGTGGATCTTGATGACTGCTCTGTGTTCTTATCAGCCATCATTCTTCGAGGAACATGATCTTCAGGAATACCTGAATTCATGGCCAGATTTTCCACAAAGCCTGGTTGCTCATGTGGAAACCATCTCTGACCTAGAAACAACTAAAAAGTTTGCAACTGAGTTTCAGTACTTACATAAATATTCCCCACACAATGGGGAAACAATGGCAAGGCAACATTCAAGTTCTGGTTCTTACTATATCTTCCCCTAGGCAAGAAATAACAGCAGCACTACTATGTAATTTCAGTGCAGTTTTAAGTTCTGATTCTCACTATAATTCTTATCAAGCCTAGAAACAACAGCAAGCTAGAAATTAAGTTCTAATATTAAGTAGTACAAGCCTAACACCATGAAAAAGAATACCCGAAAAAGCTGGAAAATGTGTCTTTCTCCACAGATTTGCAGGTATCAATGTGAAAATGCAAGGATGGTGAAAAATAAGGGAAATATGATATCACCAAAAGAAACCAACCAAGGTCCAGTAATGGACCTATAAAAGTTAATGATATATGAACTGTCTAACAGATTTCAGAATAATTCTTATAAAGAACTTCAGAAAATCACAAGAATGTATGAATAACACTAAAATAAATTTGGAAAACAATCCATGAACAAAAAGAGAAACTTGAAAAATAAATAGAAACAATTTAAACAACCAAATAGAAATTTTACAAATAAAGAATATAGTATCTAATCTGAAAAACTCATTAAAAATTTCAACAGTAGATTTGATTAAGCAGAAGAAAGATTCAGTGAGAACAATGACAAACATATGAAATAACCCCATTAGCAGAACAGAGACAAAAAAGAGTAAAGAAGACCTATGAGAATTATGGGACACTAACTACTGCATAAAAGGAGTTCCCAAAGGAGATGAGAGAGAAAACGGCTTAGAAAGCATATTTAAGAAAATAAATGGCTAAAAAATTCCCAAATCTGGGGGAAGATAACAGTAGCTAAGTATAGAAAGCTCATAGATCACCAATAAATTCAACCCAGGAATGGGTTGCTTAGGAATGCTTGAAGGTACATCTAAATCAAATTACCAGACATCAAATACAATAGAAAATATTCATGGCAGCAAGGGAAAATAAACATATCACATTCAAAAGATCCCCAATATGGCTTTTAGCAGACTTCCCAGCAGAAACTACAATAGGCCAGGAGAGAGTGGGATGATACGGTAAAACGCTGAAGGCAGATAAACGACAAATAAACTGCCCTCCAAGAATAATGTACCCCACAAATCTATCTTCCCAAATTGTAAAACAGATAAAGACTCTCAGTCAAACAAAAGCTGAAGGAGTTCATCAACACCAGTCCTATCTTAGAAATGGTAAAGGGAGTTTTACAATATGAAAGAAAAGAAAGCAAACATATAACAAGAAAACGTCTGAAGGTATAAAACTCAGTGGTAAACATAATACAAACAAATTGAAAATACTCTATTAGTATAATTCGGGTATATACATTATTACATCTTAAGTGTGAAGACCAAAATACAAAATTATTCCAGACAAACTTAAAATAATGGGTTAAGAGAAGGGCATTATTAAAAAATATAAACTGATACATCAAAAGTCCAAATGGGGAAGTGGTGTTAAGGTATATATATTTCACTTTTCTTTGTGATAAAAGTTGTTATTATAAGGTCCAAATAACATGTTATAACTACAATAATTTTGTATAAACCTTGTAGTAATCACAAAGCAAAAACCAGTAATAGATACACACAGTAAATGGTATAGAAACAAAACATACAGGTAGAGAAAATCACCTAACACCCAAAAAAGACAAGAAGAAAAAAGAGAGGACCTACAAAACAACCAGAGAACAATTATCAAAATGGCAGGACTAAATCATTACCTTTTAATAATAACAAATTTAGTGCAAATGAATTAAATTATTTAATTAGAAGAGATAAAGTAGCTGAATTGATTGAAACAAAACAAAATAACCAAGTTCCAACTATAAGTTTTCTAGAAGAAATTCATTTCACCTAAAAAGATGCATATTGGCTGAAAGTGAAGGATTAGAGAAAGATATTCCATGCAAATGGAAACCAAAAAGGAATAGGATTATAGTAGATATAATAGACTTAAAGCCCAGACAGATATTTAAAAAAAAGACCAGGCCAATATATCGTGATAAAGAAATCAGTATAGAAAAAGGATATAACAATTTTACACATATGTATACTCAACACTAGCATACTTAATATATAAAACAAATATTAAGAGACCTAAATGGAGAGACTGTACATAACATAAAAAAGTAGGGAACTTCAACACCTCACTTTCAGCAATAGGCAAATGGTTCAGACAGAATATCAACAAAGAATTATCAGTTAAACTGCACTCTAGACTTAATGGTTTTATTAGATGTTTACAAAACATTTCATCCAACAGCTGTAGCATATACATTTTTCTCAGTAACACATAGAATATTCTCCAGAATAGTCCATATATTAAGTCACAAAACAAGTCAGTAAATTTTAAAATATTTAAATTGTATCAGGTAGCTTTTATGACTGAAATGAGATAAAATGCAAAATCAGTAACAGAAGGAATATTGGAAATTAAGCAAATTTATGGATATTAAACAACATTCTCCTGAACAGATGAATCAACAATGAACTTTAAAAGTAAATTTTAAAAATTCCTTAAAATAAATGCAAATAGAAACACAACATACAAAACCACTGTGATGCAAAAAAAGCAGTTTTAAGAGTGAAGTTTATAACAATAAATATATCAAAAGAGTAGAAGTCTCAGATAAAGAAATTGATGATTGCATCTCAACAAACTAGAAAACCAAGAAGAAGAAGAACAACAACAAAATCCCTACAAATTAGTGGAAGAAAATATCAGAGCAGAAATAAATAAAATAGATTAAAAAACAATATGAAAGATCAACAAAACAAAAAGTTGATTTTCTAAAATGATAAAATCATCAACAAACCTATTGCTAGACTAAGAAAAAGAATACAACAGATACTATAGAAATACAAAAGATAATAAGAGAATATTATGAACAACTATACACTAATAAATTTCAAAATCTAGATTAAATTGTTAAATTTTTGGACATATAAACATACCAAGCTTGAATCACAAAGAAATAGAAAAATTGAACATACCAATATTGAGTAACAAGATTGAATCAGTAGTAAACACTCTCCCGTCAAAGAAAACCACAGGACCTATGGCTTCACTGCTGAATGCTACAAACATTTAAAGAACTAATACTGATTCTTCTCAAACTCTCAAAGAATTAAAAGGAGAGCCTACTTCCAAACTTACTCTATGAGGTCAATATTACCCTGATGTCAAAACCAGATAGAGACACAACAACAAAATTACAGGACAGTCTCTTTGATGAACACAGATGCACATATACAAAACAAAATACTAGCAAACCAAATTCAACAACACATTAAAAAGATCATTCATCATAATCAAGTGGAATTCATCCCAGGATACAAGGATGTTTTAACCCATGCAAATTAGTAAATCTGATACATCCCATTAAGAGAATCTTACAGTAATGCACTTCTGTGTCTCAATTCCTAGTTTTTATATCATTGTTGTCATAGCTTTTTATAAGATATATGTTATAAATTCCAGAGTACACTGTTATTTTTGTTCAATTATACTTCAAAGATATTTACCTCATACATCAAAAATGAAATAATTATCCATGTTATTACCATTTTACGTGTACTTTATTCCATTTTGTTTATCTAGTAACAGTTTTTTGTCTAGAAGACTTTAATATTATTTTTGAAATTGATATTTGCTGGTAATATATACTTTCAGCTGTTGTATGTCTGATAATGCTTCTATTTTTGCCTTCTTTTAAAATGATATTTTTGCTGGGTATAGAATTGTAAGTTTTAGTGTTTTTCATTTTTGTCTCTAAAATGTTGTTCTACAATTTTCACTCTTGTTTCTTTGAAGATTTTTTAAAATGGATTTCTGCTTCTCAATCTGAGAAGATTGAAATGTATCACTCTAATCCTTACAAGAAGAAGAAAAATGAAGAACTGAATATCAGCAACTTCTTAGATCCATAAGAGAACAGAGGTTACAAGTCACGTAAGTGCCCTGAAACCTGTAACAGCCATATACAGAGAAGCACATATTACCAGAGTAGAAACCTCTGCAAAAGGCAGCGCCAGCCTTGGGTATGAATGCTTAAAGGATAGTTGACTAACTGCTGGTGATGGACTGTGGGCTATCTCAAGAGAAAAAAAAGTCGTGAAGCCCTGACCTTGGGAGCTTTCCCATACTTTTTTGAGTTTTACGTTCAGGAACTCCACCAGGTTCTAACTATAAAGATGTGAGAAAAAACCCTCTCTGCTTTCAGCAGGAAAGGAGAAAAGTAGCTAATTTAGGAATAAAACCAAAACAGTTGATACTCCTTTAAAAAGGTCTGCTCAAAGGAACCTCTTCTACAGAGCCTAAACAATGTGGGGAATTGAATACCCAACTCTAGACCTCACTAACCTTCAGCATGAGGGAAGAGAAATACCCAACTCCAGCTTCCGCTAACTTTATAATAGCCATCTCCAGCTCCCTCCAGTTTTTCTCTCACCTACGGGGTAAAATTAAAAAGACGAGAAACATTTAGAAAGGTCATTACGCTTGGGCAGATAATTATTATAAAACTGGTAATTATAGAATTATAGACTGTTTCCTCTACCCCACATTTTTACCACCACAAAAATAGGATTCCTGTGTATTAACAGGAGATTACAGCTGAAAATAATTGCAAACTCAGACTGTTTTTAAGAAATCCCTATGGAAACAAAATCAACAGGGTAACAAAAGGAACACTAGAGTAAATTTTAGCCTCTGACACTTGAGAAACAGCAAATAGCGAAGCGAGCCTAGCTCCTAGTAGGTAAACATTAAGCATCACTGTAAAGTCCTACTTACCTCAGATCATTTTAGGCAATATATCATTTTTGGCATTCAACAAAAATGTATAAGGCATTCTAACAGGTGAAAATAACAGTCTGAAAACATAGGACGAGCATTAAAACCAAAGTTGGGTATGACAGTGATTTTGAAATTATGAGACCAGGTAATTAAAATAAGTATTATATAATAAAGAATTTAATCTTAAAATGTGTACAACACCCAAAAAGCTGGAAAATGTAAGCAGACAGATTGACTAAGAGGTAATCAAAAGAAACTGATAGAAATTGTAAACACTGTAAGAGAGATGAAAGATAACATAGACATAAGACACAGACAGGAAAAGAATCGGTGAGCTTGAGCAGACAGCAACAGAAACTTCCCAAAGAAAAGAAGAATGAAAAACATGAAACACAATACCTAACCACTCTGAAACAATTACAAAAGGTGTACCATAAATGCAATGAGAATATGAAAACAGAATGGAACAGGAGAAATATTTGAAACTGTAGTGGCGGAAAACTGTCCAAAATTATTGACAGACACAAAACCATGCATCAAGGAAGCTCAGAGAATACTAAGCAGGATAAATATAAAAAAATCTGCACCTAGTCATATCTTATTCAAACTGTAGAAAGTGAAAGACAAAGAGAAAATCTTTAAAGAGGGCAGGGGTGGGATAAGGTGAAAAAATCTTACCTATAGAATAACAAGTTTAAATCTTAACATCAAGCTTCTCTTCAGAAACCATGAAAGCAAGAAGAGAGTGGTGTGGAATGTTTAAAATGTTGAAGACAAACAGAAACCCCACCACCTAGAATTCCATAAGCAGCAAAATTATTCTTTAAAAGTGCAGAAGAGATAAAAATTTTCTCAGATCTACCAATTGAGAGAATTTTTCACCGGTAAGTCTGCCTTGAATGAAATGTTAAAAAGTTTTTCAGGGAGAAGCGTAAATATGTAGCTTATCAACTCAAATCTACATAAAGGAAGACCATTTGAAAAGAAAAAATAAAAGGTAAAATAAAATCATTTTATTTTTTAATTCCTATTTTGAACAGATAATAGTTTGTTCAATATTTTGTTGCCATTATTATTTTGAACAATTATCATTTATGGCCAAGTGAAATGTATGACAACAATGTTGTGAGGGATAGAAGGGAGGAATTGGGAAGACTCAGCTATAATTTTCCTGAACAACCTATGACACAGTATAATGTTATTTGAAAATAGACTGAGATTAGTTGTAAAGGCATATTGCCTGCTTTGGAGAAACAACTAAAAAATAAATTATGTAAAATGCTTAATTAAAACCAGAGAATGAAAAATATGGCAGGGAAAAAATAACATGGAGAACAAAGAAGAAACAGTTACAAATATAGTAGATATTAATGCAACAGTGTCAATAATTAGTTTAAATGTAAATGTTCTTGATATATAGAACACATAATACGCTATCAAAATGCATAACAAATATATGCTATCTACAGGAATCTACTTTAATTATAAAGATGCATATAGATTAAAAGTAAAGACATAGAGAATTTACCATGCTAAAATAAATAAAAAGAAATCTATGGGAGCTACATCAATTTCAGACATAGCATATTTCAGAGCAAATAAAATGATCAGGGATAAAGAAGAACATTACATAATGATAAAGGGATAGTCATTTGATAGTCCATCAAAATGAGTGTTGACAAACTGATAGAAAGGATAAATAGGTAAATCCTCTATTATATTTGGACAATTTAAGCCTTTACATCAATAATTGACAGATTTCAGCAGGCAGAATACTAGGAATTATACAGTTCAAATGAGCATTAACTGAATCTAACAAAAATTTATAGAATATTTAATTTTAATTTTTTATTTTGAGATGGTGTCTTGCTATTTTGCTCAGGCTGAACTCAAATTCCTGGGCTCAAGTGATCTTCCTGCTGCTGCAGGCTCCTAAGTATTTGAGACTACAGGCATGTACCACCATAGCTGTCTTTGTAAAATATTTCACCCAATAACCTGGAATACATATTCTCTTAAGTTTACATGGAGCATTCACTTAAAGAGAATACATTCTAGACCATTAAACACAGCTTGGCAAATTTAAAATAAAAATTATATAAAGTACATTCTTAGATCATAATGAAATTAAATAGAAATATATAACAGATAAAAGTTAGAAAATTCTGAAGGGCTTTGCTATGTGGATATGTAAGGAATAGACTTCAAAGTAGTACATGGGTCAAAGGAGATGTATTAAGAATTTTAAAAATATACTTTTAAAAAATGGCATCAGAAATTTTCAAATTTTGTGTGATATATAAAAAGTAATACTTAGGATGTATAATGATGTTGAATACATATAGAAAAGATGAAAAATCTAAAATCAATCTATGCTTCAATATTAACTTGAAAATGAAAATAAAATTGAATTCAAAATAAGCAGAAAAAAGAAACAATAAAAATTACAGCAAAAACTGGTGAAATTTTAAATAGGAAATCAAATATAGGAAGCCAATTAAACCAAAAGCTAGCTCTCAGAAGATATCAATAAAATTGATAATTCTTTAGCTGAGCCAAACAGGAAGAAAAAAACAATGATTATTAATACCATAAATGAAGCAGAGCCAATACAACTGATCCCATGGTTGTTAAAAGAATAATAAAGAAATGTTATTATTAACAACTCTACTTCACTACATTTGACAAGTTGGATGAAATAGACAACTTCTTTGAAAGAAACGACTTACTGAAACTGACACAAGGAGAAAGATAATTTGAATAGGCCTATGTCTATTAAAGAAATTGCATCCACAATCAGTGACCTTCCAAAACAACAGCAAAAAACACCAGGCCAGTTGGTTTCACTGAATTCTATCAAATATTTGCAGAACACTACTAGCAATCTACAATTTCTTCCAGGAAAAAAGCAGCAGACGAAATACTTTGTAACACATTCTACAACACCAAAGTCACCCTAATATCAAAAGCAAAGAAATACACTAATTGGGAAAATAATTTTAGACAATATCTTTCATGAATATACATATAAACATCCTCAACAAAATGTTAGCAAATTGAATCAAAATAATTATACATACTTTATATACACAAATAATTATATACCATAGACAAGTGAGATTTAGTCCAGGTATACAAAATTGGTTCAACATTCAAGTCAATTACTGTAACATATAATATTCATAGGCTAAAGAAGAAAAATCATACAATAATGTCAAAAAATGCAGAAGTATTTGACAAATCAAATACCTGTACATAATCAGAACTCTCAGCAAATCAGGAATGGAGAGCACTTCCTCTGCTAGATAAAGAATATCTTCAAAAAGCCCTATAGCTAACATAGTACCTAATACCGAGAAACTAAGTGTTTCCCCCATAATAAAAAACATAAGAATCTATACGCTCACTACTCCTATTCTACAAAGAGCTGAGCATTCTAGCTAGTTCAATAAGACAAGAAAAGTAAATAAATGACATACAGATGGAAAGAAGGAAGAGAAAGAAGAAAGAGAAAAGAAAGGAAGAGGGAGAAAGAGGAGAGGAAAGAAAAGAGGAATAAGGAGAAATGGAAGGAAAGGAGAAAGGAAAGGAAAGGTAAAGAAAGGAGAGGAGAGGGAAGGAGAGAAGAAAGGAGGGGAGGAGATGGGAGGGGTGAGGGGCAAGGGTAGAGGTGAGGCAGGGAGGGAATAAAGAAAGGGAGGAAAAAGGAAAGGAAGGAAGAAAGAAAGGCAAAAGGGAAGGAAGAAAGGAAGAAGGGAAGGAAGGAAGGGAGGGAGGGAGGGAAAGAAAAGAGAAAAAGGAAGAAAAAAAAGAAAGAAGAAAGAAAGAAAGTTTTTTTGACATACGGTACTGTTTACGTAGAAAATCCTAAATAATTGACACACAAAAATCTCCTGGAGTTAAAACAGAGTAAATAAATAAATAAAATGATATAGTAAAGTTGAAGAATACAAAGTTAATACACAAAAGTCAATTGGATTCTTACATGGAAATAATAAACTTGAATTTGTAATTAGAAACAAACCAATGTTCACATTAGCAACAAAAAATGAAACACTTCCATATAACTTAAAAATGTATAGTGCTATATGAGGAAAACTCTAAAACTATGATGAAAGAAGGGAATACTTTATACAAATGCACAGTTATTCCATATTCTTGGATAAGAAGACTTTATATTAAGATGACAGTTCTTCCTAGCTTGATCTATACATTTAACACAGTCCCAATAAATATTGCAGCAATTTAGTTTATGGATGTGAACAAACTGATTCTAAAGTGAACATGAAAAGGTAAGAGGCAGAAAAGCCAAGGCAATATTGACTACGTGACTTCAAGACTTGGTATAAATCTGCAATGAGCAATATAGTATGTCAATCATGAAATACACAAATGCATAAATGGAACAGAACAGAGAGCCCAGAAATAGACCTACAAATATATAGTCAACTGATTTTTGACAAAGGCAATTTTATAGAGAAAAAGAGTCATTTTAACAAATGTAAAAACAAGTGAAAATCTTCATTTTATATGTCTGTGTGTCTGTGTGTGTACAGAGATAGACAACCTTCCATAAAAGAAAATCAACTCAAAATGAACCATAGATCTAACTTTAAAATTCAAACTGTTCAATTTCTGGAAGATAGGATGAAATCTAGCTGATATTGGATTGGACAATGACTTTTTAGATGCAACACAAAAAAACATAATTTCTCAGAGAAAAAAATGATATTTTACTTCATTAAACTTAAAAAACTTCCACTTTGCAAAAGAACAGAGGAGAATAAAAAGAATTGCAATAGACTGAGGGAAAATGTTTCAAATAACATATCTGATAACTGACTGGTATTAGTATTAACAGCTCTTAATACTTAATAATGAGAAAACAAATAATAAATAAATGTGCAATAGGTCTGAATAGACACCTCTAAGGAAGATATACACATGGAAAGCAAGCATAGAGAAAGATACTGAACATTGTAAGTCAAAAGGAACTGTACATTAAAACATCATGGAGATACTACTACACACCTATGGAATGATTAAAATCCAAAACACTGATAGCGTCAAATGCTGGCAAAAATGTGAAGCAACACATATATTGCTGGTGGAAATGAGAAATGATACAGTCACTTTGGAAGACTATCTGTTCAGAATGTTCAAAAGCGAATGACTATGTAAATTGTGGTACATCTATACCAAGGAGGTATCCTGCACCAACAAAAGAGCTATCGAGGAGGGAATGTAAATGCATACTGCTTAGTGAAAGCAGCAAGTATGGAAAGCAACATGCTGAATGATTACACTACATGACATTTTGCAAAGGTAAAAGTGGAAAAGTGAAAAGATCAGGGGTTCAGGGCAAGGGAAGTAGGAATGAACACGTGGAGCACAGAGCATTTTTAGAGCAATGAAACTATTCTGTATCATATTGTAATGGTGAACACATAGCAATGTGCATTTCTAAAACCCATAGAATAACAAAAAATGAGCTCTAATGTAAACCATGTAATTCAGTTAATAAATCAATATTGGTAAATATACTACTCTATTGCAAGATGTTCATAATAGAGAAACCAGGTATATCACTGTGTTTATGGAGAGGGGTGTGTATGACAACACTATACTTTTTGCACAGTTTTTCTGTAAACATAAAACTGGTGGCTCACAACTGTAATCCCAGCACTTTGGGAGGCCAATGCAGGTAGATCTGGAGGTCAGGACTTCAAGACCAGCCTGGCCAACATCGTGAAATCCCATCTCCACTAAAAATACAAAAAATTAGCTGAGCCTGGTGGACTCTACCTGTAGCCCCAGCTACCCAGGAGGCTGAGGCAGGAGAATCGCTGGAACCTGGGAGGTGGAGGTTGCAGTGAGCCAAGTGAGCCGAGAACATGCCACTGCACTCCAGCCTGGGCAACACAGCAAGACTCTGTCTCAAAAAAAAAAAAAAATACAGTCCATTTAAAAAGTTTTAAAAAGACTGTAGAATAAATGAACTGATATAACAGATGGGATTTTTATTACTTTGTGTTATGGAAATAAACTTTATTATGAATTTTATTTTCAAAACTGCCTATACAGTTTCATACATGAATCAATTATCTCAGAACTAACTTATGCATGACTTTGCTTATGTATCCTGAGGGATAAAGCATGTGGAAGAATGAGTGCCTATTATTCAGAATGTTATTATTGCACCTTACTCACCACTACCCTGCTTCAGTTTCTAAATCCTCAAATTTCATTTGCTGTATTTCACATATCTAATAGTTGATGGTTACCTAACCATTATCCCCCTCTGTTTCCATGGTAATTTCTAATAGTGAAATAATGAAATATTAGAACAGGTTTTAGCATTATGAAGACAAAATGGTACTTGGAATTGAAATCCGATTTTTTTAAATTTCTACTTTATTTGGCATTCTAAGTATGCTTTCCCTTTAAACTACTTCAGGAATTTAAAATTAGAAATTCCATAAGAATAAACAGAATGTTTTACATTATCTGTTCAACAGTTATTAACTAATTACCAATAGAAAAATAGTTGATATTGATTTGCCTCTCCCAGTAAGAAAATACATATTCTAATAAAATTCTAATGCATTAATGTGTCTTGAGATACAGTGATATCACTTATTCCCTTGAAGAGACTCAGAGTCTAAATTTTATGATTGTAAAAGTGGCCCGGCAAGTTTGCTGCTTTGTAAATGTATTAAACTTGTTAGAAGTGGTCCTTAATGCAGATTAATCCCTCTTGGGACTTATTCTGGCAATTGAAGTAGCTTCTGGTTGACATTGCATATGTGCACACAAATAGATTACTCAGTAGACAGGTAACTAACCAAGAGTTCAGAGCATTTGGTATTGATGCAGTGCTGTATTGAAATATATTTTATTTTAATTCTGTATCATTATGCACTGAATATATGTAATTAAAATAATAATTACTATGTTTTGAGTCCTACCTATGTATCAGATATTTTACTCACACTTGGCATATATTGTCATACTTTATGAAAATGCCATGGGGTAAATATCTCTATCAGAATTTTATGAATTAGAACTCTAAGGCTTAGATTGTCCAGAAGTTCCACAGAGACTGCGCAATAAGCAGCTGAGCAAGAATTTAAGCAGTTTGACTCAAATATTCATGTTCACAACTATTATATGCCATTAGAGCAAATGGTATTGGAAGAGAATTATTGAAAGTAAACACACCTGCAGCATATTTATTTGCTATTTTCACAATAATTCTGTATAATAAGAAAATTCCCCAAATATCTTGATATGTAATAATCATCATTCCACTCACGTGCCTGTGGATAAGTTGGGCTATGGCTGGTTTAAGCCTCTACTGTACTAGGTTCCAAGCTGCATGGTAGATTAAGTTCTGCTTTATGTAACTCTCCTCTTAATTAGACCAGCCTTTATTTGAAACATGTTCTTATGGCAAAATGCAGGAGCTTAGAAAAGTAAACACAGCTGCACAGCCATGTTAAGCAAGTTCTGCATCTCATTGGCTAAAGTAGGTTACTGGCAAAACCCAGTGTTGGTGACAAAGGAAAGCACCATTGTGGTCAGCAGGGAGGTGAATATTTGCTGTATCATAATAGAATCTAGCACTCGTGCGTGCACACAAGTAAGTACCATCCCACTATAACCCAATCCCACAAGCATATATTGCATATGAGTATCTTCTTCCTTTCTAATCAAAGATTTCTGTTATTATTCAACTAAATCTACTCAATCTTCCAGTGTTACTCTGGCATTTAGTTAGGTTCATTGAGTATGATATTACAATTACAGCAAGCATCATATTTGTAATTGCAATTCAAAGAGCGAATTCTTGCTGCTTGCTGGACTTAACTGTACAACTATATTTTTGAAGGAGAAACAACTTATCACTAGAGATATAGTAATATTCAATGACTTAGTCTTATAATTTGGGGGAAAAAAGTAATGGGGTAAAGATAGATTCACACTTGAGTTTGAATAACTAAGAGATATAGGCCAACATTTTTTGTGTTTGTAGCACAGTTTACAAATAAGCATTGATACATTTGCTAATCTAGTAGAGTCTATGGAGTTTGATAATTTTTTTTTTCTTTAGGACTTTAGGACATAAGCCTTGTGGTTACATACTAAGAGATATACAGGTGTGAATAGGTATGGGATTATTCAAATTAAGACATAAATGGGGGGAGCTTTCTTAATTTAAAGCTTTTTAGTATTGATTTTAATATGTCAGGCTTCTGTGTGTCTGTAACCCCAAAATTCAGGAGAGGTAGTATAATTCGGGATTATATGTTCGAGTCACAGTGTGATGAGCAATCCTCCTGCAGTGAGAGAAATATTTGCTTCATAAAATCATTGAATGGTTTGAAAAGTCACATGCCAAACAGATTTGTCTTATGCAAGTGAGAATCAATTTAGAAAAGCTACCCGTGCCTTCGCTACCACATGTTCAGCCTTACAAACTTATTTCTTAGTACTCAAAACAAACATTTTGGAAGATTCTGAGATTATTTGACACATTCTCCTCATTTTGCATTGCCATCTGGATGCAGAATCCAAAGCAGCACCATTTTGTCAAGAAAGCTATTCCTGGGAAACAGAAAGCAGAAGTTGAATTGAAGAATGCTCTGGTTTTAATGCTTAGTCTGACTTCATCAGAATTCCAGCCGGAATTCTTTTCAGAAACCTCAGAATTCAGTCCAAGCTTAGTCATTTTTCAGCCACATGCTAGGGTAGAGGTTCAATTCATGATTTTTTTCTTTTGTTATTCAAGGCAAGGAAGTTACTAAGTACACTTGCCCTTTGTCTGCCGTTCACTGGGACTCTGCAAAACTATAAGAAGAACATACGAAAATAGATAACACTGTGAAATTATTGGCGAAGACAGAGGACAGATTTTTGCTTAGAAATGACTAAAAACTTCTTACTACCCATGCTGAAAAGGATTAAAAAATCAAAGCTGATACAGTTATGAAGGAGATGAAAAGCATAGACAGCATCATCAAAGTCTGGAAGATGTGTTAGGGAGTCAGAGAGAGAAGCATGGCTATCCATACTTAAAGAATGTAGATTTGATCTAAATATATGTCCTTTTAACCAGCAGTTGCATACCTAAAATTTACTATACAGGCAGTTTAGGATGACACTGACTTTTTTTTTTTTTTTTTTTTTTTTTTTTTTTTTTTTTTTTTTTTTTT
>NW_022436992.1:7322515-7442577 GCF_009761245.1 Sapajus apella | reverse complement strand
GCAATTCTCCTGCCTCAGCCTCCTGAGTAGCTGGGATTACAGGCACACGCCACCAAGTCCAGCTAATTTTTTGTATTTTTAGTAGAGACAGGGTTTCACCATGTTGACCAGGATGGTCTTGATCTCTTGGACACTGACAATTTTTAAGAATGACTTTCATTGGTTTCTGTTTCCCCTAGAAATTCTATCGAACGTATTTTTCCTCAAGTCAACGCTACACAATTCAGTCAGTACTCATTTTCCATTGTCCTCTACCTACCTACACAAACACACTTGCCGCTATTAAGAAGTGTCAGGTAGTGGTGCCCAAAATTTCTATTGTGGTTAAATATTATTCCTTAGGTTTTTCCAAATGGTATAATGATACATTTATCAGAATTATCTGAAACACAGAAATCCCAATGAAAAACTGACTTCTGCCCTTCCTGAAAATCTGTCCAATCTCTAAAGCCCTTTAGTTTCTACCTAAGCTCTTTCCCTAATGCTAAAGGTATGGAACTCTCTCCATCTCTCTCTCTCTCTCTCACGTGCACATGTGCCCACACATACATCCCCTCCCCCGCACACACACTTTAAACAAGAATTATTGGAAAAGAGAGTGCTTTGCTTTCTCTTTCTTGCATAATCCATGTTCAAAATAACCAATTTGGAGCTAGATCCTGTTTGTCTTTTTGCTTCCATGCTGCCCATTGTTTTCTACCCATTAAAATCAACCAAATTCATCTCTGATTAATGTTTTCCTAATAGACAGTCCCGACAATAGGATTCTAGTCTCCAGATAAGAGCCTTTAACCATTCCAGTTATAACTGCTGGGAACCTCCTTCCTTCAAAAATATTCCTCCCATCACCATCATCTTCACAGCTACAAAATGGGATATTTCCTTTCTTTAATGCTTTGGAAAACAGTATTTTAGATATAACCAATCCTAAAGATTCAATCATACCTGGTATACTCTTAGCCCCATGTAAAGTTCATATCTAAGTATTTTTATTTCTGCCAAAGGGATAAAAAAACAGGAAAGGTTCCCTTGTCCCTCTTGCAGGGGATATAATGTGGTGTGACTCGCTTCTTCAGTGACCTGCTGCTCAAACCTCTAGGGGAGCATATAGACGGGCAGGCTGTGGGGCTCTGAACCCACAGCAGTGTCTCGGGTGAATATATACAGCTGAAGCCCCAGTGGCTGTGTGTCACAGGGTGCTCTTTCAGTTTGCCCTCTATAGAGGGCTTGTGTTAACCAGCTTGGTTAGACTGTCTACCTTGTCTCAAGGATAGAGGGCTTTCTGTATCCCGGGTTCTTGCCTTGGTGTACTGGAAGAATCGGATCACACGTGGGCTTGGAGAATGAGTGCAAAGTTTTCTTGAGTGGAAGTAGCTCTCAGCCGAGGTAGGAGCCAGAAGAGAGATGGTTTTTCCCTGGAGTTGGGCCCCTAGGTGGCCCTGGCTCTCCTCATACTGCTCCGGCCAAACTCCACCTCCTTCCGCCAGTCAATGGCCTGAAGATATGCTGGTGTCTGTCTGTGTACTGTCTGCAGGCATGCTCCCCTCCATGTCCTCTTGGTGTCCAGCTGCTGTCTTCTTCCACTTATGTGTTCCTCTCTCCATCCAGTAGCCTCTGTCTCTGCCTTGCTACGGTCTTGGGCTTGTATAGGCCCAGGATAGGGGCATGGCAGGACAGAGTGGTCTTGGAAAATGCAACATTTGGGCTCCAAGGCAGAAGTTCCTGTCCTCACCTAGGTCCATGGGGGTAGAGCCTTATGCAGGGACCACACCTTCCTCTACCCAGCACTTCCATTCCCTCTTCTGTATCATTTAAAGGGACTACGCTCTTCCTTTCCCAGCACTCCTGTATCAATGACCTTGCTTTTACTTAACATACACGTGTAAGCTACGAAACTTACATATAGTGACTTCCTGAGCCATTAAATGCTTCCTTCCTATGGAATGAAGTCCTGTTTCTGGTATTTCCTGTCAAGGCTTTTTCTTTTTTACTCCAGTTACCACTGGAAGCAACGGGATTGATAGAATGAAAGCAGTAGCAAAGAGCCCCCTGAAATTTAAAGGAAAAAACTGGAATATCTCCTTATGTGCTATGGAACCTAAGGAAAGACAGTTTACAACATCTTGCATTTAAAGAGGATAGCAATAATACTTTATTTTTTAAAATTTGTTTTTTGTTTCAATAGGTTTTGGGGGAACAGGTGGTGTTTGGTTACATTAATAAGTTATTTCGTGGTGATTTCTGAGATTCTGCTGCACCCCTCACCGAAGCAGTGTACACCGTACCCAATGTGTAGTCTTTTATTTCTCACTGTCTCCCAGCCTTTCCCCAAAGTCTCTGAAGTCCATTGTATTATTACGATTCTAACATATAGCATGCTTTCGGAATGAACTAACTAGGCTATGTGAAAGCTTACTGTTGGAAAGCTTCATTAAAAAAGTTTCATATATTAAATGTAAGATAAAATTCTGTTTTAGAATTTACCTTGTATTAGTCATAGCTGTCATAGCAGTGTAAATGCAGAGTCTTAATATGAATCAGAAAATATGAATTATAGCTCCGCAAAGATGATTAAAATCGGTGTTTCCATTTGCTTCTATCTAGGCCCTGTGGTAGCGTGAGGAACCCCACCTGCCTCATTCTCTTCTACTTGAACAGATGGATCATAAAAGTGTGGCCTCACCAAGGAAAATTTAGTCTCATCCCATTACATCTGATAGCCAAGGGAGAGATGCAATGTAGTCACTATCCAATTCGTATACTTATAACCATCCCAGAGGACAGTTCTGCAGGCTGTGCCGATGAGCTGGGTTTGTCCTTAGCTTTCTCCCAGTAATTATATTAATTGGCAGCATCAGATATTACACCTATGTGGGTGCGAAGAAGTGATCGCTTTTATGGGCACAAAAAGAAGGTACATCTCTAATACAGAAACAGTAACGAATTTTTTTTTAAGTGTTAGTTTGAGAAAAGGGTCACTCTCAGACGTTAGGCACACTAATTGCTACTGGGATCCCATGTTTTATAATTTACTCTAAGAAACATCATACACATGTGAAAGCATGTATTTCCAAGTATGGAAAATTCATTGTGATGCAAAGTGGTTTGAAGTAAAAAATGTATCAAGGCAGGATAAATAAACTATGATATGTGCGTACAGTGAAACACCTAGAGGTCCATTAAAAATCAGTCCAAGTGAAGTTTTGGCATATAAATTTTTCCATGATATATATTTGACTAAAAACAATTGCATGATTTGTCTATTATAATCCAACTAATATAAAAGTCTAACTCACGTGTGAGTAGATTTCTACAACTCACCAAAATGTTAATGATAAAAAATTTTACTGACTTGATCTATTCTCTCTAATTTTCACATATTTACATTATTTAAAATGAGTATGTCATATTTACCAAAAACAATAAATCTCATTTTAATGTCATGCCAAACTACATGTCTAAATGAAGAAAACAGACATAGCTCATTCATTCAACATGTTTACATGACTGATATGTCATAAAGGCCAGTTTCTCTTTTCTCCCCCTCAAATCTGTCAAGGAACAATGCAATAGAATAATATAATAGTAAACTTGTGAAATAGGATAACAATAAACTATTAAAAATATCACATATATAGACATTATGGAAATATTGAATTGCTTTAAAAAGTTTCTAAGATCCTAATTTTCTACCACTTGCCAACTGGTAACACATATAGTTCAGCACATGTCTGTAGACTACACTTTTGAGTACCACTGTTCTAGAAAATAGAGTAGTTATAAGAACTAAGGCATGATATTTTTTAAAGTACATCTAGTTTAAAATGCTGAGGTTAAAAGAAAAATCTTAGTGGCTTAAACTAATAGAGCATTCTTACTGCATCATTCAAGGCTGTGGTCTTCCATCTTATAGCTTAAACCACTTTGGATACTTGGCCTCCCATCCTCATGATAGAGGAAAAAAGAGAGATGGAGGAATACTAGTTCTTGACTGCCTTTCACTATAAGAAATGCAAATCATTATTGTCATTAGTGCATTAACCAGAATTGATCATATGATTCCAATCTAAGTATAACTGAAAGTGAGAAACATAGGAAGGAATATGGATATTTGGTGAGCACTAAATTTATGGAGGAGTCATTAAGTTACCTGACACAATCAAGATCTGAAAGCTAATGAAGGCACTGAGATTAAAAATTAATTTTTTAAATTCAAAATTTACTATATATTTGTATCAATCAGGGTATATTAGGTTATGCTGAAGTAAGAAATTGATCCTTAAATCTCAGTAACTTAATACATAAAAATCCTCCATTTTGTGACTGAGCCATCTTGGTTTGAGTTTTCCATGATGACAAGGGCAAGAGAGGAGAGTACCTGAAGAAGTTATACCCATGTTCTGTATTCTGTCTCAGATGTGATACTTGCCACTATCTCCTAGAGGTAATTGGCAAGACCTGTCACATAGACCCACAACTTTAGGGGGCTGGGCATTGAGGAAAAGCACATGTATGTCTCATGAACAGTATATGGATACATGTACACTGAATACTGTTCAACTAAAATTGGCTCTCAATAATTACAGTTTGGATATTTCTACCTGTTTAGTTGCAGCTATGTAGAATGGTTGGATAAAGTTTGGAAATTGTCAACTTGATCCCTTATATTTGATTCCTGAAACTGGGTGACTGTAACCAATGGCCAATTCAATCATTTTCCCTAAATCGTTCAATCCAATAGAAAAAAAAATAGTATCAGTCAAAACTATCAGGTTATTTAAAAGACACATAAATGTATATAGAAATATTTATATTTTTCTATTTCCATAGGTTTCTGGGGAACAGGTGATATTTGGTTACATGAATAAGTTCTTCAGTGTTGATTTCTGAGATGTTGGTGCACCCATCACCTGAAAAGCATATGCTCTACCCAATTTGTAGTCTTTTATCCCTCATCCCTCTTCAACTTTATGCCCAAGGCCTAAAAGTCCATTGTATTATTTTTATCCATTCGTATCCTCGTAACTTAGTTCCCACTTATGAGTGAGAACATGCAATATTTGGTTTTTCATTCCTGGGTCACTTTACTCATAAAAACGATCTCCAATTCCATCCAGATTGCTGCAAATGCTATTATTTTGTTCCTTTTTATGGCGGAATATTATTCCATTGTGTGTATACACACACACACACACACACCCCGTAATTTCTTTATCTACTCATTGATTGATGGGAATTTGGGCTGGTTTCATATTTTTGCAATTGCAAATTGTACTGCCATAAACATGCACAAGTGTCTTTTTTGTATAATGACTTCTTTTTCTCACAGTAGATTCCCAATAGTAGGATTGGTGGATAAAATTGTAGTTCTACTTTTAGTTCTTTAAGGAATTTCCACACCGTTTTTCATAGTGGTTGTACTAGTTTACATCCTCACCAGCAGTATAGAAAGTGTTCCGTTTTCATGCATGCCTGCCAACATCTTTTTAATTATTTTTTTATTACGTTCATTTTTGCAGGAGTAAGACAGTATCGCATTGCAGTTTTGATTTACATTTCTCTGATCAGTAGTGATGTTGAGCATTTTTCATGTTTGTTGGCCATTTGCACATCTTCTTTTAAGAATTGTCTAGTAATATCCTTAGCCCATTTTTTGATGGGATTGTTTTCTTCTTTCTAATTTGTGTAAGTTCCTTGTAGATTACAGATATTAGTCCTTTGTCAGGTGTATACATTGTGAAGATGTTCTTCTGCTCCGTGGGTTTTCTCTTTACTCTGCTGATTGTTCCTTTTGTGGTGCATGAACTTTTTAGTTAACTTAAGTCCCATCTATTTATTCTTGTTTTTGTTGCATTTGCTTTCGGATACTTAGTCATGAAACCTTTGCCTAAGCCAATGCCTAGAAAGGGTTATTTGACATTATCTTCTAAAATTTTTATGGCTTCAGGTCTTAGATTTAAGTCTTTGATTCATCTTGAGTTGATTTTTGTATAAGGTGAGAAATGAGGATTCAGTTTCATTCTTCTGCATATGACTTGCCAATTATCCCAACACAATTTGCTGAATAGGGTGCCCTTTCACCACTTATGTTTTTGTTTGCTTTGTCAAAGATCAGGCAGCTGTAAGTATATGGCTTTATTTCTGGGTTCTCTATTCTGTTCCATTTGTCTATGTGCCTGTTTTTATATCAGTACCAAGTTGTTTTGTGACTATGGCCTTACAGTATAGTTTGAAGTCAGGTAATGTGATGCCTCCAGATTTGTTCTTTTTGCTTAAGTCTTGCTTTGCCTATGCAGGATCTTTTTGGTTCCATATGAATTTTTGGATTGTCTTTTCTAGTTCTGTGAAGAATAATGGTGGTATTTTGATGGGAATTACAATGAATTTGTAGATTGCTTTTGGCAGTATTGTCATTTTCACGACATAGATTCTACCCCACCAAGAGCATGGGATGTGTTTCCATTTGTTTGTGTTGTCCATGATTTATTTCAGTAGTGTTTTTTAGCTTTCCTTGTATAGGTCTTTCACATCCTTAGTTAGGTATATTCTTAAATACTTTATTTTTATTTCATCAGTTACTGTAAAATTGGTTGAATTTTTTGTTTCTCAGCTTGGTTGCTTTTGATTTCTAACAGATTTATTGATTTGTGTGCATTAATTTTGTATCCTGAAACTTTGCTGAATTAATTTATTGGTCCTAGGAGCTATTTAGAGGAATCTTTAGGTATACAATCACATCATCAGCAAATAGCAGCACTTTGACTTCCTCTTACCAATTTGGATGCTTTATGTTGTGCTCTGGCTAGGACTTCCAGTACTACTTTGTATAGAAGTGGTGAGAGTGAGCATCCTTGTCTTGCTCTAGTTCTCACAGGGAATGCTTTCAACTTTTCCCTATTCAGTGGGTTTGTCATAAATGGATTTTATTATATTAAGGTATGTCTCTTCTATGCTGATTTTGCTGAGGGTTTTAATCATGAAGGATGCTGGATTATGCCAAATGCTTCTTGTGTATCTATTGAGATGGTTATGTAAATTTTGTTTTTAATTCTGTTTATGTGGAGTATCACATTTATTGACTTGTATATGTTAAACCATCCCTGCATCCCTGGTATGAAACCCACGCAATCACGGTTATGTTTTTGATATGCTGCTGGATTTGGTTAGCTAACATTTTGTTAAGGATTTTCACATCTATATTCATCAGGGATATTGGTCTGTAGTGTGCTGGTTTTGTTATGTGCTTTTCTGGTTTTAGTTTTAGGGTGATGCTGGCTTCATAGAATGATTTAGGGAGGATTCCCTCTCTATCTTCTGAAATAGTGTCAAAGGATTGGTACCAATTTTCTTTTGATTGTCTGATAGAATTTAGCTATAAATTCAACTGGTCCTGGACATTTTTTTGTGTGTTGGCAATTTGTTATTATCATTTTAATGTCACTGCTTGTTATTGGTCTGTTCTTCCTGGTTTACGCTAGGAGATTTGTATATTTTCAGGAATTTATCCATCTCCTCTAGGTTTTCTAGTTTATGTATGTAAAGGAGATCATAGCAGCCTTGAATGAGCTTTTTTATTTCTGTGATGGTTGTAATATCTCCTGTTTCATATTTAAATTAGCTTATTTGGAACTTCTCTCTTCAAGGTTAATCTTGCTGATGGTTTATTATTTTTTCAAAGAACCAGCTTTCTGTTTCATATATCATCCTTTTCCACTTTTGTTGTTGTTGTCGTTTGTTTCAGTGTCTTTTAGTTCTGCCCTGATCTTCGTTATTTCTTTTCTTCTACTGGGATTGGGTTTTGTTTTTTCTTCTTTCTCTAATTCCTTGAAGTGTGACCTTAGATTTTCTACTTGTGCTCTTTCAGACTTTCTGATGTAGGCATTTAAGGCTTTGAACTTTCCTCTTAACACTGTCATTGCTGTATCCCAGAGGTTTTGATACATTGCATTATAATTGTTCAGTTCAAAGAATTTTTTAATTTCCACCTTGATTCTATTGTTAACCCAGTGATCATTCAGGAGCGGGTTATTTAATTTCCATGTATTTGCATGATTTTAAAGGTTTGTTGTAAAATTGATTTCCAATTTTATTCCACTGTGGTTGGAGAGAGTACTTGATATAATTTCAGTTTTCCTAAATTTATTGAGACTTGTTTCATGGCCTACCATATGGTCTACTTTGAAGAATATTTTATGTACTGATGAATACAATGTATATTCTGCAGTCGTTGAGTAGAATGTTTTGTTAATGTCTGTTAAATTCATTTGTTTTAGGGTCTAGTTTAAATTCATTCTATCTTGTTGACTTTCTGTCTTGATGACCTGTCTAGTGTTGTCAGTGGAGTATTGGAGTCTCCAACTATTATTGTATTCCTGTCTATCTCATTTCATTTCTTAGATCTAGTAGTAATTGTTTTATAAATTTGGGAGGCCTGGTCTTAAGTGTGTATATATTTAGGATTGCAGTATTTTCCTGTTGGACAAGGTCTTTTAACATTATATAATGTCTCCTTTGCCTTTTTTAACTGTTGTTGCTTTAAAGTTTGTTAGGTCTCATGTAAGCATAGCTACTCCTCCTTGCTATTTATGCAAATTTCTCACAGTATTTGGGCTGTGTCCTGGGTAGAGTAGGAGCAATCCACTTCCTTCTAAGGGTCTGTGGATTCTCTTAGCTTTCCTGGCACGTTTCTGCAGTAGTTCTTGGAGCAAAAGTTCACGTTGTGAGTCTCCACACCCCGCTCTGCCTGTTCGAGTGGGAGCTGCAATTTGGTCCTGCCACCTATCTGCCAGATTCCTCATGTCATTTATTATATACATTCTTTAGGTTTCCAATGATAAAAAGGAAAATAATGACATGCCTAACTATAGTTCTTTTTTTATCAACTGAAAACAGATATAGCTTCTGTTTGCTTTAACATGACCTAGAAAATATTTGTAGGGCACTCACTTGTCACAAACCCCTTTATTTGAATCAGTTTGTACATGAGATTTAATCCCTAGAGAATCCCCTGAAAACATTAATCAAAGAAAGTATATTAATTAACTGAAGAGAAAAGAGAGCCATCTGTCTTAGCTGATCTAGACATCCTGAAATACGAAGCAACAGGAAGGACTAGGTGTTTCTTCAGATGAATATTAGCTCAGGAGCACTATACTCAAAGCCATATGCTTGATTTAGATTACAGTAATCACACAGGACTGTCTCTCACTTTCAATATTCATATTTTATCAAAAATATGAGTTCAAAATTAACAGCAAGCTGATGCAGGAAAATGATACCTACAGGTACACATGTGACACCAGATCACGAATCCTGTCAAGACCTTATAAAAGCGTGTGTTGGTTTGCAATCCTTTGCTTATCAAAATTCTGAGTCTGCGGTGCCCTCCATCTGTCTTGGCAGGTATGTGGATAAAATTATCAGTTCTTTATTAGCATATGTTTTACTTCTCAGATGTTTGTTTGTAGGAAAAATTAATGTAGCATGCAACTTGCAATTAGTTTTTACACTGTTAATGACAGGTTCCCATAAAATGACTTGCATTGAAATATCGAAGCTGATGCAAAAGGTTTATAGATGCTTATACTCAGAACTGCAGAAAGAGGCCAAATCATAGAGTTTGCCTATAAAAATTGAGTCATTTGACAAGATTCCTAAAAATTTTGCAATTGGCTACTTGTTCATCTTGAATATTAACGAGGAATTTATGCATCTTTGATACAATTTGGCCATGATGGTCACAGAGTGAGCAAAATCGTTACTTTTACTGTTTTATGCATATATACAATTATGGAGAGAGCTTTAGTTCATATTATATTAGAAAATTGCTCTGTACATGGTCTGAAAGACACATATATGAGTAAGATATGGTCTCTGTTATCCAGAATACTAGTTATAACAATGACTCCTACACAGGTTCTAGCTGATTAACTTGAGTTAGATTTAGGCATCTGCATTTTTTTTTTTTTAATAGAGATGAAGTCTCACCCTATTGCCCATGCTGGTCTCGAACTCCTGGTCTCCAGCAAGCTTCCTGCCTTAGCTTCCCAAACTGCTGGTGTTACAAGCATGAGCCACCATGCCTGGTGAGACCATAATTGTTTTTTTAAAAATTCTCATATATGTTGTAACCGTTAGCTACAAATTGAGAAAGCTTATTTAATCTAATTCCATTTTCATTCTCTAAATGTACTATTCACTATACCTGAAGTGATTCCCTCCAGTTTTTCATGGCCTACACAACATAAAACATCAACTTATCTATCATTTCTTATGACTCCTCAGATCACAGTCTTCAACATTTTCTGATCATCATTTTTTATTCTCTAATTGGGAAAGATATATATATATATACATAGAAGTAATTAGTGCTGAATACAGGACTAATTGTACTATAATAAGGTCATAAAATTCAGTGAGAATACAAAATTTGGAAATATTCTGAACTTGCAAGTAATTTTAATGGGCATCTTGACAGAGGGAAGACTATCCAGACTTTGAGAGTTGGTGTAGATATTCTCAATTGCCTTTGCATGCCTAAGCACTACTACACTTCTGTTTCTTCTCCATGTTTGGAAGCCTGACTGCATCTTTAAGGCTTTCACGTCCAGATTCTCATTGAAGTTAACTGATTGGGAACATTGGCATGAGATCAGACGGAGGAGGAAAGGACTTACTATTTATTCTCCCTTCCCTGTCACACTGTGGATTGATGACTAGTCCTACTGTAGGTCATAGCTACTCTCCTACTCTTGTGGTTTCCCTGGGAATCTAGCCAGTACTACCCTTTCATCATTTTAATATTAATATATGTAATTCATGTCGCAATCTTCACCTTTTTAAAAATTATAATTCAGTGAATTATAGTATATTCACAAAGTTGTATACCCATCACCACTTTCTAATCACAGAGCATTTTTATCATCCTTAAAAGAATCTCATATTTCTCAGTAGTCACTCATTCTTTCTTGCCCCATTCTCTTTCAACTATTAATCTAATTTATTTACTTTTTTTTTTTTTTGAAAAGGAGTCTCCCTCAGTTCCCCAGGCTGCAGTGCAGTGGTGCAATATCGGTTCACTGAAACCTCTGCCTCCCAGGTTTAAGCAATTCTCTTCTCTCAGCCTCCTGAGTAGCTGAGATTCCAGGTGTGCATCTGTGACACCATGTCCGGCTTTTTTTTTTTTTTTTTTTTTTTTAGTCGAGACAGAGTTTTGCCATGTTAGCCAGGCTAGTCACAAATGCCTGACCTCATGTGATCTGCCCGCCTTGGCCTCCCAAAGTGCTGAGGTTGCAAACATGAGGCACTCTGCCCAGTCATCCTTTATGTTTTTATAGATTTTCTATTCTATACATTTCATATAAACGAAAGCATATGGTATATGGCCTTTTGTGTCTGGCTTCTTTCGCTGTGTGTACATTTTTTAGTGTTCATTCATATTATAGCCTGAGTCAGTATTCTCTTTTTTTATGTGTGAATGATATTCCATTTTATGCCTAAACCATATTTTAACCATTCAACAGTTGACAAACATTTGCATTGTTTCCACATTTTGGGTATGATGAGTAATGCTCCTATAAACACTCATGTACAAGTTTTTGTGTGGAAATATGTTTTAAATTCTTGGGTGTGTATCCAGCAGAAATCCTGAATCATAGGGTGAGTTTAGCCTAGGGAACAATTATCAGACTGTTTTATAAAGGGGCTGCATCATTTTACATTTTCACTAGGAAAAGATTCCAGTTTTTCTTCACTCCTGCCAGGATTTGGTATTGTCTATTTTTTGATCCTATTGTGAGT
The DNA here is from genome assembly GCF_009761245.1 of Sapajus apella. Taxonomy (NCBI): domain Eukaryota; kingdom Metazoa; phylum Chordata; class Mammalia; order Primates; family Cebidae; genus Sapajus; species Sapajus apella. The sequence continues at coordinate 7,430,778 of NW_022436992.1, read as the reverse complement.
AAAGTGGTAAAACATTATGGTTTTGACATGTATTTCCCCATTAATTGATAACACTGGGTATCTTTTTATGAGCTTATTGGCCATCCATATATTTTCTTTATAGAAATGTCTATTCATATCCATTTTAAATAAGGTTATTTGTCTTTTTATTACTGAGTTGCGAGTTCTTTAATATACAATAGGTATTAGATTCTTATTTGAAAAATCATTTGTAAATAGTCCTACTATTCTTGGACTTATATTTTCACTTTTAATAGTATCTTTGAAGAACAAAATTTTTATCCTGATGAAGTCTAATTTATTTATTTTTGTTTGATGGTTGTGTCATATCTAAGAAATAATTGTATAATCCATGTTCATTAAGATATCTACATGTTCTAAGATTATTATTGTATTAGCTCTTAAAATGTAGTTCTTTGATCAATTTTGAGTTAAGTTTTGTACATGTTGTGAGGTAGAATGATTTTGCAATTGGATACCCAGTTATTATTTAGTAAATAATCCCTGCATTATTTACTAAAAAGAGTATTTCTTCCCCATTTACTTGTCTTGAAAAACTTTTTGAAAATAAATTTACCAAAAATATATTAAGTTTATTTTTGGACTTTCAATTCTATTCTTTTTTGTCTATGTGTCTGTCTGTATGTCAGTATCACGCTGTTAAAAACAGTAGTTTCGAGGTAAGTCTTGAAATTGAAAAGTGTGTCTTTTTGTTATTTTCAAGATTATTTATGCTTTTCTGGTTCTTTGCATATTTGTATAACTTTTAGGATCAGCTTGCAAATTTCCACAAAAAAGGCAGTTAGGATTTTGATGGGATTGAACCGAATGTATAGATTAATTTAAATAACAGTATTACAAACCAGAAGAGACTAGGGACCTTATTTTAGCCTTCATACAGGAAAAAAAAAATGCCAGCCAAGAATTTCATGTCTTGCCAAACTAAGCCTCATAAACCAAGGAGTGATAAAGTATTTCCTAGGCAAGGATACACTAAGGGATTCTGTTACCACCAGACTGACCTTACAAGAAGTGCTCAAATGAGTTCTAAACCCTGAAACAAAAGAACAGCACTTGCCATCATAAAAGTACACATAAATAGAAAGCTAAGAAACCTTGTAAAGCAATTACATAAATAATACTACAAAGTAGTTAACCAAATTATGACAGGAACAAAATCCCACATATGAATATTAACCTTGAACATAATAGGCTTAAATGCTCCAATTCCCTAGTGGGAAATTGGATTAAAAAAAATGATGCCTAATCTTCCGCTGCCTTTAAGAGGCCCGTAACACATGTAATGACACAATAGGCTCAAAGTAAAGGGATAAAGATCATGCAAGTGGTAAACAAAAGAGCAGGTGTTGCTAGTTTCATATCATATAAAACGAACTTTAAATAAAGTGAAAAAAAAAGACCGAGAAGGGTGATTATATATTGATAAAGGGTTCAATTGAACTAGAATATTTAATTCTTCTGAATATGTATGCATCCAACTTCAGAGCTCCCAGATTCCTATAACAAATATTACTAGACCTAGAAAAGAGATCAAAAGACATATGATAATAGTGGGGAATTTCCATATCCCACTATCATCAAGACAGAAAATTAACAAACTCTGGACTTAAACTGGATTTTTGAACAAATGGACCTAAAAAACACCTACAAAACACTTCAACAAACAACCCCACAAAATATATTCTTCTCATCTGTGCATGGAACATTCTCTAAAATTGACTACTTGCTAGTCATAAAGTAAGTATCAGTGAATTCAAAAAAAATCAAATTATAAAGCATCCTCTCAGACTACTGTGGAACAAAATTTTAAAATTGACGAAAAGAGGAAATTTCACAACCACACAAGTATATGGAAAGTGAACAACTTTCTCTGAATTGACTTTTGATAAATGGAGAAAGTAAGGCAGACATAAGAAAATTGAAATAAACGAAAATAGGGAAAACATACCAAAACCCCTGGGATACAGAAAAAAAAAGAGTTTAGAGTTTACAGCATAAATGTCTACAGCAAAAAGTTAGAAAACTCTCAAATTAACAACCTAATGTCACACCTAAAGGAACTCGAAAAAAACAGGAAGAACAAACAAAAAAAAAAGGTAGAAGAATAGAAATTAAAAAGATTACAGCAATATTAACTGAAATTGAGACCACAAATACTATACAAAGGGGAAACAAAATGATAAGCTTAATCTTTGAAAGGATAAATAAATTTGGCAGACTGATGATAGCTAGGTTAACCAAGACAGATGATTCAAACCATGCTAGTCAGAAGTTATAAAAGTGACATTTCAGCTGATACCAAAGCAATACAACAGATCTTTGGAGACTACTATAAACATCTCTATGGATAAATTTCTGGAAATATACAACCTCTCAACCTTAAAACAGGAAGAATTGAAATCCTGAACATACCAATAATGAGTAGTAAAATGGATTCAGTAGTAAAAATAATCTCCCCCAAAAATAAAGCCCAGAACCAGATGAATTCACAGCCAAATTCTCTCAGAAGTACAAAGAAGAGTTTTTACCAATCCTCCTAAAACTATTACAAAATATTGATGAGAGATTTATTCTTAACTAATTTTATGAAACCAGTATTATCCTGATAGTAAAATATGGCAATGAAAACAAACAAACAAAAATAGACCTATGCTCCTGATTTTTGAGAATTCAAAAATCCTCAACACAATTCTAGTGAACCAAATGCAATAGTACATAAAAAGATAATTTATCAAAATCAGTTGGGCATTATTCCTGAAATGCAAAGGTGGTTGAACATACACTAATTAATAAAGGTGATTCACCACATAAATAGAATTAAAAACAAAAACTATATGACTGCCTCAATAGATGCATAAAAATATATTTGATAAAATCTAACATCCCTTCATGATAAAAAACAAACAGACAAACAAACAAAAAACCTTCAATAAACTAGGCATCAATGGAATATACTGGAACTATCTGACAAACCCAGAGCTAACATCATACTGAGTGGGCAAAAGTTGAAAACATTTCCCCTAAGAACTGGAACAAGACAAGAATACTCATTCTCACCATTCCTATTCACCATAGTACTGGAGTCCTAGTCAAAGCCATCAGGTAAGGAAAGGAACTACTAGGCATCCAAGTAGGAAAAAAGAAAGTCATGTTATCTCTTCTCACTGATGACATGATTCTATACCTAGAAAACTCCAAAAATTCTTCTAAAACACTGCTGGACTTGATATACAACTTTAGTTAAGTTTTAGGATAGAAAATCAATGTGGAAATATAAGTAGTATTTCTATAAACTAATAATGTTCAAGCTGAGAACCAATTTATAATAGCTATACACAATGATTAAAAATCTAGCAATACATTTAACCAGGGATGTGAAAGGTGTCTACAAAAGAATTACAAAACACTGATGAAAGAAAGCATAGATGATATAAACAAATGGAAACACATTTCATGCTCATGGGTTAGAATAATCAATATTGTTAAAATGACCATGATGCTCAAAGCAATCTACAGATTCAACACAATTCCTATCAAATGACTGACGTCATTTTTCACAGTATCATTAAAAAATTCCAAAATTCATATAGGAACAAAGAAGAGCCAGAATTGCTAAAGCATTCCTAAGCCAAAAGAACAGAGCCCGCTGAAAGCATCACATTACCCAACTTCAAATGATACCACAAGTCTGTGGTAACCAAAACAGCAAGGTACTGGTACAAAAATGGGAACACAGATCAAGGTAACAGAATAGAGAACCCAGAAATAAAACCAAACCTCAAACACCTGCAACCAATGTTCAACAAATTAGACAAAAATAAACAATGGGGAAAGGATACCCTATTAAATAAATAATGCTGGGAAAACTGGCTAGCCACATTCAGCAGAATGTAAATAGACCCCTATATTTCACCATATACAAAAACTAACTTGTGATGAATTAAATACTTTAATGTAAGACTTAAAACTATAAAAATCCTAAGAAAAAATAATACTAAAACCCTTCTGGTCACAAGAGTAAGTCTTAGAAAGCAAATGCAAACAAAAATAGACAAATGTCACTTAATTAAAGAGATTTGCACAGCATAAGACACAATCAACAGAGTAAACAGATAACTGATAGAATGGGAGAATATATTTGCAAATCTATAAGGAATTTAATCAGTAAGACAAAACAACTACATTAAAAAGTGGGCAAAAACATGGACAGACAATTCCCAAAAGATGACATACAAGTTTTGAGCAGACATGAAATCATGCTCAGGATCACTAATCATCAGAGAAATGCGAATCCAAAACACAATGAGATACCATCTCACACCAGTCACAATGGCTATGATTATCAGAAAATAACAGGTATTTGCCACAATGCAAAGAAAAGGGAATGCTTATACATTACTATGTGAATGTATATTAATTCAACCACTAGGGAAAACAGTATGGAGATTTATTTAAAAACTAAAAACAGAACTACCATTCAATCCAGCAATCATACTATTGGGTGTCTACCCAAAGGAAAAGAAATTGTTTGATTAAAAAAACACCTGCACTTGGCCAGGCGTGGTGGCTCACGCCTCTAATCCCAACACTTTGGGAGGTAGAGGCAGGTGGATCATAAGGTCAGGAGTTCAAGACCAGTCTGTCCAACATGATGAAACCCTGTCTCTACTAAAAAAAAAAAAAAAAAAAGAAAATACAAAAATTAGCCAGGCATGATGGCATGTGCCTGTAGTCCTAGCTAACTGGGAGGCTGAGGCAGGAGAATTGCTTGAACCCAGGAGACAGAGGTTGCAGTGAGCTGAGATTGCACCACTGCACTCCAGCCTGGGTGACAGAGCAAGACTCCATCTCCAAAAAATAAATAAATAAAAATAAAACAAAAACAAAGAGACAGAAAAACGCCAGCATTCATGTGTTTATAAGAGCACTATTAACAATACCAACCTAAGTATCCATCAGTGGTAGATTAGACTAAGAAAATGTCACACACACACACACACACACACAAAGATACATTATGCAGTTATAAAAAATGAAATTATGTCCTTTGTAGCCACATTGATGCAGCTGGAAGTCATTATCCTAAGTGAAATAATGCAGAAACAGAAAATCAAATATCGCATGTTCTCGCTTATAAGTTGAAGTTAAACAATGGATACACATGGACATAAAGATGGAAACAGTAGACACGGGACTGCCATATGAGGGAAGGAGGAAGGGGGGCAAGGGATGAAAAACTACCTATTGTGTTTTATGTTTACTGTTTGGGTGATGGATTCACTAGAATCCCAAACTACCAATGTTGTGCAATATATCCATGTAAGAGTTGTACCTGTGCAAGCACCCCATCCCTGAATCTATGATTTAAAAAAATTAGAAAATACAACACCTTAAAAATGAAAACTTTCAATCCATAAATTTAGAATGATTTTCCATTTATTTAGGTCTTCAATTTCCTTCAATAGTGTTTTGTGGTTTTCAGTGTACACATTTTGCATTTTCTTCGTTAAGTTTCTACCTATTTTTTATGTTGTATATATAATTATTTTTAATTTCACTTTTTGATGGTTCATTGCTAATATATAGAAAATTTTTATTTTTTTATATTGATCTTGTATTAGAAACCTTGCTGAACTTATTTGGTCTGACAGTTATATGTGTATTTCATACAATTTTCCATGTGTATCTCATGCCCTTTGCAAGTAGAGATAATTTCACTTCTTTTCAATAAGGATGTCTTTTGTTTCATTTCCATGCTTGCTTTATTACTCTGACTAGAAACTCAATGTCAAATAAAAATGGTAAGAGTGGACATCTTGTCCTGTTTCTGATCTTAGGGGTCAAGTTCAGTCTTTCATCATTAAATATGCCCCTCATCAAGCTGAGAAAGTTTCTGGCATGTAAAGTGTTTTGTTATGAAAAATTGCTGATTTTACCAAATCTTTTTAAGTCTCAGTTGAAAGAATTATGTATTTTTTTAACTTTTATTTTATTAATATGGTATTTTTACATTGACTTTATATGTTGAACTTACCCTGAATTTCTGAAATATATCCACTTGGTTATTGTGTATAATCATTTTTATAAGTTGCTAAATTCTATTTGCTAGTATTTTGTTAAAGATTTTTGTGTCTATATTCATAAAGGATATTGGTCAGTAGTTTTCTTGGTTTCTCTGCCTGGTTTAGGTTATTAGCTAATACTGGCCTCAGAATGATTTTAGAATTGTAAACTTGTCTTTCATTTTTGGTAAAGTTTATGAAGGATTGGTGCCAATTATTTGGTGGCCTTTTTGCAGCATTCACCAGAGAAACTATCTGGTCATGGATGTTTCTGTAAGGGAATTTTCTTGATTTTTTACTTCAATCACTTTAACTTTTACACATGTATTCACATTTTCTATTTCTTTCTGAGTTTCAGTAGTTTGTGTCTTTCCAGACATTTTCTCATTCAATCCAAGTTATTTAATTTTTTAGATAACTTGCTTGAAACTGTTTATAGTACAGTCATCCTTTAAACACTGGGAATTGTTTCTAGGACATACACCTCTCCCTACCCCATACACCAAAGTTCACATACATTCAAGTCCTGAAGTAGGCCCTAGGGAACCTGCTTATACAAAAAGTTTGCCTTCATATATACTGAGGTTTAACATCCTGAGAATACTGTGTTTTTAATCCATGTTTGGTTGAAAAAAATCTACATGTAAGTGAACACATATGGTTTAAACCTGTGTTGCTCAAGAATCAATTATATTCCTTTATAGTCTTTTTTTATTTCTGTATGTTTGACAACAACATCTTCTCTTACATTTTTTAAATTAAAAAAAATTTTTTTTTTGGGATGGAGTCTCACTCTGTCACCAGGCTGGAGTACAGTGGCAGGATCTCGGCTTACTGCAACCTCCACCTCCCAGGTACAAGCAATTCTCCAGCCTCAGCCTCCTGAGTAGCTGGGACTACAGGCACGCGCCATCACGCCTGGCTAATTTTTGTATTTTTAGTAGAGATGGGTTTCACCATATTGGTCAGGCAGGTCTCGAACTGCTGGCCTCGTGATCTGTCCACCTCTGCTTCCCAAAGTGCTAGTATTACAGGCAGGAGCCACCATGTCCACCCTCTTTCATTCTTTGTTGTAGTAATTTGGTCTACCTATTTGTCTTGGTAGTTCTAGTTAGAATTTTGTCCATTTTGTTGATTAAAAAAAAAAAAACACTTGATTTTGCTGCTCTTCTTGGTTTTCTATTAGCTATTTATTTCCATTTGCCATTATTTTTCAATCTAATACTTATTATTTCTTTCTTTCTGGTTACTTTCTGTTTATAATGTTCTTTTTCTGGTTTCTTTAGATGGAAAGTTAGGTTGTTGATTTGATATTATTCTTATTTTTACTACAGACACTTATTGCTATAAATTTCCCTCTAGACACTGCTTTAGCTACATCTCGTAAGTTTTGTTATGCTGTACTTTCATTTTTTGTATCTCAAAAACTTTCTAATTTCTCTCATGATTTCTTATTTGATTCACTATTTAGCAGTGTTAATTTCTACATATTTGTCAACTTCTCTGACCCTTCTAAGCTTAGGATTAGTAAGTAATTTTGGCTATGGGTATTCCTGTTGTGTAAGTCCTTTTTTCTCTCCTTGTCCTATTCTAAGCCTTTAGAAATGTTCTCAAAATTAAAATTTCCTCAGGTTCTTCTTTTAAATGTGCCAATTTTTCTGATGGGATTCAAACATGAACAGGTAAATATAACTGTGGAACAGGAATTGTGGTTGATGTACTAAATGAGGTGGTTGGAGAAGATGGGAAATGCCGTGAAGCACAGCTATCCACATCCAACCAAGATATGTCACTCTTTAAATACTCCTTTATGATATGTTTCCTTTAAAATCACTATTTTATTTAGTGTAAGGTGCTATCTTTCGTGAGATACATCATTATTCAATATAAAAATTTCAAAGAAAATATACTGTTAACTATTAAAACAATTAATTATAAAATACACTCAAATTTCAAGGATGCTACGTAATAACTAAAATGTTCATCTTAAACTGTATGCATCATAGAACATCATTCCCTTTATTAAAATGATACAGATTTTATAATTATAAATATTTAAAATAAAAAATAAAAAATATCCACAGTTCCATAACCTGATATAAGTGATAACATACATTTAACATATTTTATACAGATAGTTTGATATTTTTATATGATTGAAGTGATATAATTGTTTTATATGCTTTCTTTCAAAACACAAACTTTCACTGAAACTTGTTTCATATCATTATATAAAATTTCCACCTCATTTTTGTTAATTTTCAAGTGTATATAACATAGTTTAATTATTTCCCTTCAGTTTGGCATTTATATTGTTTACAATTTGTAGTATAATGATGCTGTTAAAAGCATATTTTGCATTTTATTTTATTTTGGAGAATTTAGGATTATTTTCTTAGAATACTTAAATTGAAATGAAATTACTTAGCCAGAAGGTAATAGTATTTAAAATCTTTGACATATACTGCTGAATTATTTTACAAACATACTAATATACTAATATACATTGCAATATAAGTGTATCATTTCATATCGATATAAAATGATAGTTGACAGGTGGGGACACTCACCACTATACTAAAGAGGAATAAAATAATAGTTGAGTTTTAAAGACAGAGGTCAACCAAATATTTTCTTTGTACCTTCTATATACAGTAATAAGAATACTTTCTCTATATAGTAATAAGTAATGATCTGAAAGCTAGAGCACTGCATGACATTTGTTCTTGATTAAGGGTTTGCAATATCATGGATTGCTAAAAAGTCATATAGTATATATTGTGTGTGTTTTGAAAGGCAGTGTATCATCCAGATGTTTCTCATATATTCTTGACTTCATGATACTTTATGTAATTCATGGCAGTGTATTTCAAGTGCCAAACCAACGACAGAGCCAAATCCTATAGGAATTCACGACAGTGAACAGGCATGCTGATTTGATTTTGTTTTGTATTTGTAAAGATTTATGGTAGAAAAGAAGATTACTTTGGTTATTAATTTGGAATATTTTGCAGAAAGCATAAGGAGACTATCCAGGGAGAGAGAACATTGCAAATCGAAACACAGATATAAAACAAAGCTAAGATTTGGGGACAGGTGGATAAATTAAGCAGTTTTTCAAAGTATATAACTCACATAAAAAGGAGAAGGGGATAGCTTAATCCAGCCTCCATTGGATTTACCCCAAATTAAAAACCTCCTCAATTTGAGACCATAAGTGTGCATGAATATCCTGTTTCTTCTTTTGGAGACATGGTAGAAAAGCCCTTTTTGAAGTTGACTGTGGCTGCAATACTGGTTTTGTACAATTAAATGTAGGAGGCACTTCTGAACAGAAGATTTGTGAATCAGAGTACAATCCTCCATATTTTTGTTCTTTGCCTTGTCAGGGGAAACCTCATTTAGCCCACATTTCTGAGCAACTCCTATTAGTTTGTTAGGGTTGTCATAATAATTACCACAGACTGGTCAACTTATATCTTTTCTCACAGTTTTGGAGGCTGGAGGTCTCACATCAAGGTTTCGGCAAAGTTGTTTTATCTAACACTTCTCTCCTTGGCTTGCACATGGCTGTCTTCTCCACGTGATCTTCTTTTTGCATCTGTCTGTGTCCTAATCTCTTTTTCTTCCAAGGACTACAGGCATATTGAGTTAAAGCCCTTCTATGTGACCTCATTTTACCTTAATTACTTCTCTGAAGGCCCTATCTTCAAATACAGTGTCACTTTGAGATATTAAGTATAAATATACACATTTATATAAATTTGGTGCAATACAGTTCCATCCATCACACTACCTTTAGGGAAACTCATTGCTGACCCACCACAGATAAGTAATGTCAACAAAACTTTAACACTTTTTTGTACACACTGAGTAAGATTCGGATGTTTTACTTACTGCAGAATAATCTAGGGAATTCTAAGTGATACATTTTACTCAAAGTTAGTATTTTGTAGGTCAATCTGTGCTAAGGAAAGAACAGTGAGCAAAAAAAAAAAAAAAAAACGCAATGTTTCTACTCTAATAGACTTACTTAAAATTTTAGTATGTAGGGGTAACAACTTCTAAATGGAAAAAGTCTGATTGACTAGATGGTGGGTTAAATGTTTTTATTATTTGTTATTCTAATTTGTTAACAATTTGGAATTATGAACTTTTTTGAAAATTGATTTATGTATCCATATTAATTATATAATAAAGAATTTATATAAAAGCAATTGAAAACCATAAAACCTTTTAAAGAAGTATTTAAAATTGTTCCCCTCTGTTACATGAATTATATGTTTTATATAACAAGGGCTTTATCTGTGGTGAAGCTGACAGCTAGAGAGCTTAATACAATTTTTTTATGCCACACAGCTAAGTAGGAGAAAAATATTAGGCCCATGACAATGTGTGTTTCCAGGCCTTGCATATTTTTTGGTAGTACACCATTGCATTTTTACTTGATTTTTCTGACTTCAATTTCAGTTTGAAAGCAATAGGTTATTTTCATTTCATGCTTTAAAGTCCTGAAGGATAGACAAACTCTTCTGCCCATGGAGAATATAATTCTCCTTCTAGCTGCATAATTAAGCACATAACTGGGTTTCTATTTCATATCTCTTAAATGCACATTTTTTTGCGTGAACTAGAGAACCTGATATATCTAATCTATATATTCTTCTGATCTATAGATATTAACTCTTTAAGCTGAATTTCTAAAGTATCTCAATTGATAAGAATTCACTTTTTATATCCTGAGAAGTTACGGCATTGATAAACTTCAGCATTTTGTAATTATAACTAAATTGATTTCTTTACAAATATAAAATTAAAGCAGATATTGACCTTTTTCTTTTTGAATCTATGGAAATATTTTTTGCCTTTATGGAAAGATATGAGATTATTAAAATCCTACTAATACATGTGAACACACTTTATAATATTAAGTTTCCCTCTCTGTAGTAGTCAGTTACATGGTTTCCAAAAATTTTGCCTTTACCTGTGAGCAACATCTTCTATGTTATTCATGCCGCATGATAGTAAAATAGCCTGATAGAATCCTGATTCAAAGATAGCAGTACAATAAAAAGGTAGCCAAAAATATCCCATAAAAGAGATGAAAATTAAAAGAAAAAGATGTGTTCTCTGGATATTTCAGCTTGCATTAGAAATTCTATAAAGAATTTATTATTACTACAGAGATCGAGAACAGAACTCATTAATAAACATACAGAAATTACAAATAACTAGGCTTGAGGTGCCTTCCCCCTTCAAAAAGATAAAAAATTATTTAAGACAAATTAATATTTCCTGTGATTGAAAATTAAATGTAAGGTTGAAGAGGTACAGGACTTAATAAAGATTATACTGTTTTGATTCTGGAAACAATTCATAAATTAAAATGGCATGCCTCCTATCAAATTTGGTAGATTATCTTTTACTGCTCTGAAGTAAGTTTATCCTCCTCTCCAAATTTTGTTTATGAGGAAAGACACAAAGCTGTATTCATCATTACATTATCATATTTTCTATTTCCAAGTTCTTCTAGGAAGTTTTCAGAGAAGCTTGTGGGCCTCTTTAGGTATCCCCAGAACTTCCAGATAAAGGGAGCATCAGTAAACTTCTGAGGTCCATGAATAGAGTGCTAACTTATAGGTTGTAGAGCTACATCTGAAGGCTGATTGATGAGTTCTATTATCTTTTTCCAGTCATTTTCTTGAGCATTAAATAAATATCACATTTCAATATGAATAATTTGTCAGAAAATGGAACAATATTATAATTTGGTAAATATTAATATTTTTCCTTAGATTAATTCAGACAGAGTGAATCATCTAAAACCCAACTGATTTTGAAAATAGGTACAACATACATATATGTGATTAGTTTGGTTGATGTGGGTACTTTTTTTTCCCCCAAAAAATGTAGCCTGCAGAGAGATTATTGAGGTTTACACTATCAGAGGTTCTGCAATCATCTCAGGTCTCCTATAGTCTTGGATAGGTGGTCCCGATAACACTGTTTAAACCTCTGAGATTCAGTTCTCTCATTTTTAAAATAGAAATGGTAAATCTTACTACCTAGATACAGTCTAACAAATTTATTTCATAGAATTACATTGTGATTTTTATCCCTTTTATTCTTCCCTAAATTAAGGTACTTTAGTTTGTGGGTCCAGTTATGCCTTATGAAATTTCCAGAGCCTTTCAAAAGAGCTGTATCTAGCTCATGTGCTTCCTTTGTGTTACTTGAACTTATCATATTCCCCTATTAATCTCTGTAGCTAATCTTACCTTCCTTTTGAATCTTTATCTTGAATAGATGAGAGAGTTAGTTTCCCCAGTCAAAAGCATCCCAATTCCCTTTTAGTTTAATCTCTTTTAAGTTTACATACTTAGCCTATTGAAAGTTTTATCCCTCACATAATTACGGTAAAAAGGCTTGTGTGGATGATTCAGTGTATTTAGAGAAATTACTCATCTCTGAGTTCTGCTATCTTCTTTTAGTCCCCTTCATGGTGTCTGGACACATTACCGTATAGGGACTTAACATATTCTGTAGTATGGGGGAATACAGGATTTTATAAGGATTCAGCTTTTCTTGATTTTCACTGTTCTCTACTGCATATTGAGTAATTTGTTGTCATCCACTGGATTACTCAGTCCAAGGAATTCTTCATGATTGCTCAGCCACACCCTGGCCTACTGGACCAGAAGCTGATCCTCTTTCAGCAAATTCATCAAAGATGCAGGCCCCTGTGGTGCCCAGCATTCCACACATAGCTGAGGAAAAGCCAGGGTCAAAGCTTCAGTTTCATTTATACAAACATTTCACACCTACAGCACTGTGCCTGCTGAGGCTTCTCAGCTCTCTTGGATATAGTAATTGCACAGTTTCTCTTAAGACTTGGGTGCCTTGATCTGCAAAGGTCTCAGACATCCTGCTATCACCTGAATCTCTTATTTCCCTACCACCCCCAGAAAAAAGGAAGACGAAGACATGTCTGCTCATCCATGCCAGTCTCTTTCTGCCTCCCTCAGACCTCTGATCTAGCAGGGGCAGATTCCTTACACACGCCAAGTGTTCTCCAGGGACTTGTGTTTTCTGGCAGGTGTCCGTCTCCAACATGTAATATGGCCTTACATGTACGCCATTAATTAGATTTCAAACTTAGTATGTCTTATCTTACACTTACATGTTGGCTGAAAAAAAGAAAGAAGAAAAGTATCAACTATCAAAAGCTGTCAACTACGTCAATGGAGTAGTAATCTCTTTTCCTTCAGGGACCCTATCCTCTCCTTCTCTTTCCTGGGGTGATAGTGTAAAAGCTCAGCCTTAAGAGCGTAAGATTCTTAGAAAACTGATTCAATTGCGAAATAAAGGGAGTAAATAATCTGTAGGTCTGCAGTGGTATTTTCATGATACTAAACAATTTTGCATATATAAAATGATATTGAGTCATTCACATGGCTTTTTATAGAGTATAATTAAATGAAGAGTAAAAAAAGAGCTTGAAATTATTATACCTGATAATTATGTAGTTGTGCATGATTCATAGGATAGCATAATTTAATGGAAAACAAAAACAAAACAAACTAAGAGCTATGTGATCTGCTTTGTGGGTTTGTTTCTGCTTTGCAGCTGTCTTTGAAGGCAAAACTGCTAATTTTGATAGTTAATAATTCCATAAAACACTGCTTTAAAAAGCTTTAATATGTGCTTATGAGAATAAACTTGCTTCTCTTTCATTTATCAATAAGCCATGTCTTGTCTCACTAATTCCAGGCTTGCACTAGTTTTGTTGTACGTAGCATTACCTACCTACTTACGTCAACAAATGGGCAGCTCCATTTGACATTTTTATGATATGGCCAAGCACACACTGGAAAGTGTTATATGTTCAAAAATCAACTTGAACCTGGTATCTGTTAGCAGATGTCTTAGAAGGTCAGGTTGGAAATGAACTAAATGATGAATTCTGACTAATTGTGATGCAGAAAGCAGAGTAATGCATGCAGATTGTATGCTGCATAGTGAATCAGCAATTTTGTTTATCCCTACTCATGTTCCCTGAACTTTTTTCATAAAATGATTTAACACTAGGGATATACACTTAACCAGTATGAAAGCAGATGTTAAAAAAGCCAAAGAATATTCTGCCTACCATTGATCATTACCTAGAAAGACAGCACAATATCTTAGCAGATTGCTGTAAGTGATTAAATTCGTATCTTCATCAATTAGCACTCTAATATCTCTGGAATAGATTCCATTTCATTGGTACATGTCACATAAGAAGGGCAAACACATTTCTCTGACCTCAAACTGCAGGGCATCATTGGCTAATATTGGCGGCACCATTTCAGTGTGTCAAAGCATTATATATTTATGGAACATGGTCAAAAACTGTTAAAACTTGAGCAAATCACTTGATCTTCCTTTTTTTTCTTTTCTTTTTTTTTTTTCTAGCACTCTCGTCCTTCAGTTCTTACTCTGTGCCAGTCACCATCATGTTTCACATGGATTGTTTTCACAAGAACCCAAAATCACAGGTACGTGGTAATTTCCCAGTTTACGAAAAAGATAATGGAAGCTAAAGAAAACATGTCTATTGGCTAAGAACTTAGAGTAAATAGATAAGCTGAGTATGATTCTAGGCAGTCTGACTTCACAATTTGTTTTCACTACCATTATATTAGGCTCAGAGATTTCTGTTTGTTTCAATATTCAACTGGACCATGAATGACAATATTTTGTCTAGGTATCTTGCAATAATACCAGAACTACTCAGGTACACACAGAAAGACTTATGTCTCAGGAGGCTAGCAAAGTTTAGATCCAGGGGACAAATCAGGCCCACCGTCTATTAGAAATAAAGTTTTAATAGACTACAGCCATGCTCTTTTGTTTACCTGTTATCTAGAGCTGCTTTTGTGTTACAGTCACAGAACTGGGTAGTTGTAATAGAGACTGTACCACAAAATAAAAGATTTACTATCTGGGCCTTTATACACATTTAATGACTCTTGTGGGCTTTATTGCTATCTTGAATCACTTGAAGTATAAACCTTTTGCACTTGAGGATGAAAAGCTTTTCACATTCTAGGTTTCAAATGTAGTGAAAGATTTTTAGACCCAGGTGGGGTAGTGGATAATTAGAAGTATCCAGCAGGTGAACACACATCACAGTGATTTTGGAGATGTCAGTTAGAACACCAGGCATAGAGGGAGATGGACCTGGGAATCAGTGAAGTTGCATTCATTCATACATTACAACAATTTTTTAAGGAGTGCCTAATTTTCAGCAAAGTTTGCAGTGGGTATTTAGGGTAGCATGGTGAAGAAGACAAAAATGTTTCTGGACTTCCTGTGGCTTATGGGAGATTACTGAAAATGAGGGACTACCTTTTCATTATAATCCCTAAGGCTGACAATTTAAAACTATTTCTATTTTTGGTATTCATCTTGTGGAAGCAATGCGGTGTCCTTTCCTCTCCTCTCTACACTTCATACTCCTTCATTAGGCTTGTTTTCCTTTATGGATACTCTGAATTCCCCTGTGTCCCCCAGTTGTTCACCCTAATTACTGCTCCTGTTCTTGCCTGTTTCCCAACCTACTGCCCAGCTATTCTGAGCCTAGGAATTTCACAGGGACTTGAAGAGAAGCTGGAGGAGAAAGAACGTCACAACAGTAAAATTCATTGAGAATTACAGGATTAGTGCCTGAGAGTGTGCAGTGGATGCTATATATCTGGAATAAAGCAAAGAATTTGATGAAGTATCTTATGATGTTATGTATAAAACTACTTCAAATTACTTGGGAAAAGAACACTGTCAAGCTGGAATTGGCAAGAGCGTGAGAGGCAGAAACAAAAAACTTTGGTCTGAACTGTGTGGGACTCACAAATATCTGGCCTTGTGTAAATTGATGGAGGATGGGATTCACATATTTTTTAGTAGTGATTTATGGAAGAGAATGTGTTATATTTATTGCATATCAGTATTTCAAGGACTAGCTTGTCTCTACCAATTTCTCCCCAGCTCTGGTCCTTCCCTATTAAATCAATTATTTTCATGTGGACCAATTCCAAGGCCACTGAAGCTCATGAGAATTGTAGCTAAGATTAGATCAAACCCAGGATATAAATAAAATTGCTTTTCTCTTTATTCTCTGCATTCCCACTGTAGATACTTCCTCCTGACAAATTTGCCATGTTCTAATTGTAATGTTTTGCTTCTACAGGTCTCTAAAACCTCTTTCCTCCTCCAAATCATCTAATTGCATTACCCTTTATTCTGTATCTGCTTTTTAGGCTTTATTGACTTGATTGTCTAAACAAATTTATTATTAGCATCTCCTTCTCACTAACTGCCCACACCTGATCATTCATTTATAGTCCACTTTAAACTCATAACTGTTTCTAATCTTGTTTCTCCTGTCTATCTTCACTGGCTCTGCTGGAAGGAAATAGCTCATCATTATTTGAATAAAGGGAAAATATTTGTCTAGCAAACCTCCGAATTTTCCAGAGAGTTTGTTCAAAGACCAGTGACTGGGCCCCAGAGTTTATGATTCAGGATTTCTGGGATTAAAAACAAAAATAAGAATTTGATTTTTCATTTCTCAGGTGAGTTTCCAGGTTACGCTGATACTGCTGGTCTGGGGACCACAGTTGAATAGGTACTGCCGTAGACCTTCAGGCTGTGTTCGCTACCTTCTCCCACATTCTTTATACTTTGCTGTCAGAAACAACCTTTAAATTCTGGTAACATCAGCCCCTGATCACACTCCTAAGGCAGAATTCAGAACAGACTGCTTCCCATGTAGGATGTCTAATAATAAATCCCAGCATCTTGTTCTAGTGTCTCCTACTACTAATGATGCCCTCCGACCCTGTCTGTCATACACTGTAAATTAACACCAAACTAATTTCAAATCTCTAGAGGCTCCTTGCTTGGTCTTTCTGTTGTCTCTACATATGCTGATTTCTTTTGTCTGCATGACTAACTGGCTCTCAGGCATTGGTGTGCATAGACAATGTCACCTTTCCTGTAAAGCATTCACACTTAGCCTGAAAATATTAGATACTTCATTCTCTAGAGTTCTATTTACCTATGTTAGCACAATTATGCCATTGTGTTTCAATCATTCTCTGACTTGTCTTTCTCTAAGAAGGGATTACATATTTCTTTAATGTGCGGGTATTGATGGTTTAATTGTCAACCTAGGTCTACATAGCTTTTTACCTGGCATATTTTAGATGCTCTCTCCGTATAAACAATTATGTCCTCCATTATGACAATTTATCCCAGCTTGGCTCTGTGGGCCAGATCTTCCCTTTCTTCTAAATGCTTCCTCTATAAAACTTAAACCAGTGCATTATACTAGCACTAGGTATAGGGGCAGAGGGCTTTTTCATAGCCTTCAAAACCCATTAGAAGGGTCTTGGCTATACCCCATGTAGAATCAAGCTCAGAATAATGATATGGTAATACTTTATAATAATAGCAAATTTACTAGCTATCATTCCATTGAGAACATTTTATGTGTTTGGAGATACCACAATTTATAGCTCCCAAATCTTCAAAATAATGTTAGCATATGAGTACTAGTGTTAGTTCCATATTACACATGGAAGGATGGAGAAACTAAGGTTTTCAGTATTATTCAGAATGTAAAGGGCAGGGGGTGGTACTGGATAAAATGGTCTCATTTTAGTACCCTGGATGAAAGGACCATTATCTCTGTAGACATGTGTTTAAATTCCACTTTGCAGATTAACTTGTTTCAATATTTGCAAGGTTCCCAGGACAATTATGTGTCCTTGAATTTAAAGTAGGTTTCCCTCAAGAAGTAATTTCCCCTATGTTCTGCATAAGAGGGATGCCTTGTCCCAGCTGCACTGTCTCAGCCAAGTGGCAGTCCAGTGTAACACATCTGTGAGGTGAGACTATGTCCATGGCCCCTGGTTCTTGAACAGAATTTCTAGTTTGGCTGAAGCACAGAGAGAACACAATTCCTTTTCTACTACCAGAATCCAAAAATAGATGATGGAGCTTCTGGAAGACATGAAATAGATTTTATGATTTAGAGGATCCTACAAATCATGAAGTAGATGCAGTGATTGCAAGGAAACATAGAATAGAATGAGAAAGTGCTAGAATACAGGATATTCAAATGAGAATGTTCTGCTAGAATGATCTTGATTTAGACAAAGGAATTCAATTTATCTAACAGATTGTATCCTTTCACAACAAAATTACAAATGGACTTCATTTTGTCTTTGTGATCACCATACTGCATTATTGTATATTTATTTGTATTATTCTTTGACAATACTATTCTATCAGTATTCAAAAATGCAGCAATATTAGCCTCCTTTAATTATGTAATCAAAATTATCTTTAAAATGGTGATCACTTATTCAGTTAAGCTTCTTCCTATAAATATCTACATGGTGAGTACTGTGGGTAAGACCATGAACCAGGTACTTATCACAGATATGTGGATCAATAAGCCTCAGTCTCGCTCTTAAAGAGCTTAAAATTGAACAAAGGAGAGTTTAGAGGATTTGATATACTGAAAACAGTTTCAAATCAAGACAGTTAGTTGACACAGGCCACAGTCAAAATCACTCCCTTGCCTCCCTTAGTGCTTGGGAACGATCCTTGAGAAGGGGACTGACATGACTAGACATGCCTATCAGGAAGATGAGTCAGGAGTCGGTACTTAAGATGTAGCCTAGAAGGTGTGACCAGGGAAGAGGTGGTATGGAATAGAGTCAGAAGCTCAGACTTGTCTTATTTCAAATCCTAACGTACTTTGTTGCTGCGTAATATGGAGCAATTGAAAGTTTTCTGAGCTTTATTTCCTTTACTGGTAGAATGAAGATACCATCACCTCCCCCGTCAGTGTTACTGTGATTATTCCTATGAATTAAAGTGATTGGCAATTACCAAGTTTTCAATAGTTGCTTGTTATTAATACACATTATCATTCCATTGTTTAGTGTTAGGGGAAGAAAGATACATATATTAGAGACAGTATATATGTAGAACAAAAAAATAAAACTTGCCCCAGATGTGAAGAGAAGTGGAAGGAGGCAGTATCAATGTGACTTTAAAATATTGATTCTGGGTAAAGGGGAAAAGATCGCATCATTAATAAACATGAGAACCACAATGATTCCTGCTTCTTAAGCCATCTCCTGGCAATATAACTAACAAAATGCAAAGAAGATGATTTGGATTCAACCCTTTATTAACTCGTTTGTAGGTCAACCTATCCCCAATAGGGAGCTCAGACCTCATTGATGTAGGAAGAGAGAATGACAGCAGGCCAACAAAATTATGCTGAGTGACTCTGTTTTAGAGTCAAATCCACATCCATTAATGAAGTCAACAAAACTCATTTGTATTATTATTATATTTTGCAAATTATTTGTATCCACGTTTTTACTTTTCTTAATATTCATTTCTAACCTGTTAAATTCCCAGGCTTTGCATATTTAATTCCAAAATATTCCTCCTCAAAGGTGTTTTGTTGATTAATATGTCCTAAAGAATGAAATATTATGGACTGCTGACCATAATTAAATAGATGATAATTTAGACAACAGTTAAAAAAAATAACAATGTAACACTCTTTATAGTCTTGAGGGGAAAAAATATGAAATCTATGTTTCTATAACTTTATGACTAATTAAAAATCAAGTGATACTTAAGCCACTTGATTAGTGGCCAAGTTCGCTTGATTAGTTGATACTTCCCTGGGCCAAAGGAAGGGAATCACTGTGAACCAAAATTATAATTGAGACCTGTTAAACACACAGGAAGACTTAATAGCAAAGCTTAAGCTTCTTCCTATGTGAGATTATAGAGTTGCTTGTAAAAGCTGCAAATTAACAGATAAAGCTACAGTTACTCTCATTGCACAGAGAAGAAATACTGTATAACAACATATATGTAAACAAAATGGGTTTATAAAAATGGTGGAAAAAAAAGCTCTGTGTAAAGTAGCACAAGAGAATATAAATTCTAGCCTTGACCTAGAATTCATCTTCTTTTGTCTAATGAACACCCAGGTACCTGCAGACTACCCTTCCACTCCAGGAACAAACAGTGATAATTAGCCCACAGAGTGATAGTATTTGACTAGAAAATCCTACTAGGCAGCTGTGTTGAATGTGTCAAGAAATGTGTTCTGGAAGTCCCTCCTGAGCATCTCTTATTGAAGTCAGATCTTATCACCTACTCTTTTTATATCTGTGTCTCTTAGAAATGTAGGTTCTTTTGCCTGTGTCTTCCCATTCTGTAGCCCAGCACCATGGAGATGCTCCTGTATATCCAGCTAAATGGCTATGTGCTATTCTCTCACCTTGTCTTTTCTGGTTCTTTGCTGAGGATTGAGCTCCATGTTTATTATATTGTGCTTTATTTTCTAGAAATTGTCTTGGGTTGGACCTTGATATTCCCATCAACCTGGAGTTTTCAAAGCTGTATTTTCCCTTCAATCTTTGGCTTAATCTTTTAATTTGGCTTTTTTTTTTAAAACTATGTTCAAGTTGACTAAGTTCATATTTGGACCTGGCAAAATTTTTAAGTATTTGAGAGCTATTTCACTCAGCCCCTAAAAGTCCTCGCCCACCTCCCAAGTTCTCATTAGCTCCCCTTCCTGTTCAATTTGATCCCTATCACTCTTAGGATGTTCTTCTGAAGTCCATTAAGCAAAAGCTATCTTCAGCATTTATCACTGGAAATTAGAGTTAGATTAAAAAGGAGTCAAAATTATTTCACATAAATGAACATTTTTCTACACCACTGCTCTGAATTTTCTGGAAACATAATCACATTAAATGGCAAGTCACCATGGAGCCGAAGGAATCAAAGGATTCGATCTAAAGCTTTCCAGAAATATCAATATTTGAAAATAAACAATAAATCATCAATTCAGGTTTAGTGAGGATTCTGACATGATTCAAGATTTTCTAGCTAAGAGATCTGGATAAATGGTATGCATTGACTCTAAAGAATCCCTAAAATTTAGAACTTTCAACAGGCAGTTTTGCCCAGTTATTATTTTCAATTCTATGGTAATTATATATTAGATATGAAGAACAGAATGTTTCTTTGAGAATGAGGGGTGGCGTGTATGTGTGTGTCATGGACTGAGTGCATAAGCATGACCTCGTAAGGAAAGATACAATTTTATTGTGGTTAAATTTGTTAGACATTAAAATTATGTTCCCATTATTAAAATAACCTAGGGTTTACTTGTGGGTATTTGGGTTCCCTCTAACAGCTCCAACTTCAATGAACAATGCCAGAAAGTTCAGCATTACATTATCCTAAATTCATGTGATACTTACATCTTGGTTAAAATGCATATATTTTTAAACAAATATTCATGTTTAATTCCAGATTATTTTATGTGCATGAGATTTACTGAAAGTGGCAGAAGAAAAATGAGAACAAAGCTGAATAAGTAAAGTGGCTATATATATATATATATATATATATATTTTTCATCTTTTTTCTCATTTTTTTTTTAGGCGGAGTCTCATTCTGTTGACCATGCTGAAGTGCAGTGGTATGATATCGGCTCACTGCAATCTTTGCCTCCTGAGTTCAAGTGATTCTCCTTCCTCAGTCTCCTAAGTAGCTGGGACTACAGGTGCCCACCATCACATCTGGCTAATTTTTGTATTTTTAGTAGAGACGGGGTTTTACCGTATTGGCCAGGCTGGTCTCGAACTCCTAACCTTGTGATCTACCCACCTCGGCGTCCTAAAGTGCTGAGATTACAGGTGTGAGCCACCCTGCCTGTCCACTGGCTATCTTAATACTCTGGAGAAAGTGGATGGGGAGAAGAGGTGCAGAAAATGGAGTTCATGGCACTATACATTATTATCAACAAGACCTAATTATCCTACCTCTTGATCTCACCAAAAGACAAGCTGCTTCTATGAGAATAAAATTACCAATTATGTTTTCTTTGGTTCTTTTCCATTTACCATTTTGCTCTTCTCCTTTCCAGACCCTAACACTAAGATTCCAGGATCAGCTTGACTTCTGTTACAGAGTCATTGTCTGTTGAGCAGTTCATGTTTCTGTTGAACTACTCTAGCTTTGGAATACTATTTCTTAAATTAAGAGAAAATTTGACTCTCTTCTCTGCTCTTTTCCTCTGAGGCAATTCAGAACAAGTCAAATCCTGGTACTTGAGAGCTTTTCAAATAATTGATGGAGCTGCCATGTTTTCCCGTAAGTCTTACTCTCTAGATAGTTATTATTAACATTTTCCTAGGTTTCATATGACACCAAAACCCAAGTTGGCAGGCTCTTCACCAATATTGATCAAATCAATCTATTATTTTGGCATCATGCAGATATAACCCCATTAGTTTTTGAGATCAGTATGTTTTCTTCTTCAGAACTCCTGCCTAGAAGGAATGATCAAGGGAAGGAGTAAAATCAGGTTTTCAAAGATCTGAAGTTTGTGGAGTTGAGAGTGCATAATACAGGAACAGATAGTCCAAAGTTATAAGTTTAGTTATTAGCCACTGAAAAGCAAATTTCAAAGATAAAAATGAAAATGCTTTATATTTCTGATTACCTATTTATATTTCTGATTAGGCAATCAGAAATATAAAAATTTCATATCTATGAAATTTCAGATGATTTATAGCCAAAAAAACTATTTTTCCTCTGATGAAGCACATGATTCCTATCACTGGTTCTTTATTTTGAGTTTTTGGTGAGAGACACTATAGACAATCCACTTCAAATGGGGCTACTTAGGTGATAAAACCACCATTTTAAAATAGTATTAGTTCTTAGTCCAAGCTCTGTCCCACTTTTGGGGGCATATGCGTATCTTTCCTCTTTGTTCTTATTTGGTTTCCCTCCTTTAATTTTGAGGAGGAAGGGAAGCTATCACTGGTGATACAGCAAAACCAGATAGAAACATTTTAATAAATTAAGACACTGAAGTTATAGAAAAAGAGGTAATCAAAATTATCTGAAAGACCAGAGTGGTTGATTTTTTTTTTTTTTTTTAACTACAAACATCAAACTTTATGGAAGTTTTTTACTTGCCTATAGAGTAGAGTCAGGAGTGCAGAGGAGTAGGGGCCACAGGGAAATAAGCAAACAAAGGCAGAAGATGAAGAAGGGATTTCCAAAAACTATCTGCACTGGCTGAAAAGAATCTCAGGGAAGTAAGATACTTTTTCTGTCATTTTATGGTTGGCTACTAACTTGTTTCCTTTTTGTAATGGCTTATACGAGCATTTCTGTCTAGGTATAAAAAATTATCAAAGAACTAAAAATCAAAATTCCTGCTAATGTGGAGATCCCTATCTTCAGAATCACTGTTAAGGCATCAGTCAGGAAGAAAAAGTTACTGAAAGTAGGTGAAGCCATCATAAGGTTGTGGTGGACAGAACTGAACACAAATCATCTAACTTCAAGCCCAGAGCTCTTTCTAATATATTTTATTGGTGTATTTAAAAGTGATAATATATTTCATGGCATTTTGTAAACTGTAAAAGTACTAAACAAACTCACAGAATTAGTTTGTTGATATACCAGTTCTCCAAAAATAATCCCTTAGCTCCAAACACTCTGTTATGCATTCAGTTTGGTCACTTGGTTGGCAATATATCAAATTCCAATCTATTGTTGAATGTTACATTAAAAAAAATAATGGCACACTGGAATATTATCTTGCAAAATATGTAGCCTGACTTAGTCGTGTTTAATGAAATTCTTCTATGCTAATTTGACAAATATTCTCCAACAGAAAACACTTAGGGAAATAGATTTATAGCTCAACTGTCCTTGATCTAACTTGTTGAAGGCAATTTTTAGCCTTCAGGGCGTGGAGCCGGACATAGCCCAACTTTGAAAGTACTCATCAGGCTCCTTATAACCCGTCACAATCCCTCTTAAGCCCTGGCTGCCAAGACTACACAACTAAATTTACGTTCAATTACAGTAACTCTATTAGCAAAAGCATTTGGCATATTTACATCTCTTTCCCTCTATATATTTGAAGTTAATATTTACATGTAAGTGGTCTTATTCTAAATTCCCTTATTGTAAGCAAGCTCAAAAACCTTTAAAGGAAATATAAATTAAAACTTCAACAAACAAAAATTAAATGAGTAAATGCAGTTTCCCGGAGAGAGACCAGACCTGTCTTTATTACAATCATATACAGTAGTAGTTAGAAAAGGCCCACATCTAAGAATGTGCTCAAAGAGTAGTTGTGAAAGGGAGGCAAGAAAGAAGAGATAGTAAAGACAGATGCTGTTCTAAAATGCAAGTATAGCCTTCATACCACTGAACTTTTATTGAGTTTGAGGAGGTATTCCAATTACCTTATTATATCCTCACACTAACATACCAGTAGTCATTATTCACAATTTGTTCATAGTAACAGTGATGAAATTGTGAAGTAAAGAACCTCTTTCAGAGTCATGTATCCCGGAAGTGGCAGAGTCAGGAGTGACTGTAGTGCTGTTTCACTGCAAAACTCTTTTAAAATAATTGATTTCCAAAAAAAAAAAAAAAAAAAAAAAAAAAAAACTTGTTAATGAAGACAATTATAGGTCAGTGTACTTTGGGATGGCTTCCTGGAGAAAAATGACCCAAATTGTGAGGGAAAGCAGGATGTTTTAGACAGGAAAGCAGCATGATTAAGAGAGGCAGGGGTATGGAATGCTAACAACAAGACGGGGTAACACGCACACAGAATAATACGTAGTCCCAAGAGTGGGTCATGCACCTGATTTTTGTCAGATTTTCATATACTGGTACATGAACTAAAATATGATTAGCATTTTCTTTAAATCGACAACTTTTTGTACTTTAATAGATTTATTCATAAACACTGTAGCATATCCACAAACGGAAACATGCTTTAATAGTAAGAAGCCATAAAATAAACTGAAAGCAAAGCAAGTTTTTCAATTCTAGCAAGATATTAATGCCCGCCAGCCTAAGATTCGGAGTCTGGAGTTTGCTTTTCCTTTTATTTTAATGGAAAATAATAATGATGTCAGTAATGGGTAACAGAATTTGAGAACTTATCATATGAGAATGACTGTTTCTTGAGTGCTTTATGCATGTGTAATGCCACATTTGATCATAACAACTCCCTGAGGTAGGAACTTTTATTATCCCTTCTTTAAGGATAAGGAAACTGTAAAATGAAGAGTTTGTAAGTGGTAGAAAAATGTTAAAGATGTACTAGCCATTAACTAAGTCTTCCTACTCCGTCAACTAAAACAGTTGAAAGAACCTAAGAAAGGAGCCTACCTTACAGCCACAACATTTAATGTTGTGCCCAGAGAATTCCTGGTTAGATTTCTCAACACTTTAATCTGTCCTCTTACCAGTGGCACCTCCTTCATAATTGGGAGCATTAAGGGTGGTGTTATACCACTAAAATTATAACATCCTATCTTTTTGTGAGATTAACAGTGGCATCATATTTGATGTACAAACACATTCCTATGAGTGGGTGTAGGGAAGCAAGGACAGGTAGCATGAGAAACTCTATACTTCTATTGCTCTAGAGTTCACATTCCTCAGGAAGCAGAAGGAAAATAAAGTATATGGGAACTTATAAAGGGCAACAAAAGAGAAACTCAGTAACAACTGTTTGGATTTTTTCTTCTACCAAAAATGAGCACTGGGGAGACAGTTTACCAGTTGAACAAGGAAGTCATTCTCAAGCATTCTGAAGTGATGTAATAGAATTCTCCCACCCCCTACTTTTATATTTCTAAGTAACTCCTATAAAAATGCCTGTTTATGCTGGTTTATGCAAAGTGTTTATGTTTCTTTATAAATATCATTAAAATATATTCATGTAAGATTTGTGAATCACAAGGGCCTTGAATTGCAAAGATGTGCAATCTAAGTCAGTATCATGTCTATAACATTATCACACAGTTAGATTTACTAGTGAGGAAAGAAAATGTATTCAAAAGACCTCACTGCTTCCGTCTATTCTAAAAAAGGGGATTTGCAATGCATCCTAAATTATAATCCCAAGTGGTATTGCAGTCTCCAGAGAAGAAAAACACCCTATATGGTTCATGTGAGAGAAGCAATTATTTCTAGGGGAAAAAAAAGACAGAAAAAAGCAAATTTTCATCTTCCTAAGGAGAGTTGGCCTTAAACAACTGATGTTTTATTGGTTGTGATGTGAGGCCAGGCAAAGAGAATAGCTTGGTGACAGAGAAGGCTGCTTATCTCGTATAATTTGATATAAACCACATTATATTATATAAAATGTTCTTTTGGTGTCTATCAAACACACCTTACAGTTGTGCCTTTAGACATTTACTAATATAAAAGTGTAACATCTGAGATACAATGCACTGAGCATTACCAGCAAACAGTACACTGTCATGGAAAAATTAGCCACTCTGGTGATGATGCAGTCATTGAACAAGAATGGGAATTAAGAGACATGGTTAGCCTGAGATGCTGCCGATGAGAAAATGCATAGGAAGTTGTCACAGTGGAAAACATTGCAATTACTACAGCAGCTTTGTGGGGAAGAAGTGAAAGGGAGATAGGATAGAGCTGGGCTGAAAATGGTATTTATCCATCTTATATCCTGGTTAAGGATAGTGTCTGTATAGTGTATGTACAGGCAATTAATTAGAGACAGTTAATTCAATCTATGTAAGTATCAACATAGGTAAAATTCAGTCTCCATTAGTCCTTTCTAGAAATAACCTCTTCTAAAATTATTTTAGAAATGTGTACCTACAATTCAGATCCCATTTCTGTCAGCTAGCAAGGAGAATTATGAAAAAGATAACCTTTTAATTATGCAAGTGAGCAATATTCACACGCAATAATGGCTTGTTTCCTCCTGGGAGAACTGTTCCTTATCCTCCAAGCACAGAGCAAGTTTTGAATCTACTGAGTCAGGTTTTACTCCTTTGTGCTATAACTGCAAGCTTTTCTTGTTTCTATCATATCCTTAACAATTCAGCATTATAATATAAAAAGTAATAGCTACAGAACAAGACCAAGTAAATGGTTCAAATATGAATTGTTACAAAACTTTGGAGAGGCAGAAATTTGAATAAATATGGTATCAGGGAAACTTCACCAAAGTGTCAGTTAAATTAAGCATTGAGGATGGACAGGGGATGAAGCAGAGAGGATACACCTGACTGCACTGAGGACGTGATCAAATGCCCAGCAGTGGAGAAAAATAATGTCAAAAACTCCCTTTTCCCAATGTATTTTCTTGATTAATAATACCGAAATATTTTTAAGTCTTTTTTTCTAAGTTGTTGTTTTTTTAACTTCACATATTAGAAAGCAGATCAAAGCAGAGGAAAAGACAAAACAATATGCATAAGTCATCTGGGCACCGGTGTTGCTAAGGCAACAGTTTGCTACACAGAGGGAGGGAAGAAAACGTTACTCACCAGCCAATGATTGAATCATATCTACCTCTAATAAAAATGTGTTAGTTTGAGCTGTTCAAGCCAATAAGTGCCTACAGTTCTCTGAGTGTCTTCACAATTTTTCTGTGGATTCAACTTTCTGTAACAAAGCACAATTGATTTTATGCTAGCAACCAACAATTTGGTTTTCTTAATATAGTCATATTGGTAATGAATTCTTACACCAGTATTTTTCATTTTCTTTACTAGATACAGACATGCATCCAAGGGCATGAATATTCTAGACTGATCTATTTTTCTAACACCTGTTGAAACTGAAAGAAGGAGCATGCTTTCAAAAACAGTCTTGCCAGCCTGGACAGTCACATATCTAACCATGGTGATTAAACCCACATTCAGTACTTTCCCCAAAGGTCTGTAAATGTCGGTATAAGTTCCATAAACTGAAATACATTGCTGTAAGGTTAAAAGAATATCATTGTTAACGATGCCCCTTAGTGCACTTACAATTTCCTTCTAAGAGTTATTGGCTGAGGGACATTCCCAAGCCATATGGACATATATTCTCTAGTCATTATGGAAATTCCAATGTGGGCACTGGTATTCTCAAATCTTACTATGGGCTACATGAGAAGCATAGAATGTCCTCAATTTGCCTTTTTTTAAAAAAAAAAAATCATCTTCAGAGAGGACCAATGTAGCATGCAAAATGAACTCCTTTTAATGCCAAAGTTTCCTGGAAATTGTTCCATACTACGTTTACGTTTATTTTCCATTTAGGCTGGATCATTAGGTCTTTTAAGTTGCCATCATTCAAGGCATTTTTATAACTTGGTACCAGGTGGCTGCTCCTGGAAAACTCTTGGTCCCACTTTACACCTTAATATGCAAATTCCAATCATCAAGATTTTCAAGCAGTAAGAAGAATCAGCTCATGAATTTGAAAAAGGAAGACACTCTAGGGGATTTTATCACAGAACAAGGCACTTGTACTCTAATGGAACAGGTTGGAGTATTCCAAAAACAGTTCCAGATTCCTTTTGAAGAATCCCATCCAACGAATCCTACTCATTGCTGCTCAAATTCTGTATTCCTTGTGAACCTGTCCATGAGAATATCTATCCACAGCACAGTCTTTCTTATCTGAGCAGCTCCTAAATTTATGTTCAGGATGCTTGATCCTAATCCTGTCATCTATTTCATGTTGGAAATAGTAGAATCAATTTCTTTAGAGGAAAATTCATGTGTTTCTTTGGCACACCCGACACTAAAATCTAATTCTAAAGAAATGTTTAAGAATGTAAGCATTCTGTAGGCAATTTACCAACTAGTAAATGATATATAATTGTCTGTGTGCTTATATATCTCTCCTACCCCTCAAATATAATTGCAGGAGAAATTGGGTAAGTTTTCCAGTTTACAGGGCTAGAAAAATGGGACTTGAAGGCAAATAAACTATAACTTCAGAGGGAGAAACCTAATAGCTATCTCATTAACTTTTGGGAAACACTTGCATAGCTCTAATATAAAATTGTAACCATATTTTTATGCTTTACCCTTGACTCTCATCTGCAATCAACTGCCAATTTCTGTTAAAAAATGGTATTATAGTCCTCATTTACTGAAGGTCTAGGTGCTGGGCACTGTAATATGGATGTTACATCTGTTGTCATATTTGATAGTTTAAAGCAGCCTTCTGATTTAAGTAATATTATTCTCATTTTGCAGGTGAGAATCCGAGGCTTGGAAGGGTTGAGATTTCTTCCTGAGTTCATATTGCCACCAAATCAAGGATTAGGGGAATCACCTGAGGTCTATCTCTAAAACCTGACCTTATCCCACTTTGCCACACTGCCTTGAATTCTCATCTTTTCACTCTCCTATACTTTCCATCCTCCTCTCATTGTCTCAAGCTTCTGTCTCCTACCATTTCTGGGCAGTTATCATTACACCTTGCAGGAGTCTACATATACAGTGATTCACTATTCCAAAGCTTACCATTGTCTGCACAATTTCTCTAAAGCACAACTCAGCTTCATTGCCCATTTTCCTAATAAAAAGTTTTTAAGTTGTTGGTTCACTGATATTTGGTGAATACAATTTAAAATGTTTACCTTGATATTAAGACCAATTCTAATATCAATTCTAGATTCATTTTTCTATAACACCATTTCTGCTCCAAATTCCATTCAAACAGAAGGGCATATCAGGTGTGCATCTTGTATGTACTTAGTACATCTCCTGCACCTTCTGATATCACATCTTCCATCTGCTTTCTTCCAAATATGCTTAATGACAAATCAATCATGCTTACAATATCATTTTCAATCTCTCCTCACTCATCTCACTGCAATTGGCAATTTTCTACCCTCTATCTCCCCATGATACTTGTTCTATTTTTCAGTTATGAAATGTATTATCATTTACTTTGCAACTCCTTGCACATGTATTATTTAATGCATTGGCCTAGCAGAGTGTTTAAAAAACTGAGAAATTTGACTTTCCTGGCTACACTTACATTTCTGAATCTAGCTCATCTCACCACCTGTCTACCTTCCATCTCTATGGTTAGTATACCCACCACTTGACCATGCTTGCCTCATCCAGTTAGGCTGTTATGAATATTGACTGCTTAGACTGTGGACTCCTAGTTCACTCTATAGTGTGATAAACTATCTTGGCTTTCCTGGGACTGAACAATTCTCCTGGGATTGTCCTCATGTTAGCCCTACATGATTATTTCTGGAGAAACTCTTAGTCCCAGGTAAACTAGGATGATTTGCTGCTTATTTTTTATCCAATAATTATGCCCTTTTCCTGATGTGGCTTTTGGTCAGTTGAGTGCTTACCAAATGCTATTTGATTCGTAACTTCTATCTTATTTTTCTAGACTAATTGTAGTATTATATTCTGTATTCCAAACTCTGCCAATCTGAATTGCTAAAATTTTCCCAGAGCCTGGTCCTTTTTTTTCTTTGCTTCCACAGTAATATAAATTATAATTCATTGGCACTTATAGCATTCCAGACATTGGAATATGCATTTATATTTCTCCACCAGTTTTAATTCTCTTAAAGGAGCACAGGGAAAGTTTTTATTAACATTCTACAGATGATGAATCTGAAACTGAGAGATATTGGCCAATCTGTTGAAAGCCTTTTCTTAGAATTAAGTTCCAAATATGGCAGCCTTTCTCAAGAAATAAGAACATGAAAGAGGTAATACAGATTAGGGTTGGGACTCTGAACTTTAGATATAAATATAAATTAGGCTAGAGATTACCAAATCCATAGTTGAAAGATCTTTATGATTGGCATAATGCCAAAAAATAATATCCTGATTGGAGTCATATAAAATTGAAAAAATAATCCACAAAGCTGCAACAATACACACACACACACACACACACACACACACACACGCCAGCTCAGTGGGTCTCCCATACAAAAATTCACACAAATCTGGGCGGCCATTTCAACTGGCACCTGGAATGCCTGGGAGACAGAGCTGCCCATTCAACTGAAAAAAAGGGGGCTGAAACAGGGAGCCAGGTGATCTGGCTGGGCAGGTTCCACCCCCACAAAGGCCAGCAATCTGAAATGCTCTGGATTGAGAGTTGCGCAGCAAGCCCAGCTGGACCCAGGACTGTCCAGCTCTGTAGGGGGAAGGGTATCAGCCATTACTGAAGCAGTCCGCCATTACCGAGGCAGTCCGCCATTACCGAGGCAGACCATCATTACTGAGGCAGAACACCATTACTGAGGCAGTTCTAACCTTATCTCTGTAAACAAAACCACATGGAAGTTCACACAGCAGCTGGGCAGGGCCCACAGCAGCTCAGCAATGCCTCTGCTGGCAGACTGTGACTAGGCTACCTCCTTGCTGGGAAGAGCATCTCTGAAAAAAGGCAGCAATACCTCAGGAACTTATATATAAAGCCCCACCTTCCCAGGACAGAGCACCTAGGAGAAAAGGTGGTTATGAGTTCTGTTGCAGCAGACTTAAATGTACCTGCCCAGCAGCTCTGAACAGAAGAACAGAGCTCACAGCTCAGCATTTCAGCTCCTATAAGGGACAGGCTGTCTCCTCAAGCAGCTCCCCGACTCCCATATATCCAAAGAGACACCTTATAAAGGAGAGCTCAGGCTGACATCTGGCAGATATCCTTCTGGGACTAAGATAACAGAAGAAGAAACTGACAGCAACCCTTACAGTTCTGTAGCTGCCACAGGTGATCCCCAGTAGTCCTACAGCAGAGGGTCCTGACTGTTAGAAGGAAAACTAAAAACCAGAAAAAAATAACTTCAATATCAACAAAAAGGCCATCCACTCAGAGACCCCATCCAAAAGTCACCAACTACAAAGACCACAAAGATGGGAAGAAACCAGTGCAAAAAGGATGAAAACACCCAAAACCAGAATGCCTCTCCTACTCCATGGGATAACAACTTCTCACCAGCAAGGGAACAAAGCTGGATGGAGAATGAGTCTGATAAATTGAGAGAAACAGGCTTCAGAAGGTGGGTAATAACAAACTTCTCTGAGCAAAAAGAACGTGTTGTAACCCAATACAAAGAAGCTAAAACCTTGAAAAAAGGTTTAACAAAATGCTAATGAGAATAAACAGTTTAGAGAAGAATATAAATGACTTAATGGAGCAGAAAAACACAATACAAGAACTTCGCGAAGCATACGCAAGTTTCAATAGCTGAATTGACCAAGCAGAAGAAAGGAAATCAGAGATTGAAGATCAACTCAATGAAATAAAATGAGAAGGCAAGATTAGAGAAAAAAGAGTAAAAAGAAATGAACAAAACCTCCAAGAAATATGGGATTATGTGAAAAGACCTAATCTACATTTGATAGGTGTACCTGAATGTGATGTAGAATGTATCCAAGCTGGAAAACATGATTCAGGATATTATCCAGGAGAACTTCCCCAACCTAGCAAGGCAGGGTGATATTCAAGTCCAGGAAATTCAGGGAAAACCACAAAGATATTCCTCAAGAAGAGCAACCACAAGGCACATAATCATCAGATTTATCAGGGTGAAATGAAGGAAAAAATGCTAAGGGCAGCCAGAGAGAAAGTGTGGGTTATCCACAAAGGGAAGCCCATCAGACTCACAGAGGATCTCTTGACAGAAACCCTACAAGTCAAAAGAGAGTGGGGGCTAATATTTGACATCCTTAAAGAAAAGAACTTTCAACTCAAAATTTCATATCCAGCTAAACTAAGCTTTATAAGCAAAGGAGAAATCAAATCCTTTCCAAACAAGCAATTGCTGAGAGATTTTGTCACCACCAGGCCTGCTTTACAAGACCTCCTGAAAGAAGCACTAAACATAGAAAGGAACAAGTACGAGCCACTCCCAATAGATATCAAATGGTAAAGAGCATGGACACAATGAAGAAACTACATCAACTAACAGGCAAAACAACCAGCTAGCATCACAATGGCAGGATGAAATTTACACAATATTAACCTTAAATGTAAATGGGCTAAATGCCCCAATCAAAAGACACAGGCTGGCAAATAGGATAAAAAGTCAACACCCATCGGTTTGCTGTATCCAGGAAACCCATCTCACATGCAAGGACTCACATAGGCTCAAAATAAAGGGATGGAGGAATATTTACCAAGCAAATGGAGAGCAAAAAAAGCAGGAGTTGCAATCTTAGTATCTGATAAAAGAGACTTTAAACCTACAAAGATCAAAAGAGATAAAGAAGGGTATTATATAATGGTAAAAGGATCAATGCAACAAGAAGAGCTAAGGAACCTAAATATATATGCACCCAATACAGGAGCACCCAGATACATAATGCAAGTTCTTAATGACCTACAAAGAGATTTAGACTCCCACACAATAACAGTAGGAGACTTTAACACTCCACTGTCAGTATTAGACAGATCAATGAGACAGAAAATTAACAAGTATATTCAGGAGTTGAATTCAGATCTGGACCAAGCAAATCAAATAGACATCTATAGAGCTTTCCACCCCAAATCCACGGAATATACATTCTTCTTAGCACACATCACACCTACTCTAAAATTGACCACATAATTGGAAGTAAATCACTCCTCAGCAAATGCAAAAGAACAGAAATCATAACAAACAGTCTCTCAGACCACAGTGCAATTCAATTGAAATTCCGGATTCAGAAATTAACTCAGAGCCACACAACTTCATGGAATCTGAACAACCGGCTCTTGAATGTTGGCTGAATAAACAATGAAATGAAGGCAGAAATAAAGATGTTCTTCAAAGTCAACGAGAATGAAGACATAATGTACCAAAATCTCTGGGACACATTTAAAGCAGTGTCTAGTGAGAAATTTATAGCAATAAATGCCCAAATGAGAAGCATGGAAAGATATAAAATTGACACCCTATCATCAAAACTGAAAGAGCTAGAGGAGTAAGATCAAAACAAAAACTCAAAAGCCAGCAGAAGACAAGTAATAACTAAGATCAAAGCTGAACTGATGTAGATAGAGACATAAAAACCCTTCAAAAATCAATCAATCCAGGAGCTGGTTTTTTTGAAAAGATAAACAGACAGACTGCTAGACAGATTAATAAAAAGGAA
Organism: Sapajus apella; assembly: GCF_009761245.1. NCBI lineage: Eukaryota > Metazoa > Chordata > Mammalia > Primates > Cebidae > Sapajus > Sapajus apella. The sequence continues at coordinate 7,396,670 of NW_022436992.1, read as the reverse complement.
AAGAGAGAAGAATCAAATAGATTCAACAAAAAGTGATAAAGGGGATATCACCACAGGTTCCATAAAAATACAAACTACCATCAGAAATTACAAAAACAACTCTATGCACATAAACCAGTAAACCTGGAAGAAATGGATAAATTCCTGGGCACTTACACCCTCCCAAGCCTAAAGCAGAAAGAAGTCAAAATCCTGAATAGATCAATAACATGGGCCGAAGTTGTGGCAGCAATTAATATAGCCTACCAACCAAAAAAAGCTCAGGTCCAGATGGGTTCACAGCCGACTTCTACCAGACATATAAAGAGGAGATAGTACCACTCCTTCTGAAACTATTCCAAACAATCCAAAAAGAGAGAATCCTTCCCAAATCATTTTATGAGACCAACATCATCCTGATACCAAAACCCAGCAGAGACTCAACAAGAAAAGAAAACTTCAGGCCAATATCCATGATGAACACTGATGCAAAAATCTTGTATAAAATACTGGTAAACTGATTGCAACAGCATATTTAAAAGCTTATCCATCACAATCAAGTAGGCTTCATCCTAGGGATGCAAGGCTGGTTCAACATACACAAGCCTATAAATATAATCTACCACATAAACAGAACCAAAGACAAAAACCACGATAACTCAATAGATGCAGGGAAGGCCTTCAACAAAATTCAACAGCCCTTAATGCTAAAAACTCTCAATAAGCTAGATATGGACAGAGTGTATCTCAAAACAATTAAAAGTATTTATGACAAACCCACAGCCAATATCATACTGAATGGGCAAAAACTGGAAGCATTCCCTTTGAAATCTGGCACTAGACAAGATGACAACAGCTCACAATTCTATATATTTGGTTTCTAGGAGACAAATTAATAGGCAACTTTTTGTAGGCTATGTGGTGATTGTTGTCTCAGTATTAAATAAAAATAGCAACCCCTCTAGATTAAGGGGGGCTTGGGAAGGATCCTAACATTTCCCTGGGATCTGTTGCAGACACAGAGCTCTACATGTACCATCTTATTCTATCCTCATAACAACTCATTACTATTTTAAACACTAGAAAACTGAAATTCATGAAGGTGAAACAACTTTCTCAAATGGTAAGTGCTACAGACTTATCATGATCTGTCTAACTTCCAACCAAGTGAAGTTTTCTCTACCATCTTTCATGAAATTATTTATATTTTCCAGTAATCAGAATAGAAGATGTCTAAGTAGACTAGTAGTCACCTTTCATTTTCCGACTTTCTCTCTCTCTCTCTCTCTCTCTCATGCTCTTACTAGTCTAGTGGGCTTATAGGCCTTGGCAAATGCCATTGTCACTCCCAGTATGTCTTCCCCCCACCTCCCATCTTATAACTCGATTCTTCCGAATATCCTGTTAAGCAGATATTCAAAAATTCTGGACCATATATCCTCACTGAGGTATACTTAGTTTCATAGAAATTATTTTGTGTTTCTTTCCAAATATTCCTCCAAATATCTCAATTCCGACAGGCAAGAAATCTTATTAATTAATTAATCTTTTCCTTTTATAACAAATGCAGTGCTATGGCACCCTATAAATTTAGTTTGGAGTATAAATATTTAATGAATCAATTACTCATTCAATATTTATATGATATTTTATGGTAATTTATTTGGATATTGAACAAATTCTTTTCCTTATCATAGAACTTTGCAGAGAATGTTTGACTATTTTAATAAATTCTAGTCAACAGGACTTGATATCTTTATTTTGTCAAATGAAGACTTACTTCATCACTGGAATGAATCTCACCAGGGCCAGGAATTGTGAGCAGACTTACCAAGTGACCTCAGGTAGCTAAAATGGCCTGCCCTTGGCCTTCCGCCACAGTGCAATGATGACATAACCACTTCAGAGAAATGATTTATCATGCGAAAAAAATAAAAGATTTTAGGATCCCAGGAGGTCATTTTGCAAATTACATTCTTGTGAGTTACAGCTATGCTCTATAAAGTTCTGAGAGGGTTGAGTTGTCTTTGGAGAATGACAGATTGCTGCCTTAGGACAATTTACTCAGCAGTGATAACACTAAAACTGAGACGGTAGACAAGCTGGAAAACAAATGATCACTGAATAAATGGCAATGATGGAAACCTTGGCCTGTCTTTTGTAGGAGACATTCAGTAAGAATCATCCTAAAGAGCTTGAATATTCCAGAAAGAGACTGGTCAGTCTCCACCAAAACAAATGACAAAGAACCACATACTTCTGTTTTTGTTTTTTATTGTTGTTGTTGTTTGATGGAGTTTTGCTCTTGTTGCCCAGGCTGGAGTGTAACGGCACAATCTTGGCTCACTGCAACCTCTACCTCCTGGGTTCAAGCAGTTCTCCTGCCTCAGCCTCCCAAGTAGCTAAGATTATTACAGGCACCCTCCACCATACCTGGCTAATTTTTTTGTATTTTATTTTATTTTATTTTATTTTTAGTGGAAATGGGGTTTCGCCATATTGGCCAGGCTGGTCTCAAACTCCTGACCTCAGGTGATCTGCCTGCCTCAGCCTCCCAAAGTGCTGGGCTTACAGGCGTGAGCTACTGCTTCTTATAGATCGCCATGTCTCTCTCCTGCCTCATGAAGTTCTCTGTACTTTAAAATATTTAATCAAATTTTCAAAAGGAGTTAATACATTTAATTGCAATATATGTCTCCACAAAGAAAGCTTTTGCTGTGTTTTTGTTCCATTTATCATTTATTTGCCAATTTCATTCATTAATTACAAATCCCCACTCCCAAACATGTATCTGCATAAACACTTATCAGTTAACAAATAGCAGATGAACTATCACAAAATGAGAGTTGGTCAAGGAAAATATTGGTAACTTCTATTCAGGTATTTTACTGATGGCACACTTAGTTTCCACTTGAATAAGAGAGTTAGAACTATGATTTCTTGGATGAGGTTCTCAAAACTTGACTAATGATTGAATTACCTCTGACCGTTTTTCACATTCTTTACCTTTTTACTTTTCATAGAGTTTCTCACACTTTCATAGCTGTCTCTTAACAGTGAATTGTTTCAAATAAAAGTAATCAGTTATTCAATTAAGGAAAAAGAAACACAGAAAATATTCACATATCTAGACTTCAAATGGGAATCCGTGGATGTTATGATGTAATTTACTTTGCCTACTTCTCCTAGGTCTTTGGCTTATTAATGAGACTGGATGACTAGCTTACCAGCATAGATCTGAATGAAAAAAAATGCATCCTCACAGTCATGTTGGAAAAAGAAATGTAATAGATTAAGAATTTGGGGGATGACTCTAATGTTAAAGGTAAAAGGACTACAAAATCTAAAAGAAGATTAAGGGATTAATTCAGCAGTTGCCATCTTGTATTGAGAGAGCAATTTGTCTTGATGTATCCGATCATGAATTTTATCTACACCTTTCCAAGCAATATAGTATGCAGAACTCAATTCCAGAGCATCAGAGGACTTCACATCTAATTGTCAGCAAAGGCTACTCAAGAATAAAATGATGCTATAAAAATTCATTTATGTGTTCATTTATTCTTTCAGGAAATATTTATTTGCTTACCATGTACCAGGCTCCCAGCAAGCAGGATAAGTAGCTGAGTTCTAAATTCTATGCAGTGAGAGGCTGAGGACTCTGTATTACACTGCTTGTCTCTGTCAAGGCTGATTTCTACATCAACTTGTAGGTAAAGGCCATTAATGGACTTGGAAGAAGAGAAAGTAAGCCAACAGAGAAAATAAATAGGGATAGGGCATTTAAGTGTAGCAGGAAATAGTCCTTTAGATATTCTAGCAACTATTGAGGTAAACTTTCCTTCAGTATTCTTGAAATCTCTGTTTGTAATTTTCTAGAGAAGGATACATAGAATAAAAATATAATATTGCACTACAGACCCTATTTTACTTTCTAGCTGTTGCTCTTTCGAACATCGTGAGTATATATGTGTGTGTATTTGTTTTTCTCTCATTATCAGCAAGACTCAGGACTTGATTTGTCTGGAATCTGCACATTAAATTCACAGATTTCTTGCTTTTTATCTTTTTGTATTTCAAAAATAGATCACTTTCTATGTGTTCTATTATTTAGAACAATTATAAACTGATTTAATATGTTATCTGGAAATACTTCCTATATGAAACACTTAATATTACTGTATATAGCAAAATGAACATCAGCTCTTAAATTCCATGACAATTTGAGATTAGCTTTGTCAATATCAGGCATACAAAATCTCCTGTGATGGTAATAATACCACGTATATCTTGAGAGCAAGTGTCTCTAGCTTTAAGCTTAATATGTTTTTCAAACTTTAACATCTAACCCCAGTTTGCAGGAAATAATTAACTATTGCACAATCCTGTCAGAGCTATGAAAAATATTACTCACCTGGATTAGTGACTAATACATTTTACATTTGAAATATATGAAAATATGCTTTTATGTAAAATTAGTAAAATTATGCTGTATTGCTTCTAAGTACCATTGTGCCCTAATTATAATACAAAGAAAAATTATTCTAATTTTAAGCATTGAAGAGGTAGGTTAAGTCTGCTGAAGTTCTCTGAAGAGCAAAGCCAGGGCATCAATTACTGATTATGCTTTGAAACACGTTTAATAACGGACATTAGACATCTCTGCCCTAATGCTCTACTAATCACAACAGTTAATCCTCAACTCAATGCAGTCATTTATTCTTCCTTATTTTCCCCTGTCTTTTTTCCACCTACCACCATTACTAAACTATCTTCTGGATGTATTACTTCCCATTTTTTTCTACTGTAAATCACTTAGGCAACAAACAAATGAGGTGGGGAGACTGTGGAAAGGGAATCCTCCAGTGTGAGTATTGTGTTTTCACAGTTGGGTTATTGCCCGAGGCATTCCCATCAATTGTGCACACCCTACTGCTAATATCTACCCCCACCCCCAGCTCTCTCTCTCACCACACTCCATTCCATGATAGGACACAGGAGTAACCACCACGAATGTGATCTTTTATAGAGGTTTCTTGAAACATGGAAGCTAAACCATACCACTACTAACTAGATTCAGGATTATTTACAATATAAAATAGTAATCAAAAGACTAATAATTCTAAATTATCAAATAATCTGTGAGATAAGCAGAGAAAACACATTCATCTACTTTCTCTATTTCTCTATCAATGGAATCTAGTTATGCAATTTGAGGCAAAGTTTACCATATCTAGTGACCTGTGGCATGGATTTTAGAGCTTTCTTAAAAACCCACACCTCTTAGTGCCCTCAATCTATTGTCTATACAGGATATAAACCTGTGGACTAGGCTGTCTACCGTAAGTGCTGAAGAGCATAGCTTTCCTTCCATACCATTCACTACATGATTCTATTCACATAGCTTAGGGCTCCTTAATCCAATGCATTTTTCAAATCAATCTCCCTGAGTCAGGACAGGGAGCCATAAACCCAATGTCATTATCTTGCTTTTGTACCAAAATTAACCTGTTCTATGAGTGATTCCACGTGGACTCTGTTTTTTACCTTAGGACATGTATCTCAGCCTTCGTTTTCAATGTGTGACCCACATAGCAATTGCTTCTGCATCAACTGGGAGCCTCTGAGAACTCCAGATTCTCAGAGCCTTCTGTACCCACCTACAGAACCAGATTCTACATTTTAATAAGATCCTGTGGGTTTCAAATGTACATTAAAGATTGAGAAGCACTGGACCGGGAATGGTAGTGGTAGATAACAGTTTCAGATATAAACTTCCAAGGATGAAGCTGGTTATTCAAATACCTGCACTGGCCAGGGAGTATAAGTAAATGTGAGAAGAAAGTTGGATACAAAACCAGCCAGGAGTAGTGATGAGTAACAAACATACTTTTATGTGTCCTATCCAAAACTGCACAGAAGCCACATATTTCTAATCGATTATTGTCATTCAGCAAATTAAACTCTAGATGTTCCAGATCTTCTGAAATTCTAGAGAGAACATAATTTTTTATGTGATGTCCTCAGTTATTTGCATAGCTGGCAACTACATTTTTTTTTAACCCTGTGTTAGCTGCCCAACAAATATGTATACACGGTGCATTTGGACTATGGACCACTAATTAATAACCATTGTTCTGAAGGCTATTTTTATATTAAAGCGGATGTATTTAAAAATAAATCTGACTCAAGCGAATACTTTTACTCATATTTTAGATAATTTAGTAAATTTATAAGGAATCAATACCTTAATGTAACTGAAAAAGCTCTAAGTCTAAACTGTAGGATATCATTATGACCCTTTTTAGTATAAAAAACCAGGATTGTCTTTCTTAAGAAAGTAAAATGAGAGCTGAGTTCTGATGAATAAGAAAAAAATACATTAAATATTTAAACTAAGGAAAGTGATAGTAGGCATGAAGATGAGAACTTTCCAGAAAAAACAACAGTGAACAAAGGCCTGAGGCGAGGATGGAGTTAGGAACACTGGAGGAATTAAAAAAAGGTCCCGATGACTTCAACATGGCTTGTGATAGTGGCACAAATGGATAAATTATAAAATTAAAGTTACATTCTTAGCAATTACCTCTATTTTCTGTCTTTACTATGTTAAATAAATGAGGGAGACAGATCCATGGCATATTGCATAATTAACTATATGATTTATATCTGTAAATGCACCTTAAGTGACAATATTCTATTGCCCAGCAAACTCTACTCCTTCCATTTGAAAGAAAATTTAATGAACTCAGAATAGGGATATGGAATACTATAGCCCTAACTAACAGGCTGACTCTAAATGTGCCTAGTTCTGAAGTTTAAAAGATGTGCTTTTTTTCCAAATTCTCATTGGCCTTTCGTCTGCCATGAATGCTCTGAGCAGAAACTGGTTATTGTGGACACTTGAGTATGGCATCAAAATGATGTGGTTTAAAGGGACTAATAAGATTCTCCTGATAGGTATCCCTCAGTTGCCTTATCTGTTGTCAGAATATTAATGACTGAGTCTCCAGCTTCTTCACCATGAAAATAACTAAGCTTTCATAGGGTGACTGTGTATTTTATGTAGGACATATAATGTGTTTATAGTCATTAGTAGACCATGTTATCTATTAATATTAATTCTCCTTCTCTTTGAATAAACTGAAGGTAAATAAATATTTAAATAGATTTGTAATTCCGTTTTTGACTTTTTTTTTTTTTTTTTTTTTTTTTTTTTTTGAGACAGAGTCTTGCTCTGTTGCCCAAACAGGAGTGCAGTGATGGGATCTCAGCTCACTGAAGCCTCTGTCTCCTGGGTTCAAGCAATTCTCATGCCTCAGTCACCCAAGCAGCTGGGATTACAGGTGTGTACCACCACGCCCAGCTGATTTTTATATTTTTAGTAGAGACAGAATTTGTTCATGTTGGCCAGGCTGGTCTTGTACTTCTGACCTCAACTGATCTGCCCACCTTGGCCTCCCAAAGAACTGTAATTACAAGCATGAGCCACCATGCCTGGCCTTACTTTTTTTTTTTTTAATTTTGAGAAATTATTTGATGATCTAGGCTTTGGCCATATTTCTCACTTCTTTACTAGATTCCTTAGAAGAAAGTTCATTTTCTTAGAGCCTCATTACTCAATATGTAGTTCAAGGGTATTGGCTTGAGACATTGTTATTTAGAATTTCAGGCCCTACTGACGAGTAATGAATCAGAATATTCATTTAACTATGATCTTCAAGAGAATTAACATGCACATTAAAGTTTGAGATGCACCTATTTTAAAAAAGTCTTTCCACTGTTTACCTTCTTGAAGGCAACTTTAAAGTAGAAATGAAGGATGCACCCAACTCAAAACCAGAATTGAGATCAAACATCAGGTTCAATCTCATTTGCTAATACTTTTTCATGATGTCTTCCAAGAACAGTTGTTCTTGTGAGCTCTTTATTTTCTATTTCTATTTATTTTGCATCCTGGTCTGACATTCAAGGCTCTGCATTGTCTGAGTAAGGTTATTTCTCACAGATACATTACAGGCATTGTTATTCCACAGGCAGGCCTGCATTGCACACTCTTCAAACGCTTCCGTTTCTGGCCCTTCCTCATATTGATTAACCACCCTGATTCATTCTAATCTTTATCCTCCACTATCTATCTTTTTATTTTTTGAGAACCTGAGAAGATTTTTAAAATAGGATGGGGAAGACAAGATAAGTTTTCAACAGAGCCCACAAAAAGTCATACTTTCAATGTGTATATGTAACTATAGTGGAGGAGCATACCAAAATTTGAAGATACTTGTGAATGCCATACAAATTTCCCCCTCCTGTTAGACTTTGTTATTGATTATGAAATTACCTTATTTTTCAGGCAGTTAAACCAACTTCTCTGTGAAATACACTATAGCATACATATGCAGGCACATAAATACATGCAAGCTGTAATAACTGAAATAAATTTATCTTTACCATAACCACCCCCTTTTTTTTGCCTTTATTTCTAGATAGAATTATACCTCATAATTGTTTTTTTAAAAAAAGCATTCTTCATACAGAGTATTGTCTATGGGGATGAATTCTAATATCCTGAAGTGTACTGAAAGGTACAGATTTGATTATAACTTCTATTTACCGCTTGGATAAGTAAATAAGTGATAAATTGCTCTCCTTTGGCCTCCAGAAGGCTGCAATGCTGGCTGCTGCATATTAACCCTGGAGGGCACTGCTGATCCTAAGATTATTTACAATTGTTGGAAAGTTAGGCACGCACCTTATTTCACAGAAGGAGCTTTTAAAAAACTTTATAATATGTATACATCATAGTTTGTGACAGCAATTTTGTCTTTTTTCTCTTTTTCACACACTCTTTCTGAGAAGTCTATCCTGGGAAGCAGAGAACTAAAGTATAGATTTTAAAGTATGACTCTGCTTCTAATAGAATTTAAATGACAACCCATTCCCTAATGAATAAACTCTAAATGTCAGTTACTTGACCTATTCGCTTATCTCTAATACTTCCAAAAACTACACCTGACCATGTCACCTTTATGTCCTACTTTGTGTTTAAAATGTTCCATTAATAGATGAATGAATAAGCAACAAAAAGTAAAAACTAATATTGTGACTTGGTGAATACCTAAAGACTACTAGCATGCATTAGCTTAGCAAATTCTATTGGGATTTCATTTCCTATATTGTTGGAAGCAGAGATGGAAAAAAAAATTGATAGAAAAGACAGGTTGTATATACAACATCTTTATCGTATATTTTTAACAAAATTCATCTTAGTAGACATGTCAAACACACCTGCTTTATTTACTTTGCAGGTAGACTCATACTTGTCTCAAAACGTTTCTCAGTGGGATGCCTACATGACAAAACTAAATTTCTATACTGCTTTAACTATGCTTATCTTTAAAAATCAGCATGCCAGGGCTGGACACAGGGGCTCATGCCTGTAATTCCAACACTTTGGGAGGCTGAGGCAGACAGATCACAAGGTGAGGAGTTTGAGACCAGGCTGGCAAACGTGGTGAAATCCTGTCTCTACTAAAAATACAAAAAATCAGTGGGATGTAGTGGTGGCGCACACCTGTAATTCTAGCTACTCAGGAGGTTGAGGCGAGATAATTGCTTGAACCTGGGAGGCTGAGATTGCAGTGAGCCAAGATCACGCCACTGCACCACTCTAGCCTGGGTGACAGAGAGAGACTCCATCTCAAAAATAAACAAACAACCAACAACAAAAAACAAAACAGGGTGCCTCCTGCAAGAAGTTGTCTTGGTAATCAAACCAACTGATACTGGTTAAAATTATGGTTTCTCATAGGGAACAGATCATTGGGTCTTATTTTTTCATGATTCAACCACTGGGTCTTTTGATTGAAGAGTTTTAGACTATTTGCATTAAATGTTATTATTGATAAGCAGAGCCTTCTGTCATTTTGTTATTTGTTTTCTGATTTGTTTTGTGGTCTACTCTTCTTTCCCGCTTTTCTTTTAGTGAAGGTGATTGTCTCTGGTGATATGCTTTAATTTCTTGCTTTTTAGTTTTTGTTTATCTGTTGTATATTTTTTAAGGTTACCATGAGCCTTGCAAATACTATCTTAAAATTCATTTCTTAAACTATTGGCAACTTAACACTGATTGCATAAGCAAACATGCCAAAAGAAACTCATGAAAACTCTACAGTTACACTTGGTCCCCTGCATTTTAACATTTGTTGTTTCTCTTTATGTATTATACTATCTATGTTTTGAAAAATTGTAGTTATTATTTTTGATTGGTTCATTAGTCTTTCTACTTAAGACTAGTTTACACACTACATTTACAGTGTAGTACTATTCGGTGATCTTACATTTACCAGTGAGTTTTATACCTTCAGACTATTTTTTGTTGCTCATTAACATCCTTTTCTTTCAGATTAAAGGTCTCCCTTTAGCATTTCTTGAAGAACAAGTCTGGAATTGATGAAATCCCTCAGCTTTTGCTTGTTGAAAAGGTCTTTAATTCTCTTTTATGCTTAAAGAATATTTTCACTGCATATACTATTCTTGGGTAAAAGTTTTTTCCTTCAGCACTTAAAATATGTCATGCCACTCTCTCCTGGCCTGTAAGGTTTCCTCTGAAAAGCCTGCTGCCAGATGTAATGGAGCTGTATTGAACGTTGTTTCTTTCCTCTTGCTGCTTTTGTGAACCGTTCTTTATCTTCTTTGGAGTTTAATTATTAAATGCCTTGAGGTAGTGTTCTTTGGGTTAAATCTGCTTGGTGTCCTCTAACCCTCTTGTACTAAGATATTGATATTTTTCTCCAGGTCTTTCTTTCCTTTCTCTAGATAATATCAGAGAATTTCCCTTTGAATAAACTTTCTACCCCTATCTCTTTCTCTACCCACTCTTTAAGGCCAATAGCTTACATTTGTCCTTTTGAGACTATTTTCTTGGTCTTGTAGGTGTGCTTTATTATTTTTTTCTTTTGTCTCTTCTGTATATTTTCAAATAGCCTGTTTTCAAGCTCACTAATTCTTCTGCTTGACCAATTCTGTTATTAACAGACTGATGTCAATTTCATTTTTCAACTTTAGAATTTCTGCTTGGTTCTTAATTATTTTAATCTCCATTCAGTTTATCTGATAGAATTCTGAATTCTATCAGAATTCTTTTCTGTGTTATGTTGAATTTCTTGAATTTCCTCAAAACAGTTATTCTGAATTATCTATCTGAAAGGTCATGTATCCCTGTTTCTCCAGGATTGGTTCCTGGTACTTTACTTAGTTCATCTGGTGAGGTCATGTTTTTCTGGATAGTGGTGACATAGATATTCATCAGTGTTTGGGCATTAAGAGTTAGGTATTGTGTTCTCCACAGTCTGGGCTTTTTTGTGCCTATCCTTTCCTTTTGGGGAATGATTTCTAGGAATTCGAAGGGACTTGGACCTCAAGCCCAGTAACACTGTGGTTTTTGCAGACTCGTAGAGATACCAATTTGGTGGTCTTAGATACGTTCCAGAACAATTCTCTAGATTATCCGGCAGAGACCTTTGTTCTTTTTCCTTACTTTCTTTCAAACAAATGAATTCTCTGTCTCTGTGCTGAGCCACCTGGAACTAGAGGTGTGGGTATGTAAGCACCCTTGTGGCCACCACCACTGGGACTGTGCTGGGTCAGACCTAAAGCCAGAGTAACACTAAGGCTTGCTCAAGGCCCTTCCCTTCAGAGCAGTGAGTTCTTCCAGAACCCAAGAGTGTTCAGGGATGCTATCTGGGAACCAGAGATTAGGAAGAGAACTTAAGCAATGTACCTGATGTTCCTTCCACTCTACTCCAGCTAAGCTGGCCCTCAAACCACAATATAAAATTATGCTCTGCCTTCTTCTTTCCATGGGAATGGGAGCTTCTTTCTGTGATCACCACCACCACCAGTCCATGAGAGGTTCTGCCCAGCCATTATGCGTATTCGCTTAAAGACATTTCTCCAAGGGCCACAGTTACTTTCACTGGAAAATGTTATTCAAAACACAAATCTGAGTTCTAGGGTTCTCGTTACTACCAGTGTGTTTTATTTTGTAGGCCTTATAATGTCAAGTGATACAGTAAGAAAATGTGTGATGTGTGTATATTAATCCATGTTGGTACAAATATGTACAAATATTTCCATATGTAACCAACCATATTAAACTAAACCTGAGTATATACTATTTCGAACTCTAATCCATCACCACATGGATCATTCCAGTCTCCTCTCATTGTTTGCTTATCTGTAAAACTCCACTTTAAGCAGTGAGAAACCTGGCTCCCACCATTTGCCATTCATTTAATTTTCCAATTCCAGAAAGCATGCATAATGGTTCCAGAATTGTTACCCCATACCCCCATGCAAAATAATTTTATCAACTAAACTACACTGTTTACATGTCATTCCATCTGCTTTAATCTTAAAGGCTCCATTTATCACCATAGTTACTTAGGTGAGCCTTTTATTCCCATCATCCTTCAGTGTAGTTGTTCCTTACATTTGTAACATATTTGGATTATTTAATTGCATTATGCATTAATTGTGGGATCATCTAATCTCTTATTTTTTTTTAATTATATATATTAAGTTTTACACTGTGCCACAAAATTCTACATGTTTTGACAAATATTTAATGTGTTGTATTTACCACTGTGATATAATACAATAGAATTTCATAATTATACAAAATACTTTTGTGCTTTGTCATTTAACTCTCTAACCCCTACCTCCATTGAACCTCTGGCAACTATTGATGGGTTTATAATTTTTCATAGTTTTGTGTTTTCAAGAATGTCATATAATCATACAATATAAAATTTCTCAGACTGGCTTACTTCACTTATCAAAGGTATAAGATTTATCCACATTTTTCATAGGTTGCTAGCTTTTTTTTTTAAACTAGCAAACAATAGTTTATTGAATGAATGTACCAAAATGTGCCCATTCACCTACTGAGTTACACTTTGGTTTGCTTCTAGTATTTTAATTATAATTATGTTGTGTATTTGAATAAATATAACTTAAATATGTAATTATAAATGTATCATAAACATCCATGTGAAAATTTTCATGTGTGTGGACATAAGTTTTGAAATCAGATGGATACAATATTTAATAGTATGATTGCTAGATCATATTAAGATAAGGCATAATTGTTTTTTTTTTTTTAAAAAAAAGAAAAACTACCAAGTTCTGGCCTACAATGGCTACATTATTTAGCAATTCCTACCAATAGATAATGAGAGCTCATAAGATACTACATTCTGGCAGCAATTGGTATTGTCAGTTTTTGGATTTGAAAATGTGTAGGGATGTATCATTATTTTTTAATTGGCATTTTCCTAAAGACAAATTATATACAGTCTGTTTTCATAAGCTTAATTGTCACCAGTAAATCTTTTACTGAGATGTCTCCAAAGAAGATATTTTACTTATTCCTTTTTAAATTTGGTTATTTCTGAAGTTTGAGCATTTTTTTGTATATTTTGCATGCAAAACATTTATTAAATATGTGTTTTGCAAATATTTTCTCCCAGTCTCTGGTCTATATTTTTATTTTCTTAACAGAATCTTTTGTAAAGAAGTTTTTACTTCTAATAATATTTAACATAAATTTTTTCCCAAGGATTTTTTATTTGGCATTATATTTTAAAACTCATTTAAAAGGCAAAGAAAACATACATTTTCTCCTTTTACTAGAGGCTTTATAGTTTTCAGTTTTAGGTCTATGATACATTTTAGCAAATTTTTGTGATAAGTGTTCTCTGTTCTTTTCCATTGATCTATGTGTCTATTCTTTCACCAATTTCATTCTGTATTGATTACGGAGCATTACAGTAGGTCATGAAGTAAGATGGTGTGATTTTTCAAAGTATTTTTTTCTTTCTTTTTTATTGTGTGGCCTATTCTGTGTCTTTTGTCTTTTCAGATAAGCTTGACAATAAGTTTATAAATATGCACAAAATAGTTTGCTGAGGTTTTAATTGGGGTTATGCTGAATCTACAAATCAATTTGGATAAAATTCTCTCAAATTTTGAGATGTCCAATCTGTGAACATGGATAATCTCTCCATTTACTGTATCACCTTTGATTTAGCTAATCTGTTTTGTAATTTTTTCATACACATTCTGTACAGGCTTTGTTTTTAAGATATCTTTTTGGTGTAAATGGTATTATATGATTTTTAAAAATCTAATTTTAATCAGTTATTGTTGGTATATAGAAAAGCATTTAATTTTTATATATTAACTTTTATCCTGATAATTCATTATAGTCATTTATAAATTCCAGGAGGCTATTTTATTATTGTTACTTTTTACATAGACAATGATGTCTTCCACAAAGACAACTGTATTTTTTTCTTCTCAATACTTATAGCTTTTATTTTTTTTCTTGTCTTATTGCAATAGCTAGTATTTCCTATATGAAGTTAAAAAGAACTGAATGTTTATGGAACATTTATAATTATATATTTAAGTTTTATTTATTCAAATACACAACATATTTATAGTTAAAATACTAGAGGCCAACCAAGCTGTAACTTAGGTGAATAGGCACACTGTTGTACATCTATTCAATATGCTATTATTCTGCAATTAAAAAAAATAAAGAAAAGCTAGCAACCTATGAAAAACGTGGATAAATCTTATACTTACTTAGCATTTAGTGTGATGCTAGCTGTTGGTATTTTAGATGTTCCTTGTGAAGCTGAAGTTCTCTATTTCTAGTTGATGATTTTTTATCATGAAAGGTGAATTTTATCAAATCCTTTCTCTGTATCAATTGGTAAAATAACATGATTTTTATTCTTTAAACTGATAATGGGATAGATTATATTAATCGATTGACTTTCAAAATTAAAACCATTCTTGCACACATGAAACTTAACCCTCTTGGTTGTGACATAATTTTTGTAAAATTTTATTATTTTTTAAAAGTTTGAGACAAGCTCGTAGAGCCCTGGGTTCAAGCAATCCTCCCACCTCAGCCTCCTCAGTAGCTGGCATTACAGGAGTACACCATTGCATGCAGCCTATAATTCTTTTTACACATAGTTGAATTTGATTTGCTAACACTGTGCTAGAATATTTCCATTTGAGTCCATGGAAAATATTGGTCTGTAGTTTTTATTTCTTGTAATGTATTTATCTGTTTTGAATGGGAGAGTAGTTCTGGCCTTATAGAAGAAATTTCGAAGTGTTTTTCTTCTATTCTCTTGGGATAATTGTAGAAAAACTATTTCATTTATTCCTTTAATGTTTGTCTTGTAGACATACTATTGTAGGGTCTATTTTAAAAAATCACACTGACAAATTCTTTTAATTGGTACATTTAGACAATTCACATTAAAAGTGGTTATTTGTATATTTTCATCATATCTATCATGTTTGCAACTGTTTTCCCCTCTCTTAGGAGAAAACATTCTTTTTCCTCCTTTCTCTCTTTTATTTCTGCCTTCGCTATTTTTAGTTAAGAATTTTATTTTCTCTCATACGTCAGCATATCAATTATATTTCTTTCTTTAGTTGTGTGATTGCCCTGAACTTTGCAACACGCTTTTACAACAAACCTCATTCTACAGTCAGATAACATTTGTCACTTTAAAGGCAGTGCCTGCATGCATTTAGGGTGCCTAATAAGCAGGTACAGCTGAAGGCAAAGACAATCCCCAAAATTAAGGGTGCCATTTTATGCTGGACTATGGATCCTCCGAGGGAGGAGTGAGATGGTATGGGAGAACACAGTGCAGTGCTTACCATGCATTTCATTGTAAGGCAACACAAAGCCAATTGGCTTATTTTGTAATCAGCCCATCCCCCATGGGAGTCTCATCTCTCAGTGTGGGGTGGGGATGTTCCCATATTTTTCAGGTGATTGAGAGTGACAGCATGCTTCTCTGATTTAAAGGCACAAAGAGTTTAGTATCACTCCATTACTAAAATTAGACATCCCCTAAAGTATATATTCTACCTAGTTATTACACACCAAAGCTCTCTCATAATATGAAGTAATTTTATGCCCCCAAAACTCACAATGTAAAACAGAACAGACCCTTTGATTTTGAGAGAAAACTATCTGATTTTAATTCCTGGGGTTTTATGAGGAAAACAGAGGTTTTTTGTCTGTTTGTTAGTTTGTTTTCTCCAAAATAAGGTCTGTGGCATCTCCTCTGTTTTTCCCAAGGATTCCCAGTTATCGTTATCTTAGGGCCTCTTGTGTGCATTAAGAGTGGCAAGTCAAAACAATGAATGAAAATAATTCAGTTGACTGAAAATGAAAACCTTTTCCAGAAAACAAAATGCAAGATCAGAAAATCATAAAGGCCTTTTAAATATACCTATAAGTTGGATATCCACTTTTAAGTAAGTTGAGCTTTAAGAAAACCCCTTTAAATCCCTTGTTACTCAACACTAGCCACTCCAAACAGTTAAGATTTTTAGCTTTTGAATGCCACAAAAAGTAACCTCACAGGTGAAACTAACAAGCCTTAATTAGGCTACGACTTAACTACAAGTGTATGAGGTATTTTCAAAGGGATGACAAACAGCTTTTGAAATCATCATTGCAAAATTGTGTCTGAGATAATGAAAGAGTTCTGACAAAACCAAATCCATTTTGTTTCCAGCCCCCAAGCTGTCCTTGCCCATACTTGGGTATAGGCCAAACCAATCTTGGGAGGAGCCTGATTTACAGTTTATAGTTTAAAACAAATATGTTAACAGCCCCTTCCTATGATATACTTCCCTCTTGCCTGGGACCAGACCAAGAAACTAGTCACAGGACTAGAAAACATGGCTTAGTAGTCATACAGCCAGAGGCTACAAGATTTTGACCCTCCTTAAACTGTTCTCAAGATCACTGACTAAGATGTTTTGTAAACCCTGCCCTTGATGGATCAACTGGCACCACCCAGATTGATAAACTGTTTTTTTCAGATTTTGTGGCCCTCACCCAGGAACTGACTTAGCACAAGACAACCATCATTGTAAAATGGTGGAGACGAAAAATGTATTCCCACGTGGTTACAGGTCATATTCCCAAGGACATGAAACAAGATGGAGGCCTGTAGCCAAGTTTGTTACTGATCATTTTGTTGGGCTGGCTTAAGCAGCAGGGTTATGTGGTCCTGGGTCTGCATTCTCATCTGAGATAACTCCTCTTTTGAAAGAACTATACAGAAAGACACACAAAGCACACCAGATTGGCTGCAGCTTATGACCAACCTTGCAAATCCTTTTTCTTCAATTAAAACTTTACAGAGAATAAAAACAATGATCCCTTTTACCAGTTTACACATGAAGAGAGAGGCCAAAAGCCTGACTGGTAAAAAATGTTTACTCTTTTGCTGGCATGTCAAGCTTCTGCGTTCCCTTCCCCATAGATCAATGCTATGCAGGCATTTTAAAATTTGGCAAACTAACTTTTCCCTGGTGGGAAGAACATTATAAAAGAAGATAAGAGACATTTTATACCATGATAGAAGAAAAAAATACCATAGAAAAGTCTGAGTTCCAATTAAAGTTGTCAAGAGGTATTACTTCTCTTCCTGTTGACAACGGTGTTTCCCCCATTTCTTCACCTTCCTATTTTCTCTTCTCTTTTTGCCTATTAGAGGAGGCATATTGCTCATCTCCAGAATTTTCTACTGCGTACAGAGCTGGCTGTTTTTCAGCTGCAGTTAGAGTTTGGCTTAGAAGCAGCATAACACCCCTTCATGAGAGGTCAAACACCTGAGTTAAATTTTGGAAAGCTTCTACATACAAAAATAGGCTTAAGTCACCCTTTATTCACCTAAGGTCCTGTAATAAGAAAGAAACTTCAGAGGTCCCTGAATATGGGGGATCACCAGATTATTGCCCTGGAAGTTGCTTCTCTAACTTTGAAGAATCATTCTCTATAGGCCTACCTGATATGACTACTAACAGTTGATTTGTAACCCCTGCAAATGTCTAGTAAGAAGCCCATGCCCTTATGCAAAAGAAAATGGACCATTTTGTTTTATAAATTCGTAGGGTCAAAGCAGTCCCTGTGCTTCAGAGTGCACTCCAGAGGAGTGCAAGCTGAAGATGATCTGTTACCCATCTAGTAAGACAAGTGAGAAAAAGGCATCCCTTTTGCCTCCTTCCCTTTGGTGTGACCCAGGGCAAAGAGCAAGATGGCAGGCACATCCCCTCTGCTGTTTTCCTTCTGTGGTTCCTGGGCCCTGGCACCATGTTGAATGTGCTGCCCATGGTTGCAGCACATTCCATGACCCCCAGCCATGGAACCAGAGAGACTAAGTGATTGGAATTAGTCATGCTCACCCATACAGCTTTAGTCCTCTGTCTGATTCCCCTTTGACTTCCTAGACTTGTGTGACCTGTCTGGCTCCCTGAAAAATGGACTTTGGGAGAAACTATGTGCCAGTTCCATTTCCCTTCTTAATGGAGGAGGTTTGCTGGTTTGAGCTCTATATTCTGCTATTATGACTTGTGCTAAAGCATTTACCCTTAGAGAATGTTCCAGTTAATTTCCAAACTTAAAATACCCTTACTAATTAAGTACTGTTTTAACTTGAGGAAGATAAGTACCTTAAAAAAAATAAAGAGACAAAATGGCTGTTTTCCTGCTGATAGGACAGGACTAAAGAGACTAAAATTTGGCTTCAAATGGTACTTTACTTCTAATTGTTAAAGGCAGAATGTTGCAGTTCACATATGCAGCATGAAGCCTGATTTCTAGTAGAGAGGCACAAAAAGAGAAGAGAATTGGGATGCTAGGGTGTCTCAGTAAATGACTGAAAGTGTGCCTCATGGAGAGGATTCTTATTTCACTAGGTGGTACTGTTGACCTTGATTTTTCATGTCCTCTCCAGACTAAGGACAGAGTAATGTGGAAATGCCATGTGTTCTCCAGACCAAGGGCAGAGAGAGACCTACAAATGCCACATGCTATCCAGACTAAGGACAGAGAGTGACACTCACTGTTGGGGCTGAAGCCTCTGTTCCTAGAAAATCATAAAGACACCTTCCCTTGAGCTATATCCCCAGTTACTGTGACATTCCCTGGTCTTACCAAACAAGATTACTTCTCTGAACTGAAATTTTCCACACATCACTACACAGAGAGGATAGGAGATATGACGGTCACAGAAAGGAAGGGAGGGAATTGCGATACAAAAGTTGGAGATTCTTTTGCAGACACCCATCAGGTGTTGGAGGCTGGAGTCAGTCCAGAAGCCTTTGGATAACACTGAAGAGTAACCCCAGTCAGAAATCCTCAGTTGCTCCAAAACCCCATCCAGTCCCACACAACAGCTAGTTCCTCTGTGAAAGGAAGCTAGTTCAAACATGCCCAATTTGCCCAGCAATCTGTGGGTGCTGGGGAATTCTCCATGTTCTCTCCAGCAAGCCTCACATCCGAGTCTTTAAGAACAGCAGCCATGCTAACCATGTTTTTAACTGGCTGATGGATGCCCACTGTTGATTTGATTTTGTTCTAAAATGAAGGCAAAAGCCCCAAAATAAAGGGACAGAGCTGGAGTCCACTCCTCTATTCACCATTTTGATGAATGTTATATCTTGGTATCCTGAATGAGACTCCGATATGAAGTGGCTACATTGTCTGGGGTAAATACCTGGGGTTCGTTGTCTCACTCCAGGAATATTTAGGACATAGACACACAAGAGGAGTTTAGGAGCAAAGACTTATTAGGCAAAAGAAAGAGAAACAGAAAGGAAAACATCCGTCTTTAGTGAGAAGGAGGGGCTTCTGAGAGGAAAAGACTGGCCACTGGCAGATACACTTGATTTTATAGTCAGGATTAAGGAGGAATGTGTTTGATTTACATAGGGCTCACAGATTCGTTCAATCACGTATGATGTTTACATAGCACGTGGGGAAGGCTGGACACCCCACCATAATCTTATGAAAATAAACTTTTCCCTAGGCTAACCCATCTTGTCTACTCCTTACTGTACACATAGCTGGCAGAGTAGGGAAGAGGGAGGTGCCATTTTGAACATGATTGGTACAGCTGCTGACATCTATGTCTGCAGCTCAATTTTACAGGATGCTATTTGTTAGAAAGGAAAATGATTTGGGGCTGCTTTTCATTAAAAGAGAAACCTTGACTTTCATACCCTCACTGTCTGCCTAAATAATTTCCTCTTAACTCCTGTATTAGCATGCCCTGAACATCATCACTGCTATTCATTCCATTTATCCATATGCTACAGTCACCCAATACGTTATTTCTAATACTGTGAATGACTATCCTTAGGTCAATTTAGAATAAGAGAATTTTTAAAAAATCAGTTACTTAACTCTTCTGATTCCCTTTTCTCTCTAAAGAAGTTTAAACATTTCTTACAGGATAGGTTTTCTGTCAATAAATATTTTCAGTTTTGATTTGTCCAACAAATATAATCTATTCTTCACTTTTGAATAGTAATTTCATTGAATATAGAATTCTATGTTGGTTGGCTTATTTTTTCTTTCAACACTTTAAATATTTAACCCTGTCCTTCTTGCTTGAACGGTTTCTGCAGAGCAGTGAGCTCTAACTTTTACCCTTGTTTATCTCCAGGTAAGGTTGCCCACTTTCTCAGCTTCTTTGAAGATTTATTCTTTGTCTTTGGTATCCTGCAGCCTAAATGTGAACTAAATAAGGCTATTTTTTTTTAAATGTACGTTTATCCTATTTGGTGTTCTCAGTGCTTCAAAGATTTGCGGTTTTGCATGTATCATCAGTTGGAAAATTCTTGGTCATTATTACTTCAAATCTTGCCTTTTTAGATTCTCTTCTAATATCTTTGTTACACTTAGGTTTTTCTGACTAAAATCATTCCACAGTTATTGGATATACTGCTGGGTTTTTTTTTTTTTTCATCCTTCTTACATTTCAATCTGGGAAGTTTCTTTTGACGTATTTTTATGCTAGCTGATTCTTTCCTCAGGGTCCAGTTAACTAACGAGTCCAAAAGCATACTTTGATTGTGTGGTTTTTTTTTAATTCCTAGGATATTGTAATGGTTAATAGATGTCAACTAGACTGGATTGAGGTTGCCTACATTGTTGTTTCTGGGTGTACCTGTGAGGTGTTGCTAGAAGAGACTGACATTTTGAGTCAGTGGACTGAGACAGAAAAATCCCCTCAATATGGGTAGACACCATCCAATTAGCTTCAAGCATGGTGTTGATAAAAGTCAAACTATGTAAAATATTTCAAGAGATTTATTCTTAGCCAAATATGAGGACATGATCTGTGTCTGACACACCTGCAGAAAATCCTGAGAACATGTGTCCAGGATGGTTTGGCTACAGTTTGGATTTATAAGTTTTAGAGAGACATAAGACTTCAATCAATACATGACAGGTATACATTGATTTGGTCCAGAAAGGTGGGACAATTTGAAATGGTTCTTTCAGGTCATAGTAGATTAAAAGATTTGCTTACTGGCAATTGGTTGAAAGAGTTTATCCAAAGACTAGGAATCAACAGAAGAGAGTATATCGGTTAAAATAAAGGGGTTATAGAGACCAAGGTTCTTATTATGCATATGAGGCCTCCAGGTAGCAGGCATCAGATGGAGTAGATGGTAAATGTTTGTTATCAGAAACTATAAAAGGTGCCAGTCTCTTAATTCTCTCTGAGATCAGGAGGAAGACCCAAAAAGGGAAGGAGTTTCTCTATAGCACAGGCCCCCAACCCCTGGGCCACCAGTAGGTACCAGTTGGTGGCCTGTTAGGAGCCAGTGGCACAGCAGGAGGTGTGGTACCAATGAGCAAGCATTACCAGCTGAGCTGTGCCTCCTGTCAGATCAATGGCAGCATAAGGTTCTCGTGGACGCATGTACTTTTTTGTAAATTGTGCACATAAGGGATCTAGGTTGCATGCTCCTTATGAGAATAACTAATGCCAGATGGTCTGAGGTAGAACAGTTTCATCCTGAAACCATCCCCCCTGCCCCTGATTCATGGAAAACTTGTCTTCTGGTGCCAAAAATGTTGGGGACCACTGCTCTACAGACTGTAGCTTTTCCCCACAAGAGATGGCTTTGCAGAGCCATTTCAAAATATGTCAAAGATACATATCTTGGTATGAAATATTTCAATTTTTTTCAGGTCCTGTTACCTGTCTTGTTGGTATCTTATTGCTGCAGAGTCTGTTTTGTCAGTCTTAATGTGTCTATTTTAATGTTAATGCTAGTCAGCTGTGCCTGAATTTCAAGGAGCAGAATGTATAATGAGGCACATCTGACCTTCCCTTCTCCCCTGGAAATGAATCATCTGGACTTTGGAGGATTCCAATCTTGCCTGGATATCCCTAGTAGATGCATCTCTAATATGGGGATACAGGTATTGTCTTCAAAGAATACGGTTATTATAGAAATGTTACATTTAAATTTCTTAACCCTTTTTCCTAGAGCTCAAAAAAATTGTTGCAACTTTTAAAAATGCTTAATGGAGGAGGTGGCAATATATCTCAGTAATCTTGCTTACTCCTTCACCAGCAATCTCAAACACAGAGACCTTTATACTACGATTCCTTTTTCTTCCTCTAATACAACCTACTTTTATTTCCACCTTTCTATTTGGATTTTAATCTTAGGAATATTTGAATTTCTAGTTTTTGGGTTTTTTTTTTTCAGAATAGAAAGGAAGTCTTCTGATCCCAGTAAAGGAATTTTGAGCAACAGTAATGAAGTTTCTTGGCAAGTAATTAATTTGATAATGACTGTATTAGCTTATTCTCATGCTGCTGAGAAAAAAATACCTAAGACTGGGCAATTTATAGCGGAAAGACATTGAATTAACTCACAGTTTCACAGTGCTGAGGATATGTGATGGTTAATACTGTCAACTTGATTGGATTTAAGGATGCAGTATTAATCCTGGGTGTCTGTGAGGGTGTTCCCAAAGGAGATTAACATTTGAGTCAGTGGGCTGGGGAAGACAGACCCACCCTTAATTGAGTGGGCACCATCTAATCAGCCACCACTGAAAAAAAGCAGGCAGACAAATGTGAAGAACCAAGATAGGCCTAGCCTCCCCACAGCCTACATCTTTCTCCTGTGCTGGATGCTTTCTGCCTTCAAACATCAGAATTCAAGTTCTTCAGTTTTGGAGCTTGGACAGGCTCTCCTTGTTCCTTAGCTTGCAGACAGCCGATTGTGGAAACCTAAGATCCTGTAAGTTAATACTTAATAAACACCCTTAATAAATACTTACTAAACACTTAATTATACTTAATAATATGGGTGTTTATTAAGTAATAGGAGATATATATATATATATATATATATGGTTTCTAGAGTTGGCTGCTTAGTATGATTAGGCACCAAAATGCTAAGGACTCTATTTCTAACAGTATGAAGAACACTGGTAGTCCTTGATGTGAACTGTTTAGAGAGTTATGCAAAATATATGCATTTGATACTTCCGATTCACCACTCATAAGAGGCAAAGAGTTTAGTGAATCTATACATAATATTTTGACCATATGTGGAGAAATAAGGATACATAATGAAGCTGGTTGGTTATTCCTAAGTTCAGTGAACAAAGTGATGAAACAAAATGAACTCAGGAATTTTGTCTCCTGACTTCAGAAGCATTCTTCAGCCTCAAATCTGCTAAGATTGCCCTGAGTGATAGTCTTATCTCCTGTAGAGAAAGAGCAGACTTGTGGAAAACAAAAAAAGACACATGCTTTTATCATGAAATTGGCTTACCAAAAATTCCATGCTCATTGTTAGGAAGAATCAATATGGTGAAAATAGTGATACTTTCCAAAGTAATTTATAGATTCAATGCTATCCCCATCAAGCTACCAATGACCATTTTCACAGAACTGGAAAAAAACACCTTAAACTTCATATGGAATCAAAACAGAGCCTACATAGACAAGACAATCTTAAGCAAAAAGCACAAAGCTGGAGGCATCACACTACCTGATTTCAAACTATACTACAAGGCTACAGTAATCCAAACAGCATGGTACTGGTACCAAAACAGAGATATAGACCAGTGGAACAGAACAGAGGCCTTGGAGGCAACACCACACATCTACAACCATCTGATCTTTGACAAACCTGACAAAAACAAGCAATGGAGAAAGGATTCCCTGTTTAATAAATGGTGTTGGGAAAACTGGCTAGCAATGTACAGAAAGCAGAAACTGGACCCCTTTCTGACATCTTACACTAAAATTAACTCCAGGTGGATTAAAGACGTAAACATAAGACCTAACACTGTAAAGACCCTAGAAGAAAACCTAAGCAAAACCATTCAGGACATAGGCATAGGCAAGTACTTCATGACTAAAACAACAAAAGCATTGACAACAAAAGCCAAAATAGACAAATGGGATCTAATTAAACTCCAGAGCTTCTGCACAGTAAAAGAAAGAATCATTAGAGTGAACTGGCAACCAACAGAATGGGAAAAAATGTTTGCAATCTATCCATCTGACAAAGGGCTAATATCCAGAATCTACAAAGAACTAAAACAGATTTACAAGAAAAAAACAAACCCATTCAAAAGTAGGCGAAGGATATGAAAAGACACTTTTCAAAAGAAAACATATATAAGGCCAACAAACGTATGAAAAAGTATCATCATCACTGATTATTAGAGAAATGCAAATCAAAACCACATTGAGATACCATCTCACACCAGTTAAAATGGCGATCATTAAAAAATCTGGAGACAACAGATGCTGGAGAGGTTGCGGAGAAATAGGAACACTTTTGCACTGTTGGTTGGAGTATACACTAGTTGAACCATTGTGGAAGATTGTGTGGTGCTTCCTCAAGGACCTAGAAAGAGAAATTTCATTTGACCCAGCAATCCCATTTCTGGGTATATACCCAAAGTAATATAAATAGTTCTATTATAAAGTCACATGCACACGTATGTTCATAGCAGCACTGTTCACAATAGCAAAGACCTGGAACCAACCCAAATGCCCATGGATGATAGACTGGACAAGGAAAATGTGACACATATACACCATGGAATACTATGCAGTCATAAAAAATTATGAGTTTGTGTTCTTTGTAGGGACATGGATGAATCTAGAAACCATCATTCTCAGCAAACTGAAGCAAGAACAGAAAATCAAACATGGCATGTTCTCACTCATAGGCTGGTGTTGTACAATGAGAACACAGGGACACAGGGAGGGGAGCATCACATACTGGGGTATGTTTAGGGGTGCAAGGGAGGGACAGCAGGGGTGTGGGAATTTCAGGGAGGGATAACATTGGGAGAAATACCAGATGTAGGTGACGGGGGGATAGACGCAGCAAACGACACTGCTATGTGTGTACCTATGTAACAATCCTGCATGATCCTCACATGTACCCCAGAACTGAAAGTACAATTTAAAAAAAAAGAGAAAAAAAAATCAACTAGAAAAGCAAGCAAAAACATGCGCAGGATGTAAGTTCATCTGTTGATCCCACAGTATCTATTGGTGGTAAATAGAGCTATGTGATTTTTCTTTTCAACAAGAGACCACATAGATGCTGATAGAGATTTTTAAAAATTCTCAAGACCTGTCAGTTGGCAAATGGTGGAACCAGGATTCGAGTGAGTCTAATTCTAAGTATTGAACTTCTAAGAGGTATGCTGTGATATCTCTGCTATAATCCAATTCCTCTCAATTTAGTTCCCTGATATGTAAAATTAGGGATAATACAGGTGAAAGTTTTTGTTTCACATGTGACAGGGGAATGCTACTGACATTTATTTCACAGAAGTCAGAGAAATGCTGACCCCAATGACTTCAATGTTCCCTTCTTGACTATTGCTTTCTGTGAGTGAATTGATTTTTAAGATATGTCTAAATGATAGACATTCAGAAAGCATTTGCAAAATGGAAAGTGTAAAGTTCAGTGAATTATTCTGTTTCCTAAGAAAATATATTTGAATTCGTATTTGTCAAAATTTCTCAGATTTTAATTTTAAGGGGGTTTTAGTACATTTCTGATTAATTTTTATTTAAATTATTCTCTGCTATAGACACATTAGAGTTGCTTCTTGTCTCAACAAGCCTGATTACATTATCATTTAAAAAGCCAAAAACTTTTTTTTTCTCTTTTTGTTTTTTCTTTTAACCAGTAGGTCATCTGTGAAAAAGGCCCTTGTGAGTCCAGGGGTTGCAACCATCCTCAGGTCTTCTAGAAGTTGACAGGAAGTTTACAAATGGCCTTTAGCTTCCTTCAACCAGGCTAGACAGATGACATAGAAGCTACTGTCTCCCACTCTGCTCCCTGTGATTTGGATCCTTGTTAAAATCTAATAGGATAATGGCATCCCTGGTTTGAAAGGGTCAAGAAAATCTGAGAAATTCTGAATATGTAAAACTGCCAAAAGGTAGGGGTTGTCTCCTTAACATCTTCAAGTAACTGGTACTGAACATCATATAGGGTTTCCCAAAGGACTTTGAAATGATTACCAGAGAATTTTCTTCTGTTTTACAGGTAATCAGATGATGTCCTATATATCTAGTAAACCCATTTTCACACTACATTAGGAATGTATCAAAGCAAGCCAAATAGCTTCTCCACCCAAATGAAGGAATCCAGGGAAGATTTCATGGCTATGCCTTGCTTTCTGTCTCACATAACGATTTATAATAACATGTCAGTATCTCTTAGAGCTCCTGTTGAGTTTATGCTATATTTTTTGCTCATTTTCTATTCTGGAAAACAATAACAAAATCCTTTTATCTCCACAAAACAATAACTACTGCCTTGCTGGGTTAGCACTGAATCAAATTTTATCGCTAAATTGTGGAATTTTCAGCGTTGAGTACCCAATTCCAGAGTAAAGTATGGAAAATGCTAAACTATCACAGAACTAAATGGAATATTATATGGAGTAGTGTGTTTTCAGCTGAAGAAATCTCATCTCCATTTCAGAGAAAAATTAACATCATTTCAGCTTTCGATCAACACTATTGCAAAGTTTCTCATTTACTTACGTCAATGTCTTTACAAATGGCATCAATTTAACTTGACTAATTCTTTTAAAGAGAAAGGAGACAGGAAGAAAAATATCTATGGAACAAGTGACTTGGCTGCTTTCTTTTGTAAGAAGATCCTCTTTGTGATAGCTCTTCTCTTCTCTTCGGTACTTTGGGCAGGTGCTAATGCAGAAAGAACATTATGAAGGGTTAGCATCACCAGTAACATGAGTGAAATCACCAGATGCAGGGAAAGTGAGATGACCTTCATGTCCACAGTTTTTCCCTCTCTCCAAGAGAGCTGAACACATCCTCTTAATTTTCACTTGGCTTACTCAGCCCCCAGTGCCTGATGGCTTCATTTGCATTCAAACCCTCACCTAGGGGAAACCTGGAGAAATTACACATGTCCAGTTGTAGCCATTTTGATGAAAGCATTGGGGCTTTATAAGAGGGATAAGCAAATAGCCTGCAGGTCAAATCGAGTCCACTGCCAGTTTATGTACAGCTCGTGAGCTAAAAATTGATTTTACAGATGAACCTCTGTAATCTATTTGATAGTAAAGAACACTAACATTAAAACCCAATAAGTTATCAAACCCAAAAGAGTTAAATTCTTCTCATTTACAGATATGTATTACCAAAAAATTACTCAATTCTTGTTACATTATGAATTTTTTAATGAAAATTTAGTAAAAATTTGGTTTAACTGTTGTTACAAACACCTACATAATAGCCTCGTTTTTTTGTATTTCTTGGCCCCTAAAGCCTACAGATAGTAAACATTAATTTAATATCTGGCCTTATACAGAAAAAGTTAGCTGACCCCTGCTCTAGATGTCAAATATAAATGTCTCGTACCTTACAAATGTACTAAATCTGCCCTTTCCTCCTCATCAATTAGCATAATGTATCTTGGGCAGGTGGCAGAATATCCCCAGTTATTCAGATAATAAAAAGTATTTTGGACTCAGTCAGTATTTGAAATGCTTATTTCTGTAGAACAGTGAGAAGCTCAGAATTGCACTTGAAGGTTCTCTGACCTTTTGGGCCTGCATCAGGTGGTAACAGACTTTGGGGATAAGCTATGATTACTTTATTTTCTATTTCACTACCTATGGCATCCTCTTTTTAGCTTCTCCCATTCACTAAGTGGTCCTGTTTCTGCAGGTTTGAGAGAGGAAATACTCAGAGGTAAGTGCAGAAAATATCATGGGAGAATGATAATCTTTGAGCTGGCTTTCCCCTTGGCCATTGCTGAAAGCTGTGTCTGCCTTTCCTAATGCTTTCCTGGACGTCTTAGAGTCCTGCTTTGAACCCCTTTAGCTGGAACCACCTAGAAAATGGCCAGTCTCTTTTTAAGGTTGTCTACCGGCTATCTTTCCTCAGCCTCTAAAGAACTAATGAGCCTCTAACGAACTCACCCTTTGCAGTCAAACCTCTGAAGCTTTAAAAACTTCCTCTGGCTAATACACCTACCACATCTGGTTCCCTGGAAACATGAAACTATGTCCTGCTTTCAGTCAAAGAGTATTTATTTTCCCCAAATAATCTTACAACCTTCTTCCTCAGACCACTTTAGCCAACCTCACAATGGTGGTCTTTTTATTTTCACTGGATTTATTTTGTAATGCTCACATCTCATGGAAGTCCACTCCAAGAGAATACATTATGCTCTTGAAAAAGCCTTCCTGCAATCTTTTCACTAAGGCTGAAATGAGAGAAAGCAAATTCCCACATTTTCCATCGGAGTAAAGACTTACTGCATATTTAGAACTCTCCCAACAAAAATATTCTCTTCTCCAGCTACTTGAGCTTAATAATTTTATTTTCTGAAGGTGGGAATTTGGCTATTTGTTACTGAACTGACTTTAGGCTGTTTTACTCAACCCATATAGATGATGGTCACTGTACATCTATATAAGTACTCACTCTGTTTTGGCATCTTTGGAACTCAGCTGAGATTGACACAAAAGAGAATTTTTACATTCAGTTGCACCAGGAATTCATTTACCTGCTACCTACCACAGTTTACATTTAGAAAGGAATCCTAATAAAAGCAACAAATAAATGAACGATTATTGGTAGAAGTTGAAACGTAAGATCATACTATATCATGGTTTCAATGAGTACAACATTTCTTGTTTCTTCTATCCAGCTCCATTAAACATATTCAAAAGGCAATTTATGCTTTGCTTCTTACTGATACAGTTGGTTCCACTTGTAGATATATCTTATATGAAAATGTTTGATGACAAGAGATATCTGACATATAAGATTGCTAGATACAAGACATCCCGTTAAAGTTTCAAATAAAATTTAATTTGGCGTATTTGTGGTATGCTTATTTTAAAATAAAAAGCTGTTTATCTGAAGTTTGAATTTAACTAGGCATTCTGCATTTTTATTTGTTAAATCTGGCAAGGCTTACATGCCACTCTCCCTTTCCATTTGGCATTTACAGAAGTTAATAAATGATAAGCCCACCATTAGTATTTGGCCAAACCCGGGAAGAATCCTCATCTTGCAGTTCATCAGCGAGACAATTCCGTTGTTTAAATCAGTTTAAGTATAACCAATTAAGGTGGATCTTGCCACAGTATTATATAACTATCTGAGGAAGTTGTGTATAGGTTCTGTATTTTGGATGTGAAATGATCTCATAAACAAGAATAAGTTACAAGAGGGATGAAATTAAATATTTGGCTCATTGTTAATTGGACAGATCTGTTACTGATTTATTGGGCAGTTTCCACTCAGTGTAGTCTGACTACAAAATTTATTAATTATTATTTTGTAATCACTGTGTTTGATGATGCTGTGGCAGGCTCTTGCAGCACAGGGGGAGAAGACACGTTACCTGCAGAGTTGACTTTAGAATGCAGAGTAATTTGCATTTGGCTGTGGGCCCTAACATGAATTCTAGGCATCAGACCTGTCCACTGGACTAATTAATGTTATTTATTTTTTCTCAATGTTCCATATATATTCTCTTATTTTCCCACATTCATGTAGGACCTATGCCTAATTGCCTTAGGGAAAGGCTGAAAGTACAAATAACAGGATAGTGTCCTAGCATTCATCTTCAGCAGTCTTTAGCATTGAAGGGAAAGGTATGACAGAAGTCAGAAAGAGAGTAATTTGAGAAAAAGAGAATTGAGAGAACAGAGTTGTCCCAGGATTACAGCAGATTCTTCCAGGCTGAGATCACAGTCCACATGGCCCAGAGCCTTGAGGTGCTGACAGATCTTCCAATTACCCTGCTAGTCTTCTTAGATTCATGCCAAGGTAGGACAGACAGTAGGTTTGGCCACAAGGAAACTGTGTGTCCTGAAAATGCTAAAAACTAGGTCCTCCTTCCTCCTGACTTTGCTGGGCCACCAAGTTCACTAATATCCATGACTCATCCACCCACTCCCAAAATACCCTCCAAATCTCAATTTCATTTTGCTGATAGATTTCCCAGATTAAAATAAAACAGGTTGAGTCAAGAACATGAGACTCCGTTTTTCAAGGAATGTTACCTAACATTCATCATCTGTGAGTACAAGGACAGTATCATGTTTCTCAACTCAAAGTTGAGACACAGCCCTGTACTTCACCTGGGAAGAATTAGCCCATGAATCCCAGCTTTTTTTCAGTTTGAGTGTCATAGCCAGGGACTTCATAGGATAACTTAGAGTGAGTAATTGCTAGAGAAGAAAACTTTAACTCCTTTTAGAAAAGCATTATATCTTGACCTTTTAAAAAAGTTATTTTTAAAAATGTTATAGTATTTATTTATTTATTTTTAGAGACAGAGTCTTACTCTGTTGGAGTAAGGAGTGTAGGTATGCGGTGTCATAATCGTAACTCACTGCAGCCTCAAACTCCTGGGCTCAAACGATCCTCTCACTTCAGCCTCCCAAGTAGCTAAGACTGCAGGCTTATGCCACTATGTCTTGATGTTTTAATTGCTTCACCAGACTGTTTCCCTGTATAACCTCAATATATATTGCAATGAAAGGAGGAGCTGCTCTGAGTATTGGATTAATAGAGGGGCTGAGAGTTGTAACTTGTCTTCCCCCTGTAAACATCTGCCCATCTTGTTATCCTTTCCCCTGGGGGGATTTAAAGTGACTTGTCTAAGAGGCCCTCTTGAAATTTTTAAGAAAATTGTCATTGTATATTTTTCATAGGGGAATATACATCTAACAATGGGTAATTAATTGTGCATTCATCCTGATAACTCTTTTAACGTGCTGTTAATCATATGATTTCCTAACCATGTGCTTGCCATTATCAACATAAACCTGATTGCAGATAAACAATTCAGGAGCTGGTAAAGATACTAAAAAGCTTGATAGTATGAAACACTGAAAGTAAATTTTTGGTTCATAACTTTACGGGGGGGGGAGATTGTATAGAACATTACTACTTTTTTCCTCTGTTTTTATATTGTGTTTTATATTGTAAATAATCCTTCTTTATGAAAGAAAATTTAAAATCTGTATTCTCTGTTTTGTTGTCATTTCCTTCCTTTTCCAAAAGTAAGTTTATTTTTGAGGACCATGTTGACATGTAGCCAAATAGTCAACTACCTTTTTTCAGTATTTCTTTCATCCTGTATTTTTTACACTATTACAAGAACTATTCTCACCCAAACTTTGTATGCATATTAAAGGGAAATAAATAAAAATTAGAATATCATGCTGTAAAATACTTCCTTAATGGGATCAATGGCCTTTTTAAGTGAATTTTCTTTCTTTACTTTGGTGAAACCTGTATTTTTTCAATTTGCTGTCGCTGTAACACCTCAGTGTCTAATATCCAATAAATATTTAGTATTTGAGTTTCAACTATTCATCTTCAAAAAAGTGGTTCTGTTATTCTGGATACAGAAAGATTAGTTTAATATTTGATTGTTACAAGCATTTCTGTTTTAGAATCACAGAAAGGGAAATTCTAAATGAAAAGGCAACAATGGTAGAATTTTCATCACTGGCAAGTAACTGTTGGGAATAGAGAAATACGCTGAGTCCCAATGGCCTGCCCAATATTCCAAGTATGGAATTCCTTAAATCAAAATGTCCTTAAATTTTTTTATATTGAGTCCAATATGCTCCTTTAAAAACAAAAAAAAACTATTTTAAAAATACTAGACTTTAAAAACAATTTCTTGAAAGTTATAATTTTCTTTGTTACATTATCTGTAAACACAAAGAACTAACTATATATGCCACAATTAAAAAATCACTACGCAGATTTTAGTGTATTTCATTTACTTGCTTTAGTTTAGGGTGTTAAACACCTACATAAACATCCCTAAAAACATAGCTTGGTTTTGTGTGTTTTTTTAACTTTATGCAAATAGAGTCATATTATGTATATTTTATGTCTTCCTTTTTTCACCCAATATTGTAAGACTACCCACTTTTTTTGTAGATTCAGTCTATTTACTTTCAGTGCAAAAGTATTTTACTGAATGAATATATGGGTTTATATAAATATATGAATATTAGATACGTTTTTTCTATTTTTAGATATTAGAACATGTAATTAATGTATGTATATGTATACACACACATATACCACACAAGTACAATTATTTTCATGCTCCAAAATTTCTTTTTAGTATATGGTTAGAGGTAGGAAGCCCGATACATTAATTTTCTATTTCTATGTCAAAAATTATCACAAACTTAGTGATTTAAATAAAAAAAAAAATCTTATTCCACAATTCTACAGCCTCCATGCACTCACGTGGGTTTTCTGCTCAGGGTATTATAGGGCCATATTCAAGGTTTTCAATGAGCTTGACTTTTATCTGGAAGCACTGAGGAAGATTTTACTTTAGTTCTTGGTGGTGGTACAACTGAGGTTCCTAAGGTTCTTCACTGGCTGTCAGTCAGGAGCCTCTCTCAGGTCCTGGAGACCATGCCAGGACATTTACCTATTTCCAGAGCAAAGAATATCCCTGTTTTGAATTCTCGTCATGCCCTGAATCCCTGATTTCTTTTTCTGCCATCTGCTGGAGAAAACTCTACTCTCATGGGGTCACATGTGATTTCATGACCTACCTAGATAATCTCCTTAAGAACACTGATTAGTAAATGTATATGCAACTGTAAAATCCCTTTTGCCATGTAAGTTAACATAATCATGGGAGTCATAGTAGGGACCAAAGGTCACAAATTCTAAGTCATGAATTCTACATCCAGAATTCTGCCTACTACAGCTGGGTAATAGAATTTGCCTATCTTCAAATTTACCACATAATTCCAACTTGTTTTCTAACATGATTTAACCAATGTACACATCCAAAGACAGTATTTGAGACTTTCTATTGCTCTATAGCATCATTAGTACTTGATATTATTATAGTTTTTAATTATCGCCAGCCCAACTGGCAGACATACCATGTTAAATTTGGGGGACCATTTGACAACTGTTTTTGTTTAAAATGTTTTCAACCTCCCAGAAAAGTTGGGAGACTAGTATAAAGACCTTTTCTGCCCTGATCCATTGAGAAGTACCTTGTTGACGTGATAGCCCATCATTCCCAAGTATTTCAGTTTATTTTTTCTATAACCAAGGACGTTCTCCTATATAACTGTAATATAACCATCTAAATGAAGAAGCTGACAATGGATCATTACTGGTATGTAATCCATAGGCTGTGTGAAAATTTTACCAGTTATCACATTAATGTCATTTATGTAAAAAGATCCAACCTGGGATCAAAAGCTACATTGAACTGTTGTATTTATTTAAACTTCTTTGATTTGGAAAAATTCCTCAATCTTTATTTGACATTTATAATACTGACATTTTTTTTTTTTTGATACTGACACTTTCGAAGATGATAGGCAAGTTGTTTTGAATGATGTTCCTCATGTTTTCTCATGATTACCATTCAGATAATATGTTTTTTGAAAGAACATCCCAGAAGTGTTTATACTATTCTCATTGCATCACACTGTGTGGTCTACAATTTTGATTTACTCATTACCTGCTCAAGTTAATTGGTGACTTGGTTAAGAAGGCATATGCCAGATTTTCAAGTAAAAAATATCACCCTTTATAACTAAAATGCATTTTGTGACGAAGTACTTTAAGACTATGAAAATACTCTGTTCTTCATGAAACTTTCACCTATTAATTTTTGCATCTACAGTTATCTCTTGGTACTCCTAGAAGATTGGTTCCAGCACTCCTGTCCCAATGCCAAAACCCTCTGATGCTCAAGTCCATAATGCCAAATGTCATAGCATATGTATATAACTTATATGCATCTTCTTATATCTTTTAAATCATCTCCAGATTGCTTAAAATATCAAATACAGTGTAAATGCTATGTAGTTCTTACACTGTAGGCTTTTTTACATTTGTAGTTTCTCTGTATTATAATTTTACTTGTTTTTATTTTAAATATCTTCCACCTATGGTTAGATGAATCTATCTCCAGATGTAAAAGCAGTGGCTAAGGGAAGATGAACTGTATTGATATTTTTTGACGGAAATAAGTTTTTACTATGTTGGCAGATGAAAGCTGAATTTTAAATTCTATTATTTCTTCTTGATTTACTCTTTAATATTTAACTAAAACAAGGCAATATTTTATTACTTTACTGATGTTAATTGAATCTTTTAATGTCTCAATATTAATTATGGTCATTATAATAAAGTATATCTCCTAACTCCGAGTTAAAATTTTCTTGTTAAACTATCAAATAAAGGATGTCTCTTAACTTCAAGATTCCAAAAAGTTGTTTTGTTCTCAAAATTTTAAGAGTTTGCTTTAAGATTACGTTGAACTTTTTCAATAGGTGTTTTTCCTACATAATTTGACATCATGTTGTATTTATCTTTTTATATATTACATTGACTAATTTTTAATAATAAGTCAAACTATGGTAAAGCCCTTATTTACACAATAAGTTATGCTATTTATGAATTACTTGATTCATAATTAATATTTTGCTTAAGGATTTTGCAACTATGTCTATGAGTAAGATTAAACAGATATTTTCCATTTTTCTACTGTCATTTTTGACAATGTTTTATAGAATATCCTGGCTTCATAAAATGAGTTCTGAAATATACACTCATATGTAGTCAACTGAAATTTTAGGGCAAATACTGAATTTATTTTTATATGAATGTTAAATATAACTCAGTGATGATGTCAACTAAGCATAAGTTTTCATTCTGCCTGTGTAAATTTTTGAAGTTTTATTTTCTAGAATTTTTTTCAAAGTTTCAATTGTTGACACTTATTCAAAATAATATTTGATTTGTCTTCAGGATATGTAAGATTATTTTTATTAATGTTATATAGTATATTTTTTCTTAATCAAATGTGAAGATCTATCAATTTTAATAATCTTGCCCAAGAATCAGTTTTTGGTTTCATTATTAGTTTCCATTATATTAGGAATATCTTTTTTGTTAACTTAGGCTCTTTTAAACTTTCTATGTTCTACTTATTTTTCATTATGTTTCTAACTTATTGTGGTATATGCTTAACTCATTGAGTTTCAGCTTTTCTTCTGTTCTTATTGATATAACAAGGTAATTATATCCTTACTGTGGCAGAAACAGAATACTTCCATAAGTTTCAGCCTTAAAAGTTTTCCTCTTCATCCAAAAACATTGGTTGACTTATTTTTATTATTTTTAAAAGTTTGTTAACTTTTGTTTGAAGTTTGTGGGTACAAGTACGGGTTTGTTACATAGGTTAACTTGTGTCATTGGAATTTGATTCACAGATTATTTCATTGCCTAGCCATTAAACCTAGTCTGCATTAGTTAGTTTTCCTGATCCTCTGTTTTCCCCTACCCTCTACCATCCAAAAATCCCCAGTGTGTGTTTTCATCATTCAGTTCCCATTTATAAGTGAGAACATATGGTACTTGGTTTTCTGTTTCTGTATTATTCTTTTAAGAATAATGGCCTCTTGGGAGGCCGAGGCGGGTGGATCATGAGATCAAGAGATCGAGACCATGCTGGTCAACATGGTGAAACTCCGTCTCTACTAAAAAATACAAAAAATTAGCTGGGCATGGTGGCTCCTGCCTGTAATCCAGGCTACTCAGGAGGCTGAGGCAGGAGAATTGCCTGAACCCAGGAGGCAGAGGTTGCGGTGAGCCGAGATCGCGCCATTGCACTCCAGCCTGGGTAACAAGAGCGAAACTCCGTCTCAAAAAAAAAAAAAACAAAAAAAGAATAATGGCCTCCAGCTCCATTCACATCCCTGCAAAGGACGTGATCTCATTTTTTTTTTTTTCTTTATGGCTGCATAGTATTGGTGGGCATTTAGGTGGATTCCATGTCTTTACTATTGTAAATAGTGTTGCAATAAACATATGTGTGCATGTGTCTTTATAACAGAACCATTTATATTACTTTGGGTATGTACCCAGTAATGGGATTGCTGGGTTTAATGCCATTTCTGCCTCTAGGTCTTTGAGGAATCACCACACTATCTTCCACAATGGTTGAGCTAATTTACACTCCTACCAATAACTGATAATTTCTTTTGCTTTGTAGAAGCTCTTTAGTTTAATTAGATTCTATTTGTCAATTTTTGCTTTTGTTGCAATGGCTTTTGGTATTTTTGTCATAAAATATTTGCCTGTTCCTATGTCCTGAATGGTACTGCCTAGGTTGTCTTTTAGGGTTTTTATAGTTTGAGGTTTAAAATCTTTAATGCATCCTGAATTAATTTTGTATATGGTGCAAGAAAGGGGTCCAGTTTCAATCTTTTGCATATGGCTAGCTAGTTAGCTAGTTATCCCAGCACCATTTATTGAATAGGGAATCCTTTCTCTATTGCTTGTTTTTTTCAGGATTTTTGAAGATCAGATGGTTATATATGTGTGTGGTCCTCTTTTGGGTTCTCTATTCTGTTACATTAGTCTATGTGTCTTTTTTTTTTTTTTTTTTTCCTAACAGTACCATTCTGTGCTACTGTAGCCCTGTAGTATAATTTAAAGAAAGGTAGCATGGTGCTGTCAGCTTTGTTCTTTTTGCTTAAGATTGCCTTGGCTATTTGGGAATTTTTTTGGTTGTGTATGAATTTTAAAAGTAGTTTTTCTCCGGTTCTGAAAAGAATATCAATGATAGTTTAATAGGAATAGCATTGAATCTATAAATTGCTTTGGGCCATATGGCCATTTTAACAATATTGATTTTCAAGTTTACAACATAACATCACAACTGAAAGAACTAGAGAACCAAGAGAAGACAAATAATGGGATTGCTGGGTTGAATGGTAAGTCCATGTCTGTGTCTTTGAGGAATTGCCACAGGGTCTTCCACAATGGTTGAACTAATTTACACCCACCAGCAATGTATAAACATTCCTTTTTCTCTACAACCCTGCCAGCACCTGTTATGTTTTGCCTTTTTAATAGTAGCCATTCTGACTGGTGTGAGATAGTATCTAATTGTAGTTTTGATTTGCATTTCTCTAATGTTCAGTGGTGTTTATCTTTCTTATGATTGTTGGCCTCATGTATGTCTTCTTTTGAAGTTTCTGCTCACGTCCTTTGCCTACTTTTTTATGGGGTTGCTTTCTGCTTGTAGATCTGTTTAAGTTCCTTATAGTTGCTATATATTAGCCCTTTGTCAGAGGCATAGTTTGCTAAACTATTCTTCTATTTTCTAGGTTGTTTACTCTGTTGATAGTTTCTTTGAGTGTAGAAGCTTTGCAGAAACTCTTTAGTGTAATTAGACCCCACATGTCCATTTTTGCTTTTGTTGTAATTCTGAACCAACTTGGAAAACATATTTCAGGATATCATCCATGAAAACATCCCTAATGCAGCTAGAGAGGCCAATATTCAAATTCAGGAAATGCAGACAACCCCAGCAAGATATTTCAATAGAAAATTACCCTCAATAAACACAACCATCATATTCTTCAAGGTTGAAGTGAAAGAAAAAATGTAAAGGCACATAGAGAGAAAAGGCAAGTCACCTACAAAGGGAAGAACATTAGACTAACAGTGGACCTCTCAACTGAAATCCTATAAGCCAGAAGAGATTGGGGGCCAATATTTGACATTCTTAAGGAAATTTCAACCCATAAACTCATATCTGGCTAAACTGTGGTTCATAAGTGAGGAACTGAGATCTTCTTCAGGCAAAAAAATGCTGAGGAAATTTGTTATCACCAGACATACCTTACAAGAAATCCTGAAGGAAACACTAAATATGGAAAGGAAAGATCATTACCAGATATTACAAAAACACACTGAAGTAAACAGACCAGCGACAGTATAAAGCAACCACATAAACAAGTCTGCAAAATAACTAGCTAATATTTTGATGACAGAATCAAATGCGCACATATCAATACTAATATTAAATGTAAATAGGCTCAATGCTCCAATTAAAAGACACAGAGTGGCAAGCTGGATAAAGAACCAAGACCTATTGGTATGCTGTCTTGAAGAGATCAGTCACACATAGTGATACACATAGATTCAAGATAAAGGGATGGAGAAAATTCTACCAATGAAATAACGGAAAAAAGCAAGGGTTGCAATCCTAGTTTCTGACAAAACAGACTCTAAACCAATGAAGATCAAAAAAGACAAGGAAGGGCATTATATAATGTCCACTTTTACTTTTCATTTTTGCCGTAACATTTATTTTCATATGTGTATATTATAGTATCTCCTCGTATCTTTGTAATTCATATTCGTAATCTTAGAAAATTCTTATGAGACAGTCAAGATATTTGTAATCTTTTTAGATTGTTGATAGCCAACAAACTGAGGATGTTTCGTCTATGAATCTTCACAATATTTGTTTGTTTGGATTGATGATGTGCTGTACCCTACTGAGGAAGGAGACACAGGCATCTGGGATTCCCTTCCCCTCTGTCATCCACTGTGCAGCTCAAGGCTTGGTCTTGGGGAAACTCTCTGGTAGACACTATTTTTACTTAAAACAAGATCAAACCAGAAAACTTTTCACATGTGAGTCCTAAAACTGTAAACCAGAACCCTTTCATATGTGATCCTTGAAACTGTAAACACAGACCTTTTCACCTGTGAGTCCTAAAACTGTAAACTAGAACCCTTCCATATGTGATTCCTGAAGCTGTAAACCGAAACCCTTTTCATATGTGATTTCTAAAGCTATAAACCTAAGATTCTTCCACGTGTAACATCTAAAGTATAAGTCTATATAAAGGCAGAACCTTCCTTTGTTAGATAAACTGAATTTGGACAAATTATTGCCTCAGCTCCCAGCTGTAATAAACCCTTTCCTCCTGCATTCAGTGTTCGGGAGATCCATTTTCTGTGGCTTTTCCTGCTACACTACAAAGTAAGATGGTCCTATGAAACAAAACTAGCATTCTGAAGATTCACTTTAGTTTTAGTGTACTGTTACTTTATAAATCTAATTAGGCTATTAGCCAAAGTCATCAAACAACTATGTATACATGTAAATCAAAATCCTAGCTATGTTTCTTTTAGCTGTCCTCCCACATTATCTTCTCTGTATATGTCAAACAAAAGCCTACATTGAATGTATATTTATAAAATTATCAGTAGTCATACATATTCCTTATTTATTTCTAAAGCATTCTCTTACATGTTCTTATTAACAATTACTATTGCAAGATTATTAATTTTGTTTTATTGTACCTACTCAGGATTAGGCAAATCTACATTTGAGGTAAAATACTATTGAATACTGTTTTAAGTAAGTCAAGTTTATTTTTCTCTCATGTAGGCCAAAACTAACATAGCAATGGATGATATTCATAGACTCAGATTTCTTTGAGTTTAGTAGTGGCTTCCAATCTCTAAGACACCTCATGATTCATTATTGTTGCCAGAGCTCTAAATGTTACAAAAAGTGACAACACTTTTAAGGCTCTTTCCTAGAATAAGTTTGCTTAACATCTCATTGTGTAGGATAGTCACATGGTCTTTCATAACTGTATGAGAATCTGGCAGACATTTTGTTTTCTGCTGGGAATTATTAGCAAAATTGTAATAAAGTTTTATTAGGTTGGTGCAAAAGTAATCCTGGCTTTTGACATTTTTAAAAAAGGCAAAAACTGAAATTACTTTTGCACCAACCTAATATTTATAAGAAAACTGAGGGGTAGGTATGGTTAACCAGTTGGAAACTAGCAGTCTTTGAACGAACCCAATTATATCTGCAATTTTAAACATGTGAGAAACACAGTGAAAGGAATGAAGAGAAAGAGAATAGAGACAGTTGCTATGGCTTTTACAATAGATGATGAGTGTATAATTATTAATACATCATTGGTTTTGGGAAAAGAAAATTACTCATTTAGTTCAATGATTATATTAAGTATCCATTGTTGCCACATATATTACTAAATACACAGGATATATTTCTAGTCTTGAGGAACTTGTATTCTCTCTGGTGAAATAAACCAATTAATATTTTCAACAGCAGAAGAGTCAAGAGTGATTTTAAATGGACTCAGAAAAAGGGAAGAATTTGTCACAGCTTTGATGATTTTCATTTTTGGTAATCTAAGACTTACTATTCACCATTACATGAGAAAGAGAATTGACAACACAGAATGACCTGGAGAAAGGAAGCATGAATCTAAAGCAGAGCTTTCTGCACTCTTTCTGGCATATACAGATACCAGAAATGTTTGATGTATAAATTAGAATAGAGATGGTTATAAGATACCC
The DNA here is from genome assembly GCF_009761245.1 of Sapajus apella. Lineage (NCBI taxonomy): Eukaryota > Metazoa > Chordata > Mammalia > Primates > Cebidae > Sapajus > Sapajus apella. The sequence continues at coordinate 7,356,060 of NW_022436992.1, read as the reverse complement.
TATTGAGATGTGCAGTAGGTTTACCAAAACTGATTCAAAATATTGAGTATCTATAAGGTCTTATAAAGTATAGCAGAGGAAACTTTTAGCAACTGCAAACCACTGGTACTTTCAACTTAGTTATCTGTCACCATGTCTTAAAGGTGAGGCTGTAATACTGGAATATTTGAGCTGATCGCAAAGATAAAGGAGTGAATATTACAAAAGAGTGTCAATTAATTAATGGCAAGTTTATAAGTTTAAAACTTCATACTATTAATTCATTAATATAGACTAATTTGTTACAGAGTATAAAGATAATAAGTTATTTTATCATGGAAGCTTTGATAAATTAAACATTTGCATGTTTTGGAATTGATTTGCAGCAGCCATATATATGCTACCATTCTACAAATATTGCACTGCTTAGATTTGAATGTGAATTTAAGACTTATAAACAACAATGTCTAATTATTCAGAGTCTTGGTGATCAAGCCTGAATTAGCACAAAAGTTGGAGAATCTTAAAAAGCATGAGGTTTGGATTTATACAGACCAGGTGTGGCTTACCTATTTAACCATTACATTATTCTCTGGGTACAAATTTTCTAATATGTAAGAACTGATAAAAGTAATCATAGCAATTTTTGAGGGTATTAAAACGCACAGTTTCTATGCAGTGTCAGATGCATTATAGGTTCTGAACGTATACTTACGTTTGGTTTCATTTGTACTCCAGATAATAGGTGACATTTGTTCTCAAATGTTTTGAAATATAAAAGGAATGCTTCAAGATCCGTAGCTTATCCAAACTTGGAATGAGCTAATAAAACTCTTCTAATTTTGTCAGAACACACAGAGATTAATTGAGGAAAATAGTCCTCAAGCAGTATTTTTTTTGCTATTCACTATGCTGCCTATTTTAATAGGGTAGGACCAGGCAAAAATAAGAATTAGTGTTAGTGATGGTATGAAATTCCAGACAGCATGAGATTACACTGAATATTGTTCAGTAAATCATCTGGAAAGTTCAGACCACAAACACAAAGTACCAAATATCTATGAAATACATTAAACAAGTGGTGCTGTATGATTCTTGAGAGATGCAAAGAACAGGAGTTGGGCTGGTAGTAAGAAATTAAGGATAAATTAATCCTTAATTAAGGATTAAGTGCTAAAGAAAGTGCAGCAAGGCCGGGCACGGTGGCTCACGCCTGTAATCCCAGCACTTTGGGAGGCCGAGGCGGGTGGATCATGAGGTCAAGAGATCGAGACCATCCTGGTCAACATGGTGAAACCCCGTCTCTGCTAAAAATACAAAAAATTACCTGGGCATGGTGGTGCGTGCCTGTAATCCCAGCTACTCAGGAGGCTGAGGCAGGAGAATTGCCTGAACCCAGGAGACGGAGGTTGCGGTGAGCCGAGATCGCGCCATTGCACTCCAGCCTGGGTAACAAGAGCGAAACTCCGTCTCAAAAAAAAGAAAAAAAGAAAAAAAAAAAAGAAAGTGCAGCAATAAGGAGCTAATACATTGTTGGTCTTTTGATTACAATATTTGACCTCATGAAAAAGAGTGCCAACTGGCATAAGCAAACTCTTTGTTAGGAATGTATCATTTTCATATATTGGATCGATAGGGATGGGATGCTGCTAGCAAAACTCTGATGATTGGTTGGATGCTCATATTTCAGGCAGTGCTGTTGAAAATGGATGCAGTATAGTTATAGTAAATGGCTGTGATGGAGGCAATAAATAGTTGAAGAGGCAAGGGAAAGCAAAGCTGCATGGAAATATTTAGCTCACTGGGGGATCATGAAACATGGCTTGATCAGCATTCATACTGAGAAAGGCAAAAAATGATCAGAAAGTTAGAGATGAATGAGTATATTAGGTCACAAGGATTTAAAAAAAAGTAAAAGGACAGTGAGATAGGCAAGTGTGAAGAGCATTACCACAAGAGGGGACTCTAGGAGGCATGGAGAAGAAATGGTTGTTAAGAGTTTACAACCTTCACCGAACTAATATGCTATATAACTGTCACTGGTCTCATAGGTGCAAAAATCTGCATGAGTAGATTTTTTTATTATTTGGAATTGTAATACAGAATTCAAAAGTCTTTTACCTATTTCTATCTTAGGATTTCGGTGGGGGGTGGTAAAAGGCTGGCACTGATTTAACCAATACAGGAAAAAGGCACCAAGAGACTTGTGAGGGCTGCTTGGGATGAAAATACAAATTTTAGGGAGAAGCCTAAATTCTGTGTTTAAAAGTTATAGCAGTCTTCAATCAAAGTATGAAAAACTAAGAACCTAGCATCTTAAAGTAATGGAAATTCCCCTGGTGGGCCTAATGACAGTGAAGGATCTGCAGTTGGATGTGGGGGGTGGTAGAAATATTCGATATAATGGCAAAAGTGTAGTGCGTGCTTCCTGTTCTATCATTGGACAATGTGACACAGAAAGTATATGACCAGAGAGAAATAGGGACATAATGCAGTTAAGGAGAGCAATTATGAGAATCAAAAGCACAACCAGAAATTCAAGGTTTGAGATTTGGGATCTGGAACTCTGAAGTAAGTAACTTCATGTCAATATGCAGAAATCACCAAGCTTAAGGGAGCTTCTGATTTCAGCATAAGGATAACTCTTTCTGGGAATATTTAATGTTAAGTCCTATCATATCACAGTCTAAAATATGATATACCCTCTTTACGAAAATAATCTGGATGCCTTATCAATTAGCATTTTCAATTCTTGGTATAACATGTTCTGCTTTCCTAAATTTCCCTCTTTTCTTCCAAGTGACTTTCCCATATAACTTGGAACAGCATCAATTAACTCTGCGATAACACTGACCTCAACACTTTTCTCCTCTAGTCTCTTACTTGGGAACTTGTTGCATAATTATAAATGCTCAACAGATTTTCTGCTAAATATGACAAGACGAAACCGCTGACTTTTTTCACATACAGTTGATCCTCATTATTCATGAATGCTACATCTGTGAATTTGCCTACTCACTAAAATTTATTTATATCCCCCAAGTCAATTCTCCTGGCACTTTCATCATTTGTGGGCACGTACCGAGTGCCAAGAAACTTGAGTCACCTAGTGTACGAGTTCTTAGCTGGTGTCAAAAAGGCAGCACTCTGCTTTCTTATTTCAGCTCTTATAATATAAATGCATCCTTTATTGTGGTCTATTTAGCCTCACAGTTTTCACATTTTCATGCTGTTTGTTGATGTTGTTGTTTAAATTGGCCCCCAGTTGTAGTGCTGAAGCACTGTCTAGTATGCTCAGCACAAGACAACTGTGATGTGCCTAACAGAAAAGGATTGTGTTAGATAAGCTATGTTGAGCCATGAGTTACAGTGCTGTTGCCTTTAAGTTCAATGTTAATGAATCAAAACTATACATTAAACAAGGTGTCTTTAAAGAAAAACACACATACAATAAGATTAAATGTACTTAATAAATGTACTTACTGGCTACTTTAAATGTGAATAGATGATCAAGCAATATAACTATTTCCACTAGGAACAAGGCCTTAGTATTTGAAAATTCAGTGATCACGGTGACTTTGTGGAACATAAGTATTGCAAATAACCATAACTGATTATACATTACGGTTACCTTAATTACCTACATTTTTGGTAGCTTTGGCTTTGGTCCTCTTTTTCATCCTACTGTGGATGAATGATTATAACAAAAATAAATTCTAGTTTTAGCCAGAAAATAAAATTACATATGTGCCGTATATATGCTGTATAGATACATACATATATGTGTGAGGCGCAAAAGCAAAATGAATGTTACAGTCTTGAGTCTGTTAAGGATGGGCAGGCAAACATGAACTAAGAAACATACAAGAAGAATGCAGCAAATGAAAGTCAAATTTAAAGAACAATCTCAAGATCTTCAGGGGCTTCAGCACCAAGTTAAAGATAGGCTGAAGGTGATTCTGACAACAGTCATCAAGTACGTCCCGCCTGTAGCACATCTGCCTGCCTTCATGGCAGTGGGCATAAAGACCTACAGCACTCCTGAGGTCCTTAGACTTGTATGCATTCTCCACTTTCCATTTTCTGTATGTCAGTAGCGTATCTTCTGTTATCTCAAGCTTTCCTTCCTACCAAGCCTTGTCCCCTCTAATGTATTCCTATCAAAATGTTTCACATTGCCAAATATTTGCAGTTTCAGCCTTGAGATCTCCCTAAAAGAAGCCAACATTTTAAGGAGCCATGACCATCATTATTTCTGTTCATACATAAAGGTAATACTAATACCAGCTGCCTACATATAGCACAGGAGGGCTATGACAATGTTAGGAGTGAGTGAGAAAATATTTCTGTCAATCTGTGGATTCTCATAGCTTTCATGCCTAGCTCCAGGGTGCTTCCCGATTGCCTGTTTATATCACATTTCCAGAGAATAGATAGAAGTCAAAGCTGATTATTGATTATCTCCAATCAAAGGTATTGTGTCTGCAATCCCTAATCCTGTGCGGTGAATTTTACATTCTGCTCAAAGGAAATATCTAGGGAAAGTCTGGGTTGCCCTGAGAATTCCAAAATGTGTTCTGCAAGGCTAAAACCATGTGAAGCCGAAGCTATTATGCAGCAAAAGCTAAAGGATAAGTTTTTGTAAAGATCTTTTAAATTGTATATCCTGGTACAAAGCCATATTTTTCTCTACCAACTGACAATATTACAAACAAATACAATTCATTCTAGAGATGGAGATAAATGTGAGGTTCCATTTCAATTGTTCTGTATAATAAGTGCACTTGTAATTTTTCAGTGCTAAATTGTGATAATTTGTTAGTACTGTACAGTGGAACTTCAGCATCAGAACACTCATGCATATGGGTAGTAGGAGGTGATTTCATAGACTTGATAGGGCTGCAGCTTCAGCCCAAATAAGTAGAGATTAGATGTGTGAACGTCAGGGAAAAGATAATGCTGGTTGTACAATCAGCATGGACACATGCATGATGTGGGATGACAAATGTTTTCTGAATGCTCCATTATAGCTTCCTGGGGAAATTATGGTATTTATGCATAGGGCCAGATATATAAGGTAATTACAGAAATTTTTACTGATTTAAGAGACAGTCACTGTTTTCTTAAGCAGATAAAAATATTTCTCAGGCAAAAAAAGAACAGATTGGAAAGGTATGGAGGAAGACTAAACACAGAGCAACAAGCTGAAATGTTTTCTTAACCATTTTAGCTCTAGTCTGGAAGCAATGATACCCTGGCCCAATGTTCTCATTGATTGAAACTCCTGGGAATTTAGCTGAAAAGCTTGGTATTAATTGGCATAGACATTTGCTTGTTTCTAGGTTCCAGGGCCAACAGTAGCACCTTGAAAGTATTTATGTCATAACTTCTAATCCCTCTGTTACTAAAATAAGCTCCTTACTGGTTTTCTGTTTTACCTGTTCATCAAAATTATCTTCTGAAACCCCAAATCAGATGATGTTACTTCCCAAATTAGGTATATTATTTTTGCTGCAGCTTCATTGCCTGTTGAATGAAATTCATCACCCTTTGGCATGCCCTGTGAGATTATTTACTACTTCAAAAAAATTCTCTGTCATCATTTCTTGTTAAGAGCTGTAAGCTAAATACACACTAAATTAGTATATTTCCTGATGTCATTCTTTTCATGAATTTTTGCCTTTCCAATTTTCATTTCTTTGGTCTATAACAACCTGCCCTCCCCTCCCCTCCCCTTCACACATCTTGAAACTCAGATCAAATGCTTTTTCTAACGTTTTAATGTCTTTATTCATAAAATCTTAATTCAATTAAGCTAAACCAGTTTCTACTCTGTGTCCCCAGAAGCAGCATACATGATTTAGAAAACTGACTTTATATTTGGACAGAACCACATTTAAATATATTCTACTTACCAACTGTGAGATTTGGCTTTATTATCCTGGTTCTTTATCTAATCTATAATAATATCAATATATCACGTACTTTGTGAATGTTAAATGTGGGACATTAGAAATACTTCAATAAATGACACTACTAATTGTAACATAACAATTGTCTCATTATTGCAATCAGTTTTAATAACTTTCCCCTATTTCTGTATTACAGAATTATACAAAGAGAACTTTAATTTTCCATGTCTCCCAGGTTATATCACAGCATCCCTCACACAATAGGCATTCAACGTTTTTTACATCAATATGTAAAGTTCACAGAATTACACTTAATATAACATGAGTAACTTTATAAAGTTAAAAATACTTGAGGAAAAAAAGGCTTCAGAAGCCCAGTTTTCAATTACTTTTTCTTTAGTAGAATGTTCTAAGATGTGGTTTCCATACTCTTGAGTCTCAAGACTAAGCAAAAGAGGTCTCTCATCAAATAACATTAGACACAGCACACTAAGTCTTGTTTTTTATGATTTATAGTTACACATTAAACTGAGCGATTAATTTAGTAAGTGTTTAATGCAGAATTTCCTAATATTACATGACCCTGATCCTTATGTTTGTATGCTTGAGTTGTGCCTAATCCCACCCACAGAAATAGTTTTCAGAGTCACATTCATTGAGAATTCTTCACTGTAAAGTCAATTCTTTTCCAAATCAAATTCTTACTTGAATTGGCTTTATTTTTCATCTAGATTTTGGTAGATTTTTCTCGAATTAAGAAAGTCCTTCTTACATCTGAATATGGGTATTGCTAGTCTATGTTACAGGGGTATCCTGAAGAACCTGTTTCAATAATCATTTGTACCTCTCTACTTCTCACAATTTTTTTAATTATTAGTTTTAAGAAAATTCTGCAAAGAACTATGATTTAAAATAAATTAGCATCAATATAAAACAGATGTTTATTTAAAGAGCTCTAACAAAGCTTTATGGGTCTTAGACATAAAACTAAAGGTTATGAGTCGTGTTAACTAATGCTTTTGCTAGGATTCTATACAAAAGTTGTTTTTCTTCTCTTAAAGAAAAACAAAAACTTTCTTCTTACCTTTCATGTGTTACTATAAGACATTTGTCTTATAGAACTTATATGTAAGGGATGGCACTGAACAAACATAATGACTTTGGAAAAATAATTTTAGATTCTCAAGATGTTCGTTTCCCTTTTGATGTCCTTTGAAGAAAGCTAGAAACAAGTCTATACTTATTTTGTTTTCCCACAGAAAGACAGGGTAAACTTGACTGAAACTCAAGACCTTTGTAATACTAAGGAGGCACCTGGCATGAGAAGTATAACTGGAACCAACAAAAGCTGCAGAGAGAGAAATTGATTTTCCTTCAGAGGCAGATTCATGAAGATTATCCTTCCAGATGATAAAGAACTAACTTTGCCATTTTTTTCTGTTCATGGTGTGAGTGGGTGACAGGATTGGAGGAGATGAATTGGTAGTGGGGGAAGCAATTTCTATTTGAGAAGACATTAAGAGCATTTGAGATTAAATGATCTGAAAACTTGGCAATGCTCTACCATTGCCCCTACAGCTAGAGCAGAACCAGACTGACCAACAGGCATGATCTACATGGCAGTGTTAGAAATGCATTCTCTGAGATTATGTACTATAATTTAGATGTGTTATTGGAAACATAATATTACAAAATGTAAAGGTTATTATGGCAATGTACATTCATTACTGTTTACCAAGGAGTCTTGTTACACAACAGGTGAGTTTGGTAGTTTGGCAGGTGTCAACCTGATGATCACATCTAAGGAGAATTTAGCAAGGGGATTTTATTACTTATAGCAAGTAAAGGGAATGTCCCAGGGGTAGTTCCCAAAGGAGTTCCTGGACCAGGGGACTAGGTCAGGTTTTATAGGGTAATGAGGCATGATCTGATTTGATCTTGCAATGAGGTAATGTCAGGTGACATGATCTGACTAGATTCTGCCATGGAGTGATGCTGGATCTCCGTCTCATTGGATCCTGGATCCTGCCATGTGGTGTCTGCTGTTATTGTCTCCAGTTCTCAGACTGAGCATTTAAGCTCCTCGTGGGATTGCGCCCTTGCTTCCTCTGGGCATGCTCAGGTTACATGATCTTAGGGTTCACAGCAACTAAAAAAACAACTGAAAACTTTGTTACATAAAAGTTGAACCACATTGGAGTTGTGTGGCTAGTCTTTTTCATAATTTGATTATCTGTAGCATTATACTGATGAGCAAAAAATGCTCAGTAAAATGTTAGAATAGACAGTAAAATAATTCCATTTATACATTTTTTGAATTATTTCCTATGTCCCCAGCATAGAAATCCTATTAACCTACATATAACAAATAGAATTTCAAAAATGTGGATAGAAATAAAACCATATGGATGGTCTTTTTCTTTTGGAAAAAAACCAAAAACCAAAAAAAACCACTGATTCACTTTTTGTCCTCAGGTAAGTCCCTTCAGCTTAATGAGAACCATTCTTCTCATCTATATTACTAATGAGTTCGAATGCAGTTTTTTATGGTATACACATTCAATGAACTATGTTGAGAATGAGTTTTTTTAGTGCTTTAAAAAACCAAAATAGAGCCAATAAATGTAAAAGATAAATGTTTGCAAGCTGCATGAAGGTGTAATTATACGAAATGTATACAATTCCCCATCATTAGCCTAGCACTCTTATCAAATTTTTTTCTTCATAGTAATGTCATATATATTTTCCTTCAAAAATCTCTAATTAATTTTATGAATGCCATTATAGCAAATGGTATAATTACTCATTAGAGTTGTGGGCAACCATTTAAAAAGCCATTAAGAGTTAGTCATTGTCCTTTATTTGATTTGCTAACTAGAAAATTATTAGGACTTTTTCCCAGAGGCAAAATTGGGGGTAAAATTATGTATTGTAGTATCTATTTTCATCTTCTGAATAAAAATGATTTTCAAGACCAAGTCTTCATGGTGGAGGTTTTCTGTTCTATTCTTTTAAATCTGAAATGACTTAGCACTCACAAACCCCAAGAAGGCTCTTACATAATACCAACTATGTATTACTATCAGAATTTCTCCAGAACTTAATCACAGCTTTATACAATGAGACGCAATAGAGTATGTTATAGATTAGATATATTTAAACTTCTTTGCTGCACATGTAAAGAAACAGAGGGACAGTGAAACACCTTGGAAAATTATTTATTTACCGAGATATTTTTCATATCCCTCTCAACTCTAGAAGTAACTGTCTTACTCCTACTTCTCTACTTGAATATTTCCTATAATTCCTATATATAAACCAGACTGGTTGTGGTCTTTCTTTTCACAATGCTATTCTGGAAATTAATGTTACATAACAATATATACACTCCCCTAACCCCATGCACACATCTTATATTCCTAAACTATCCACATTACAGACTGTGCATTGCTAATGTGAAAATCTGAAATCCAAAGTGCTCCAAAATGTGAAACTTCTGAGTGCTAGCATGACCCCTGAGTGTAAAATTGTACATCTGACCTCATGTGTTGGGTTGCAGTTAAAATGCAGTCAAAATTTCATTTTATTCATAAAATTTAAAACATTATATGAAATTACATTCAGGCTCTGTGTATAAGGTATATGTAAAACGTAAATGAATTTCATGTTCAGACTTGAGTCCTATCTCCAAGATATCTCATTATATATAGGCAAATATTCCAAAACATAAAGAGAAAAAGAAACCCTGAAATCCAAAACACATTTGGTCCCCAAGCATTTTGGGTAAGGAATATGCTATCTACATATTTGTTTTTCCAGGTCCAACACATGCCCTACATTTCCATGGTGCCCTCTCTAATCATCCCAGCCAATACTGAGCTCTTCTTTCTTTCAATATTTGTCGTCCTGTATGTTTTCCTAAAAGGAAAGAAAGAAAGCATACAAGACTACAAATACTGATGAAATACTCAAATATTTATTGCATATTTCTTCTGTTTGCATAAGTGGCTTATTATGTTTGACATCATGTATCAGTTCTGGCATTATGATTTTGTACTGTTATGTAAGCTTTTGTTTTATAATATTTGAAGAGACTAAGTCAAAAATAAATCTAGATTGTAAACTTCTTGAGGGAAAGGACCAGGGCCCATGTAATACAATATTGCCAGGGTATAGTATACTATTATGCCCATAGTAGGTATTTAATATCAAACTGTTGGTTGACTGGCAGACAGTCAAATAAGTATATACCCCTATGTTGATTGGTTTTACCAAATGTTCGTTTAGTAACTATTTTGGTTTTCTACTTTGTGAACAGAGTTAAATGAACCTCTTAAAATGCTGATTAAAAAAAATGTCAGAGGGTAAACTGCAGGGACAATGGATCTTGTGTGGTCCCTCCTTAATCCTGTTGGCTCATCTGCCATACAGCCTATTTTCAAATTTTGCCCTTTTCATGTCTTGATTTCTCAGATGATAGTTTTACTAAATATATACACATACAAAAGTTTATGTCTTAGTGATGTTATCCATCACTGTAAAATTTTTTGTCTTTATCGCTGTAAATTATCTTATTCTCATTTATTTTGATATGTTCTTATACTTTTCATGTAAAAGAAAGACTAAATAATGTTATTTGCTTACAATAACACTAAATGTTATTAACATTTCTCTATCTGCTCACTTCAGGGAAAGTTTCACAAAACATATTACTCAATGAGAAAAATTAGTATATTTTACTTTACCAAACACATAGTGAAGCATGTAAAATGGAGTAGAAACACACAAAAACATATATGTCAAAGCTTATATTTATATATCAGATGAACCATTAACCAACTGAAAATCATAAAACAACATTTTCTTGTTATTTTTAAATCATTTTATGTTGGTATATACCAATATTCACTTGTAATAGAGAAATCTTTTTTTTTTTTTTTCTAAATGGTTTTCTTATGCCAAAGAGAAATTGTTGTCTGTAAAGTGGGCAGATTAAAATTTTGACACTAAAGAATATTACTGGGGAAAAGAGAGAGGGATGTGAAATGAAAGAAAATCGAACCAGCCGTACACCTATAGGTCACCAATATAGGTCATTAGAACACAGGCTTGACACTGCATGCTGATCTGCAAAGTGCGGACATACCAGTGACAGCTTTGGAATCTGCATCCACCACAGGTAACAGATGTATTGAACCAGACTCAGATCTAGATTTTGTGATGACTATACAATGAATCAGAAGTTCAAATTAGAGAAAGAAACTATTCAAAATCAGAAGAAAGTGAAAAGGAAGTGGCCATGATCACCTTAAAAAAGAAAGCAGCAAAAAACAGAGTAAGTATATCTGGTAAGTGTAGTCAGAGGCAGCCAAGAAACTTAAAATTTAATTTGAAATGAGATTTTTTTTTTTTTTAGCAAGAAGGATCATATCAGCAAACCAAGGAGGTAATATTTTAATATTTTTGTTTTGTTCTCATGAAAGAAAAAAATTCTAAGATATTAAAAACCTGGGATGTTCTTTCTTCTATGGCAATTTTTAATTTTTTTTTTTTTTTTTTTTAATTGAGCAAAGCACAGCTCTGTTCCTTGTGTGTAGTGTTCTTTACTGTTCTTTTATAAAAATGTAAAGGCCGGGCATGGTGGCTCACATTTGTGATACCAGCATTTTGGGAAGCCCAAGCAGGCAGATCGCTTGAGCCTCAGAGTTTAAGGCAACCCTGGGCAACATGACAGACTTTCTTTCTACAAAAATTGCAACAACAAAAATTAGCTGCGTAGGCGTGGTAGTGTGTGCCTGCTGTCCCAGCTACTCAGGAGGCTGAGGTGGGAGGATGGCTTGAGCTTGGGAGGTTGAACCTGCAGTGAGCTGTGATCACACCACCGAACTGCAGACTGAGTGAGAGTGAGACCCCATCCCAAAATAAATGAATAAATAAATAAATGAATAAAAACATGCTTTAGTTATTAAAAGTCTGATGGTGAAGAATGTTTTATTTAGTTATGTATTTGAGCTTACACCACTGGTATATGGATCTAAACTTTAACTATTTGTAATTTCTTCATTGTATATTTATTTCAGTTATGTCAGATATTTTGTGGCATTGCACACAAAGTTCCAGCTTCTTGGGAAACTGAGGCAGGAGGACCACTTGAGCTTAGGAGTTCAAGACCAGCCTGGGCAACACAGTAAGATTATCTCTTTTGCAAAAATTACTATTTTTTTTAGTTTCATAAATCTCTGCTATATTTATGCCACAGATAAATAACAGCATAGGGTAATCAGTTACAATCTGGGACACTTTATAGGAACTAAAAGCTGATCAATTTACTCATTAGTTATTTCAGTTTGAAAATTTATTAATATTTCTACAAATTTTTCTCTCCTGAATGTAAACAACTTAAGTTATTTTTAGAGAAAATGGCCTTTATTATTTATTTTACAGTATGTTAAAAATTAGATACATTTTGTTCTCTTATAATTTCAAGTTTTATTTATATATTCAAAATTTTAATATACTGTATGTCTGTAATGTGTTATTATAAATGTGAATACCTATAGTTTTGTGTCTTCAATAATTTTATTAAGAAGTTTTCTTTAAATTACATATTGCTTGAAAAAAGTCTTTGTTTTTCAGTACACTGTTTCTAGATATATTTTATAACTTATTTTTATTGGTAATGTTCTTATAAACATTTAAAAAACATACTGTCAAAGAGAGCTGTAGATGATTTGTAGAGTTTTCTCATTTTAGTAGTATAAATGTTTCACCACAGCTGATTTCAATCTACCAGTGTGACATAACTAAATGCATAGCTTAGTACAGATGTGCAAATTGGCTCTAGTACATCCTTCAATTGAACATTTTTGCATAAGAATGCTGTCTGTTAGAGAATGTAAATATCTATGAATATATCTGATAGTTTAATATCTATGAATATATCTGATTGTACATCATAAAAGCAAAAACTCTGTCAACTGGTTTATTTATTATTTATTTTTTGGTTTATCATTTTTAAAGCTCTTTATCAATACTTTTGGAAATATACTAAAATACATTGTCATCACTGTTTTATGATATGAACTGTTTTGTAGTTTCTTACCCTGATGAATCTTACTTAAAATTTATACAAAAAATATTTCTTATCTCATGGATATACATGGATATCATTGCTTTTAAACCTGGTGATGAAAGGGCAGTCAGTCATGATGTTTTAATTACATCAAGGATTTAGGCAGGAAAGTCAGATCCGATGATGAAAGTGATAAGAGAGAAAGAAAGATTCAAAGATGCTTTGCAGTTGCTTTGAAACTGGAGGAAAGCCCTCAAAAGCCAAGGAAGGTAGAAAGCCTCTAAGAACTGGAAAAAGAGGAATATATATATATATTTTTTTTGTAGAACTTCAGGAAGAAACACAACCCTGCTTACTCGTTTTAGACTACTGCCTCATTGAACCCTATGATACTACAATTGTATTCATCATACCGCTTAGTTCATGTAATTTCTTATAGCAGGTATAGGAAACTAATGCATGTTGTCTCTAAGAAATTAACTCCAAAATATTGATATAGAAATGTTGAAAGTAAATGGAAAGTAACCATACAATTATTATTCAAAATAAAGGAGGATAAGCTATTTTAATATTAGAAAAAGTACACGTTAGAGCAAAAAAAAAAAAAAAAATGCCAGAGTCAGAGTTACATTATGTAATGTAAAATGTTTCACCAAGAACAGTGGTCAATAGAAAACACATATTCAAGTAATAGTGCCACAAAATATATAAAGAAAAAAATGATAGAACTGAAAAAAGAAACAGACTAATTCACAATTATAGTTGGAGACTCCAACACCCTCTCTCTCAATAATTGATAGAACAAATAGAAAATCAGCAAAGGTATAGAAGAATGAAACAAAAACACTATAATGTCAGGGTCCACAAAGATAACTCTCAGGCTTGATGATCTCTAGAAGGACTGAACAGACTAAAAAAGCTGTTATACTCATGTTTATATTTTCGGTGAAAAATATGTATTAAATATGCAAGCAAATTTTTTCACGTCTTGACAATTGTGAATGGCACTGAAAAGAACATGGAAATGCTAACATCTCTTTGAGATCCTGATTTCAATTTTTGGGGATAAATGCCCAAATTTATGCTGATAACTCTGTTGCTGTAATTATAAGTAACTTCTATTTTAATTTTTAAAATAAACCTCAATGCTGTTTTCTATAGTAGCCGCAACATTTTTCACTGATCACCAATATTATCAAAGGGCTCCAATTCTTCCACATCCCCACCAACATTTGTTGTCTTTGGCTGTTTTCTTCTTTTGTTTGATAACAGTCTTTCTAACAGTGATGATGATTAGTGACATTAAATATCTTTTCATATGCCTATTGGCAATTTGAATGTCTTCTTTGGAGATATGTCTGTTCAAGACTTTAGTCCATTTTAAAATTACATTATAAGGTTTTATTTTAATGTTTTGGTTTTTGTTTTGTTTTGTTTTAGTATTGAGAGTTTGAGTTTCTATATATCTTAGTACCATTTATCACATATAGGGCTTGCAAATATTTTATCTTACTCTGTAGGTTTCATTTTCACTATGTTGACTTTTTTCCATTGCTATCCAGAAGCTTTTGTAATTTGAGGGAGCCTGACTCGTGTCACAAGTCTTTCTCTATATGCTGTCTTCTGGAAGTTTTAAATGGTCTCAGGCCTTACATTTAAGTCTTCACTCTATTTTAAGTTAATGTTTTGAATGATAGGAAAAAGCATTTGATTTCATTCTTTTGCATGTGGATATCCAGTTTTTCCATAAACATTTCTTGAGGAGTCTATCCTTTATTGTGTATTCGTGGCTCCCTTTTTGAAGATCAATTGATCATATATTCCTGAAGTTGTTTCTTGGCTTTATTCTGTTTGATTGTTCTACATATCTATCTTTATGCCAGTATTATACTGTCTTCATTACTGTAGCTTTGTAACATATTTTGAAATTAGGAAGTATGATACCTCCATATTAGTTCTTTTTTAAGATTGATTTGGTTATTTGGGGTTCTTTTGGGGTACATATAAATTTTAGGATGGTTTTTCTATTTGTTAAAAAAAATACCACTGGGATTTTGACAGGTATCGTATTGAATCTGTAGATTAATTTTGGTGGTATAGACATTATAAATTAATTATTAGATAGTGGTTGCCAGAGGATGGAAGAAGGGGAAAAAGAATAAATAAGAATAAAGTTTCTGTTATATAAGATGGATAAGTTTTAGAAATGTTCTATACAACATTGGGCTTACAGTTAACAATATTGCATTGCACACTTAACATTTTGTTAAAAGGGTAGATCTTAAGTATTCTTACCACTAAAGCAAAACAAAAACAAATCATCATCAAAAGGCATTGTAAATTATTGCATCTTTACTTACGTAAAAACAGCAAACAGCTGCATAATTGTTTTTATGTATAAATTGACTATGAAAATTTTATTTCAAATATCTGTAATACCTTTTAGAAGCCTGTTTTGTAACATTTTTCAGATTGTTTTCCATATATTAACTCATGCTTATGGTGTAATTTATATAGAAAGCTACTTTTTTTGTTGAGTAATTTTTTTAAGTTCTATGTTTTAACTTTTTGATATTTTATTTATCATAATTAGAAACGCTTCTGCCAGTTATCCAATTTTTTTTAAGTTTGCTGGTTTTCAGCTTTTCTTTCGAGAGAAAAAATAAAAGGCTTTTCTATTATGAGAGTAGATATCACTAAATATGTAATTCAAAAGAAAATAAATCTTCATGCTTACAGAGGTAAGGAAAAAGATGCACAAAATAAAGCCCATGAGAGGCCAGGTGAGAGTTTGTAGGTAGCTCTCTTAGAATAATCACAGTTATGCTTAAATCATCTAACTTTGGTAGACAAAAACACTGGCAAGTGTTATCCATCAGGGAAGCTCAGTGAATCATGGTATTTACGGTCTTTATTGGCAGATCAGTTATCCAGAGCAAAATAGGCATTCACTACAAACTTTATTGTTAGAAGAATGTATCTGATCAAAAATATACCTCATGGCCCAATGCTTCAGAAATACAAAAATCTCCTTGTCAGGCAGAATATTCAAGGACTCAGAGCTCATTCCCAGGAAATAAGCAAAGCCAGTCCATAACATGGGCCTAAATTAGAAATGTGCATGGTCTGAACAACCTAGAACTGCTAAGTTATACTTTTCTGCATAAACAAAAATGTATTTATAGAACACCCAATAAAAGCAGAATACACATTTTTTTCAAGTGCCCACTGAATATCTTCCAAGATGGACTACATCCTGGGCCACAAAGCAAATCTTCTTTGACCAGGATAGAATCTCAACAGAGATCAATAATGAAAAGATAACAGGAGAACCTCCAACTGCTTGGAAACAAAATATCACACTAATAAATAATTCATGGGCTTAAGAGAAAACCTCAAGGAAAATAAAAAGGTACATATAGGTATGTTTATGTGTCAAACTGAATGAAAATGAACCAAATGGAAACATTAAGCCACCCAGTCCATGGCATTTTGTTACAGTAACCAGAGCTAAGACAACGCTCAAAACTGAACAGTAAAGAAATCACACAATACCATTATGGGCAAAGACCTTGTAAAGAGACATTTCACTGAGGATGCTATATAAATGGCAAATAAGTATATGAAAATATTTTCAATATCGGTCATTAGGAAAACGCAAATTAAAACCACAATGAAATGCCACCACACACATAATGGCTAAAATTGTAAAAAGGACAACAAAAAAATAATGTCAATACCAAATGCCGACGAGGGTGTGGCAAAACTGGATCACTTATACATTGCTCATAAAAATGCCAGAGTGTGTGGGGAGTTGGGGAGAGATAGCATGGGGAGAAATGCCAGATATAGGTGATGGTGAGGAAGGCAGAAAATCACACTGTCACGTGTGTACCTATGCAACAATCTTGCATGTTCTTCACATGTACCCCCAAACCTAAAATGCAATAAAAAAAAAATGCCAGAGTGTAACGACTACAGAAAATAGTAATTTCTTAAATAAAACAATAAAAAAGAAACTAAACATGAAACCACCATACAACCCAGCAATTATAAGTATGAGCATTTGTTCCATGAAATACTACTAATAGATGAAATGGAATTACAGATACACTCGACAATGTAGATGAATGTTTAAAGAATCATGTGAAGTGGAAAAAATATCTATCCCTAGATAAAACATATTTTGTTATTCTATTTATATAACATTCTTGAAATGACAAAATTATAGAAATAATAGACAACTGACTAGCAGCTGACAAGTGTTAAGGAGAGGGTAGGTACAGGAAAGCAATGTTTCTTACTAGGTATATCTATACAAAGGCAAAAGGAGGAATCCTTGTGGTGATGGAAATACTATCTTGACTGTATTGATGTCGGTGTCCCGGTTTGAACATTGTACTGTATCTTTGCAAGATGTTACCATTGTGAGAATCTGAATACACGGTACATAGGATTCTTTCTATTTCATATAACTCCTTGTGAATCTACAATTGTCTCAAAATAAAAGTTTAACTAAAAAATAGAATTCTTATATAACAGAAACTAACACTCATTCAAAATAGCTACAACATTTATACAAAATGAGAAAATAAATCTTTTTAAAAAGAACTTTGTGAGGATATTTCAAAATATTATCAAAGCCCACAGCAGAAAAACTGTATGCTATTTCTCCATGGATGTTTAATGGAAAGACAATGTCAATATCATTAAGAAGTATTTTGACATTAATTTCTAATTTATAGTAATAAAATCACATCATCAATTGAGATTTAATAAACTTGATAATGTGATTTTAAAAATCATGTGGAAGATCACTAGGCCAATAAGAAGAGTTGTCTGATGATATATTAAGAGTTTAAAGATTTATAGTAAAGTGATATATTCATAAAAGGAGGGACTAATCTCATAAAAAAGAATAGAATAGAAGCCCAGGAAACTATGAATTGTTTGGAATATTATAGAGACAGCATAAAAGTAAAGGGGAAAAGGATGGAGTAGCCATTTAATTGTTGTGAGTTATTCAGTACATATATCAAGCAATTAATAAATCAGATAATATACCAGATAAAGACATAAACATATATATCCCCCATTATAGTGAAAGTAACACATGCATGTAAAAAATGAAACTTAAAGGCATTTAGAAGAAAACGTGCAACAATTTTTCATTTTGAGTTACGAAAGGGTGTTTTTATCTCTTTAAGGTAGTATTTGCTTAAATAAAATGTTTGAGGAATTCGGGGTAGGGCTAAAATCTTATCCAAAGTATACATTACAATTTAAAAAACTGTTAGTGTTATTATTTTAAGTCAAGCACCAAAGCTACCCTGTTAATGTATTATGTACAAAGGCTAACATGGTAAAAACAAGCTGTGGAATAGATAATTAAATTATTGCATTATATTCAGATTCCTTTTGGAGATGTTCAGAGAGCAGTTTGAGGTTGGAATGAAAATAAGCAATGGGTAAAAACAGGTAGGAAAAGGCGGATCCTGTGAATAATTGAACTGAAATCAGCCAATTATTTTGATTTCCCCAATAACAGAATAAAAACATATAATTAATTGCAATTTTTTATTCTTCTTTAACACAACTCCGTGAGACTCTTTTAAACTTTATATCTTATTTTCTCTCAGTTTACTAAGAGGGTAGCTTAGTTACAAAAGTGCTGAGCTAAGAGACAAGATGCCCACTTTCTAGTTTTGGCTGTGTTTCTAACATTTTTCCTGTGATAACAGGCAAGTCTAAAATCGTATGATAAATACGCATTCAAAACCCTTTTACGCTTGTTATCACCACAATTGTGTGTGTGTGTGTGTGTGTGTGTGTGTGTGTGTGTATGTGTATACTTCTAGTTACATTCCACTAAGAGAGAATAACAAACTTTTAATAATCCTGTTTTTTTTTCTATTCTCCAATTAATATTAATTACAATTTTGTTCAGTGCATTTGTTGATGTGTGCTCAGAGAATGCAAACTAAAAGCAAGGGTAAACACCTGTAAGATGATAAATTTGCTGAAAATATCTTACTCCATAGAATTAAAGCTCGGCAGAACTATAGATCCTCCAAAATGGCAAGGGTCTTCAAAGCTTATCTCTTGATAAACCCACATTATCCTAGACCACACATATATTCAACTTCCTCTTGAACACATTCAGAAATGGTGAGGTTTCTAATTTATGGGCTTTCAAGAGAAAACAAATCACCCTGAACTCCAGGAATATGATCATTTTTTTCAAACTCAACATTTCTATGTGATTTTTGAAACCCTTCAGCAGAGAATGCTCCCTCAGTCCTCCTGGACATGTGGTCAGAAGGGTAATAATCACAGTTAAGCTGACTTGAGGAAGTGAAAATGACAGGCTGTACCTGAATGTTCCCTCCTCACATGAATACATTTCCCCCCCTCTTCATGTTTAGCAGCAGAGCCTTGTATAACAAATGACTCTGATATATGTCAGTCCCTGAGCATTAAATTATGGCTTCTACCATAGGACTTATCATTTGTAGAACCCATAACATACCCAGAAGGTCCTTCCTGTGAGCAATACTGCTTGCTAGTTCTGGACCAAATAAAATTGCATGTTCACCTGATGGTTTTATTCGACTAATGATTTTGCAGTATCACATTCAATTGAATAATTATCCAAGGAGAGATGCTGAATGCCCATCTTTTCCAGATTAGAATAATTTATAAATGCACTTTTTCTATTCCAGTAAGCAGTATCACCTTTTAATGAGACATAAGCACAACAGGGCAACATAGCAATATGGAACAAACAAACAAAAAAATACAATGGATTTTGGGCAGGCAGAAACGTTAGTGAAATATCTTCTAGGAAAGGATTTTCATTTATTATCAGAGAACAATATTTCTAGAAGAGATCTTAGGACAGTGCTCATACACACATTTATATTTATGTATTTAAAAATAAATAAATGGAAGTCTAGGAAATTCACATGCTTCTCATTTTGTATGGATGATTAGTAGCAGAATCAAGTCTAAAAGTTTTAGATCAGGGCTTGTTTTCCTTGTGAAATAGGCTGAGCCCTGTTCTCAGAGCATAGATGACATGCACATTTATGTCTCACTTGAGAATTTATGGAAAAAGTTGTCTTTTCGGCCTTTTTTCCAGTTATACCCAAGCCCCCAGTATGTTCTCCTGTTTTTGCAATGCTGTCCCTCTTTAAACGCAGTTTAAATCTGACAGACAAGTGCTATTTATGAAGGCCCCCCTGGGATGCCAGATGGCAGAACTATTCATCTCTCCTATGGGTGCTTGGCCATGGGCCATGGGTTATTCATTTCTGGTCTTTAGTTCAACTGTGAAATGAGAATTGCTTATAAAATGCTACTTTTGAAATAACAGCACCTAATTTTGAAATGGCCTTAACATAACTGTGCCACTCTAATTAATTAGGACACAGTGGAAATATTTTACATTGTTTAACTACATGTTTACGGTTTTTAAAATACCTTATTCACAAGATATCTAAGTGCTTTTTAGCAAAAATGATTTAAGTTTTGTATATGTATAAAAACTATAAATAGGAAGCTATTTCAGAATCATGCTAATCATACATTTAGATCAGATAATCAGCTACATATTGTGCCTCTGTGTATGCAGTGCTTCATATCATGAGCTTATAAGACATGATCCTTGATTATATAAGAATACCATTTAATTGCATATAGAAAGAAAGTACATATTTTTAAAAAGCTAAGTAACTGGTATTATAGACTAGTGATTTATAAATTGTGTTTAATGTGGGTGAATGTTACTGCAAGGAGCAAGATTGGGGGGATTAATTATGGCTAGGTTTTTTCAATCCCCACTTTACCCAGAGCAGATGTATTTTTATCTAGTTTATGTATAAAACAGGACCTTATTATTGGAGGTGAGAAATAGTCTTTATTAAAGCCTATCAATTATTATTAAAACTTTGTAATCCAGTCACTCTGAGGGTATCTGTGTTTCCTAGAGCAAAGAGGATTATGTATTCATAACACTAACATATTTTATCAGTCTCAGGACCCATATAAGTCTTTGCTATGAGATGTCACTAAAATGGCCTCAAAGGAAGAAATTAGCAATTTTACATTGAAACTACAATCTGGGTTGTGGCCATTTCCCCAATTTCAACAATGCCAAGACGCAGAGCACAGCCTGAAGAAGTGGGCCAGGGAAAGCATTTCACAGATGCATCACCCACAGAGATTTAAAGCAAGGCAATACTGTGCTGTGGTCAGTGGCTGAAGAGAGTGACCGCCAGCAGGAGAGTCAGCCTCAAGAGGGGGCAGATGTGTTCAGGGAGTATTTATCAAGCAATGAGGGTGCTCCTATGTGAGAAATAAAACACTAATTAATGACATCTTACTTTTTGCTCTACAGGCTAATGAGGCCTAAGAATGTTCTGATTGAATGTAATGATCAAAGGTGCTGTATTGCTCTGTGACTTATTTAATTTTTGAAGACTAGAAAAAGTGGTTTCCTTTGAAAATTATGACAATAATCTATTTGCTTCTAAGGATGATAAGAACGTTTGGAAAATTGGAAATTTTTAAAACAGTTTTGTCAACCCTGGTATTTTCATGTATAACCACTGCTTCTCTCTAGTCATAAACTACAATATATCATAAGTGGTGTTGCTTTAAAGGTGACATTTTTTTACCCCAAATCCTGAAACAGCAAGGCTGGATAAAATTCTAAAATTTTAGCCTGTGGTTGATCTGCATTCTACCTTCAGCCACATAATTTATTAAGCATGTTTTTTGGAACATATGTTTTAATCCTTCTGTCTTATCTATATAATGCAGATAACTGTTATGGAGCAAATTAAAAAAAAAACATTTAGTTCTATGATTAATTTAATAAGCATACAATAAATCATAGTAATTGCTATTTTGTACTGAAAAAGAAAACCAAGTCTTCACTGAGGCAATCTGGGTGGGACAATTTTAAAAAGGCATCTTTATAGATACTTTGAAATCTTACCACAGAGACAGATGTCAACTTTGCATAAGAGACAATTTTTTTATTTTAGCAATTAGCAGAACATGGAAGTGTTTATTGTCTAATGAGTGTTCATGCTATAACCATTATCCTACACACATGTATGTTTTAGAGTATTTCTTAGGATATTTTTATCATTGAAATAGGTTAATTCCTGATATTTAGAGTTTATGCGGGTAGCTTAATGAATTTCTGTAGGATTCATTTCCAAAACATGAAATTCGTGAAATGTTAAAGTATGTCTCATTTATTTCAGAAAATGAACCACCCTGGTGTTGAAATTGCATAGTCACATCAGAAATGTCACAAAACAGACCATTTTCCTGTAATACATCACTTTTCTGTTTAGATTGAAAGTGATAAAGAGGCCAAGGCAAAATAATAGATGATATGCCTCATTCTTACTGCTTTTTTACTCTAAAAATTCCCCACAGCCATCTGTTATCTACACGTCAGGTTGTTGCAATTGAGTGACATTTTTCTTTTTTATTTGAGAAGAAATTTATGGAAGTGCCAAGCAAAGTTAATTTAAAAAAACATATGGTGATATTAATAAAAACACCTATTTAAATACTAAATCCTGATTATCTTTTGCATTTATGGACTTGGATTAGGTTTCTAGCTCTATAGTGTCAGCTTCAGAATATGCCTTACACCTCAAAGTAAGGTGGAAACAGAATGTTCAAGCAAGGTGAGACAGAAATTGTACCAATCTAAATACATATATATATATATATATATTTCGAGAGCATTAAGCATATTCTCCCTGGAAAGTAGATTGAGGTTAACATGTAGCTATTTCTAATTTTAGTAATATATTTGTCTCTTGTCTCTTTCTTGTGTTTATATATCATCTTGAGCACTCTAAAAACTGACACCAATGCGTAAACATGTTGAGTAAACAAATGTGCAGCTAGAGATAAAGAAGAGCTTCTTCCTATTTAAGTGAAACCTGAAGTATTCTAGGGGTGGTTGATTTGACAGGTGAAAGTTTTTAGAGATTAAGGAAGATGATTCTTTTTCAATGTCTCTAGGATGTGAAGATACAGTATATCTTTGTATTTCCTTATTAGAGAGATGTGGTTGATTAGACTTAACCAAATATAATTTATTTCATTTACACACAATCTAGTTTATTTCCAACCAGAGATCGGATAACAATCAAATTTGACCTATACGTAAGCAGAGTAGGTGACCCCTTTGTGAGATATTATTATAGAATCTCTAAGAAGCAACTAGATACAAAAACTTAGTGATGCCAGAGATTTGTATAATGGGGACAATTATTTTTATACTAAAATTTGAGTTAATGTTTTAAATGTATAGAAATAAAAAAATAATGACTTGTCTTAGGTAAATTATTATATATGAATATAATACTACTAATGTTGCTATGATTACATTCACATAAAGAGGTAAATTACTATTAAATTAGGTTATATCTAAGATCAAATTTTGTATAAGGCAAGGAAAGGCAGCCTAGGGGCTTATCAGACCTCTAAAGAGGGGATGGGGAGGATGGGTTTCTAGGAGGAAATGGGCAGAGAACAAGAGCATCCATGAGATACTAGCAGATTTTGCTTAATCTGATCCTGGATGCCAACTTAAGTAAATAGTAAACAAAAAATGTGGACTGGAATTATTTTCTCTTTGAAATCTCAAATATTAATTCAGCATAGTCATTTATATCATAATTGTCAGGGATGTTGTATACTATAAGAGGTTATCAAATAACTGCTTGTGAATTATATTTCACCAGCTCTCCATGTCTCAGCCCTACTGGTTTTCCATTAAAATAAACATTTTGCCAAATTGGAGATTTCATACAAATACAATTGTTTCCTTGGAGAACAAAGTTGCAATACTACTACTATTAAACCATTATCAGGAGAAGTAAAATGCCACAGAGGGAGCAAGAGGGCACATAGTATAAGGAAGAAAATTAGAAGCATATAAAGGTGGAAGAGAGCTTCCACATAGTGACTACACTTCTGAATTTGCTTTATCCATGGTTTATCACACAATTGCATTCTAAACATACCCGCTGCTGAATTTTGCCTTTGAACTATAATATTCAAGTAAAACAGCATGTACAGGCCGGGCGCGGTGGCTCACGCCTGTAATCCCAGCACTTTGGGAGGCCGAGGCGGGTGGATCACGAGGTCAAGAGATCGAGACCACCCTGGTCAACACAGTGAAACCCCGTCTCTACTAAAAATACAAAAAATCAGCTGGGCATGGTGGCGCATGCCTATAATCCCAGCTACTCAGGAGGCTGAGGCAGGAGAATTGCCTGAACCCAGGAGGCGGAGGTTGCGGTGAGCCGAGATGGCGCCACTGTACTCCAGCCTGGGTAACATGAGTGAAACTCCGTCTCAAAAAAAAAAAAAAAAAACCAGCATGTACATACAGTCCACAATTCCAAAGTTGAATGTCTACTTTATCTCTTATTTATCAGTTGTATCTCATATGTGATGATGGAAATACTTTCTTATTGGGTTTTTGAAAGGATTAATCTTATAGATACTAGCTGAGTGCATGTCAGTTAGTATGTATCCAAGTGCTATTTCCTTCCATACTTTAAATTTATTTCTCAGGCAAATTTTGTTTGCCATTTTCCACTTATGTTATTTTCACCAAGGACAGAGAAAAAAGGCATCCATGATACTACTATACTTTCTAACTAAAACTGGCAACTCTCCGTGACAACAGTCAAGCAGTGAGCAGTGCAAGGTACTCAGGGGCTCTCAATTTGCAGATATAAGTAGCATAGGTTTCGAGTCAGAGAGAGTAAGCTTTAATTCCTACTTCTATTACCTTGGGTAAAGAATGTGTTTCCTCTGAGTTTGAATCATCATCTTTAAACTGAAGAAGATGATTCCTGCCTTATAGAGATATTCATTTAATAAAAGTTGATGATGATTCTAAACATTTAGCACACTGCCTAACATGAAGCACTTTGCTTTTATTCACTTGGAAAAAGGGTAAATCAGAGTTATGGAGCTGGCTTTTAAAAACAAGTTTGACATTCACCAGCTCACTTAATGCTTTTAGATTTAATTTTCTCTATTGTAAACATGGACAACACAACAGTGCATGCTCTTCCCTAATCCATCGTGGCACTAGAGTTGAATCAATGAGACAGTGGATGTACATGACTTTAGAAAAGCACAATGTTGTCCTCACATGGAAAGTGATTGATAATATTTTATTTTTCACTGAGATTTGGTTCAAACTTAATCATAAAAGCTACTGACTTTATAAAAAATAATTATTATCTTTTAAAAACTTAATGGTTCCTAAGAGATACATGTTAAAATATTTAGATTTCAAATCTCAAAGTTATCAAAGTTATCTACAAGTTATCAAATAGCTTAGCAAAAAACATCTACCTACCTACCTATGGAGTCATCGGTAAACAAAGCCCATGTGGCAAGATGTTAACAACAAAACATTAAAAAAGGGTGTGCAAATATTTAATGAGACACTTTCAACTTTTTTATAGGTTTGAAATTTTGCAAAATACTAGTGTTGTGGAAGCAGGAATAAAAGTTATCTATCTTTATTTGATTGATAATTAGAACATTTTTGATGACTAGCTACTTAGTCTTCTATCATGTTTTTACCCACTATGTGTGTCACATAGAGCTAAACCTCTACATTTATCATCTTATTTAACCCCTACAGTCCCAGAAGGAATACATTATCACATTTTCCAAACACAAAAACTGAGATCTCAGGAGGATTAGTGACTTGTCTCATAAGCTGCAGGGCCACATTCTACTGAGAGAGAGAGACAACGTAGTAAGGAGAAAGTCTATGTCAAACATCTTACTATTTTGAAAACAGTTACTCAAATTTTTAAATATAATTTTAGCCTCAATGTTACCTCTCAGAGTACTATTGCAAAAAATAAAGGCCTATATAACAGATCAGCTGAAGACATAAAATGCGTTTACTAAATCATTGTGTTGATGATCATCTCTTCTAATTCATGTTGCTCTCTTTACCAAGCATCCAAGTGTGAAACTTGGGAAATGTAGAGAATAAGGCAGGTGGACTGAGTTGTGATGAGGGTCATTTTTGTTTAAAGAAATGTTGTTTTGGCACCTACTAGTGAGGACTTACAACTCACTTTTCTTTGCTCAGTCACTTTCAATGGAAGTAAAGCAGAAGGAAATTAGGGCTAGGGTGTACCTACAACATCCTAGACCAAGGAGCAAACAAAAACACCATGAGTGTTTCTGTGCAATCTCTCTCTCTCTCTCTTTCACACACACACACACACACACACACACACACACACACGAACACAGAGACAGAGAGAGAGAGAGAGAAATCTACTTCCTGATCTGTGTTGTGAAGCATTTTTTTCCTAAAGAATTCGCTTTCCAATTATAGAAGACTAAGAATATATTCCCAGAAATGACAAATTTTAATGTACCTATTTAAGATACTGTGAAGGATTTATACAATAATCCTGCCTAACTTGAGATTCATTTTTTCCACCTCATTCTTTATTTTATTTTAGCAAGTTATTCCAGAATTTTAGAAGGTCAAAGAATCAAAGTCTTTTAAAGAAGAACCAGGTAGGTGTAGAATTAAGACCTATTTTAAAGCCATAGCAAATTTAAAAGTACAATACTAGTGAAGGGATATAGAAAGAGATTAAGGGAATAGGATTAAGAGTTCCCAAACTGTGTATCAGAACTTCTATTGATCAGTTGGGTAAGAATGAACTATTAAATAATGTTTAGATAATAATAGTATATGTGGAAAAATAAATCTAACATCTTTGTTTCTTATAAAGCTGAGAATAAAATTGTGAAAAGTGAAAGATTAGCAAAATATTATCTAAGAATTATTAACTTTTTCATATTTTGTCAGTTCTTTATCAATTGCCACTGATATTTGGATTAATAAATGTAAGCATGTTAACTCAAATTAAGTCATTAAGGTACACTTGATTTTTTAATATGACTTGCTATATGTATTCCCACTTCATTTGTTAAAAATGAAAAATTTAACTTATGCTAGTGTGATATTGTGCTGGCCTAGAGCCAGAACCAGAGCAAAGCTATTTTATAAAATGCAAAACTGTTTTTAGATAAGTTGAAATGGCTGCCCCATTCTCCTTACAATAACTACTGTCCTTGGCCTCTGTAAATAGAACTGCTGTTTGTTCTTCAAAACTATGTAAAGCTGCTTACCTTTTCTTATCAGTAACTGCTCTCTGTGGCCCTAATGTGACAGGCAAGCAGTCCTAACCCATGCCATCTTGGCTCCTGCGACTTGTAATAAGTAACTAAGGTCTGTGATTTCCACCTTAACCAGATAATGTGTAAACAAATGTTTATCTTAACTTCTGTAAACCACTTAAGTAACAAACGGAATGACAAAAGTCCCCTAGCCCTTGGAATGTCCGGAGACCCCCACCCTCATCTCTGCCCAGGAGGTAATTTACAGAATCCACTAGCCCTCGGAATGTCTGAAGCCTTTTCATCCCCATCCCTGCCCCTCACCCCCACTCCCAAGGTGGTTTTTCGGGTATAAAAAATCGTGGCACCCTCCTGTTGCCACCACAGGTTGGAGAGACGTGAGTCCTCTGTGGTCGCCGGCATAATAAATGACCCTACAATCTGGCATACTTTTGTCTTGTGATAACTTTCTACATTCGGTCAAATACAACACTAGTAATTAAGAGTGTTGTCAGAATAGAAACGAATTATGTGATTAAAATAATTAACATGGAATAATTATATGCAGATATGTTTAGTATGATTTCTGAAGCAGCACAATAGAGCATTTTATATTCCACAATAGAAACAATTAGTGAACTGTTTTTGAGATCTATTGCCTCTGAGAACTGCTTTATTCTAACTAAAATATCCCTGTATCAAATCTCCTCAGTCTTCTGCCCACACTGCGTATTATTTACCTAGAAGTTTCTAATTCAACCTGAAATCTCAGTAAGACAGAAATCTCAGCTCAAATGCCCCCTTGTACTTCAATCCAGTTTCTCTGTGGCTGAGATATACATTCAGAAAGAGAGGAGGTAGAGACATATATTCACACATACACATACATATAACTAACACTTCACATCTTGTAATGTCAGTTTCTTAAGAATGTATTAGCTTCAGTGCACCAATGTTTCCAGAAGCCAACCTCACAAGGGAGAATTCATAATCAGGTCCATATTTGCTGAACCAAGGTGAAGAAAACCTGAGGCTGAGGGATGGTGCTATAATCCTAAGAACAGAGAACTTTTGCAGTGAGGTGCCTTATCTAGATGTAATGATGAGTCACATGACATATCAGCATGATAGCTGAAAATATTGCAGGCAAGGGTACTTAAGATATAACCAGCAATGAACTTAAAGTACACTAGGTTTCAGCTATAATGTACCTTATGTCTGTGGTTTGGAGTGAAATTATCAACTGAGTTTATGCTAAGGTCCCAGAGAAATATCCTAACATTTAGAACCTAGATGGAATACACTAAATATTTCACAACTCTGAAGATATTATGTTATACCTATACTGTTCACTAAATAAGGTCACTTTGGCAATTGTTAGATATTTGTATACTTTCAGTAATTACATTAAAGCTGATAATAGTCACTTGTCTAAGCAGGGATAGTCTTCAAGTCAAAGTATCTTCCTCCTTACATGAAACTACCTAACATTAGAAAAACAATTCTACATACAAATGCATGCTTTCCAAATTGACCCCAAGGAACAAAATTAACCATGAAGATGATGCTGATATAATGATGATGGTGGGATTGGTGATGGTGATCACAGTGATAAACTTGGGAGTTTCCTGTACTCAAGGTATTATGTGTGCTATACATACTCAGTCTCGTTTATTACAAAAATTCTAAAAACATAATCATCACCTCTAATTTAGATGAAGGAATTGAGGCTGTAAAAACTGAAATAACTGTGCACTATTTAGCTGCTGATAAATGTCAAAGGTAAGACTCACACTTGAATCTGTGGCTTTTAAAAGTCATGCTCTTTTATTACAGCATACTTAGTATGTTGTCTAAAGCTGGCATTAGTCACAATAAAACCCAGTTGTCACTTTTTCCCTTAAAACAAAGAATAAGTGAAAGAAAGGTGAGTATTTTTTGCACAGGAACTAAAACTCTTCCTTTTACATCAAGACCATCTCTCCGAGTAGCAGGAATCCCACATTTTGTTTTGGGGGTGAGTAACTACGAGTATTCTGAATCATTGTTAGGAGGAGCAACCACACAAATGTACACGGGGCTCAGCAACTCTCAAGGAATAAGCAGGCCACTCCTCTGTAAATTAACCTGTTATTATTAACAGGTTATAACCTATTACTATTATTAACATCTGTATTAACAGATATTGATAGAGAGGCTACCCAGTGGATATAACTCCTTCATGGAGATGCATGTAATGAATCCTTAAATGACGAGGGACAAGCCACATTACGTGTTGGCTCAGCCTCAAGCAGTTTCTGTACCTGCCTTTCTGGAGCCGGTTGCATCCAGGACAATTCATCACCAAGCTTTTCCCAAGTAAAGCATCACTTTTCCCCATCTTAACCCAAGCAACTCTTGTGGATGTCCCAGATACTGGTTACTCAGGGCCTTTGGTTTTCTTTCCATTCTGTGGTTTATCACAGAGTCTAAGATGTGGAGGTTTTTCCACGTTTTAAGATTTTTAAAATCAATATGCACCTTTCAATTGGTAAAGTCTTAAAATCAGCTGCATAGCAATGATGATTTAGTTATCAGAAATTTTCATAGCTGTGCATATTGTGAACATTTTCATGGTCGTGCATATTGTGATGTATAGATTTAAGATCTAAATTAATTAAAAGCACTTTTAAAATAAATTTAAATAACATGGTAAGAAAATATTGTCATAAAATATGCAGAATTTTTTTCTTGATATACACAAAACAATGATAT
Organism: Sapajus apella; assembly: GCF_009761245.1. Classification (NCBI taxonomy): domain Eukaryota; kingdom Metazoa; phylum Chordata; class Mammalia; order Primates; family Cebidae; genus Sapajus; species Sapajus apella. Next base: position 7,326,126 of record NW_022436992.1, on the reverse strand, counting down.
GACATAATCTATAACATCTCAGTATACAAAGAACAGTACTATTAAGGTACAAACTCTACAATTTGCTTCCTTCAGCACTTTATTTTTATTTGCAATAGTCTTGCCTTTCAGTTAACAGCTTCCTTGAGGCATGCTTTACATAACATAAAATTTCTCCTTTTCAAATGTACAAGTCAATTTATCATACATTTAAAAAATTATAGATAGCAAAATTTACTTAAAAGATATTTTTACCACTCCCAGAAAATGTATGTTTATTTGTTGCTGATTCCTAGTCTCCTACAGAAAAGTAGAAAACTACTAGACTTGTCTTTTCTGTTAATTCCCTATGTAGAGTATTAAAATAAATGGTCTTTCATGTCCAAACTCTTTCACTTAGCATAATAGTGAGGTTCCTTTTATAGCTTCTGTTAGAATCAATGCATACCTCCACAACTAGGATAATTAGCACCACATCATTCTGTGACAGATTGTCAGGCTTCTATGCCCCAAGAACAGGTGGAAAGAGCATAGGTTTCACAATTAGAAGTAATTGCGTTTGAACTTTGGCCCCTGGAAAGTGCATTTTTTGTTGTTTTTTGAGATGGAGTCTCGCTGTTTCCCAGGCTGGAGTGCAATGGCATGATCTCACCTCGCTGCAACCTCTGCCTCCCAGGTTCAAGCTATTCTCCTGACTCAGCCTCTGGAGTAGCTGGGATTACAGGTGCCATCATGCCCAGCTAATTTTTGTATTTTTAGTAAAGAAGGGGTTTCACCATGTTGGCCAGGCTGATCTCGAACTCCTGACTTCATGATCCACCCGCCTCAGCCTCCCAAAGTGCTAGGATTACAGGCATGAGCCACCGCACCTGGCCATGTTTGCTTTTTTTAAGCACAAAATTTCTTCATCAACAAAATGGAGAAAATTATACCTGACTTTCAGGATTGCTGTGACAATTCAGCAAAATTAAGCCTCAGTCTGATCTTAAGTAATGAAAGTTTTAACTATATTTTGAATAGGATTTGTGATGAAGAGACCTTTGTACCAGAATTATCTGCCAAGAGGACCAAAGACAAAATGTAGTAAGCAATTTAGACAGCAATTTCCCTTCTACCTCTATTTATATCTTCTCTAGTGTCTATCAGTTTCTTTCACTCTTTCAAAAAAATTCAAAATTCTGCTACTGCCATCTCTGTTGTTTATGTTAAAAAAAAGATATTTGTACTTTTTTCCTCTTAAGTCTCAGAAGTTTTTAAAAATTGAAATTATTTTTGAACAGATATGAGTTAGAGTTGTTTAAATGAGAAAAAATGAGGAAGTTAGCAATATTTGCCTTGAAGGAGGAGTGATGAATAAGGAGCATGTAGCTGTCTCTATATGTGAAGGGCTGTCTCAGGAAAGGAAAATTATACTTGTTTAATTTGACTCCAACCTAAATGAAAAGAGATTGCAGAGTGGTAGCCTTCATCCCAATATTAGAAAAAAATATTTTGTAGCATTTAAAAAGTATTTATTCTTTGACTCTTTGCTCTCCAATAATCAGAAATGTCCAACATCAGAATTGGCTGTCTTAGTACATAGCGGATTCATCATCGCTGAAGGTCAGGTGTAAACAGTGGTTAATCATTTAAAAAGCAGTATTTCTTGAATGCATTGGAAGACAGGCTTAATGGTGTTACAGTTATTCTCAGCCATAAAATCACAATTCTATGAGGCTTTTTGCAGAACATTTTAATGGCCTATACAATGGAGTTACAGATGGTGGAATCTCAGGGTGGCAAGAATAATATTTTGGAGTGTGAGTGGTTGCAACCAACTGCTCCTTTTTTTTTAATTTTTTCCCTGGCAAAACTATTAAAATATAAAGCCTGTGCCCCCAGAGATATGTTATAGTTAACAAAAGGGAAGACAACTGTTTCTGAAAGTGACTGTTTGGGTTCAAGAATCTGAAACTAAATGCATGTATCTCAAGGGAAATAGAGAAAAGCCATACAGTATGGACATCTCTTCCATTTTATTGTATTTTTCTGCTAATCATACCAGTCTCTTCTCAAAGCAAAACACTTATTCCTTTGGGAGATTTACCTTTCTCATTTCCACGTAGGTCTGAGGAGGCTACCATTTGAGTGTCTTGTCTATAGAAATAGGAATGCAACCTAATAATTGCTAATCATTATCTCCTTCTCCCTTGTTTCTACTTTCACATTGATTGATAAAGGGATGGGCTCATTATCCACTGACTCCCTGAAAGTCTTCCCCTTTTCTCCTGGTTTATAAAACTCAGACAACACAACCCTTTATTTCTTGGTAGTCAAGTTTCTCTTCATAAAATGAAGAAAAAATAAGGGCACAAGCCCAGAGGATCTTGAAGAGCAAATGAATGACAGAATAATTTTTTTTAATTACATATTTTGTATTTGTAATGTTTCAGAGGCCAACTCAACCCCTTTTCTCCCCAGGTAAGTGAGTTAATGCATTTTCAACTTTTTTCCCCTTAGTTTCCTTGGAATAGATCTCCTTCATATGCAGGTTGTGCTCTAAAGCCATGCTGCCAGTGGTGAAAAGTATTAACTGTGTTTAGATGGGATGGTGGGAAACAAAAATTTCTTTACTCTTAAGAAGTGATGATAATGATGCTTGTTATTGAATCATGTTTGAAACTATCAAGGCTTGAGCTTTCAAAGACATCATCAGAGATGCCTGAGTTGTAATAGCCAGAAATTTGGAGTCTGTAGGCTGCCTCTCACATCCTGCAAAATATTCAACAGAAAAGAGAAAGATTCTAAGTGAACACAGTTGGGAACAACAGGGAGGAACAGAGTTTTGATAACATATGGACATTTGAGGAGCCAGAGAAAAAGAGAACCTCATTTCCCTGAGTCCTCCCAGATTTCTCCCGCAGAGCACCAAATGATCTAAAAAGGTAATGATTCATCTGAAAGTGCCTTTCCTTGGGGGCAGAAGAATAGTAGAGAATTTGCCAATGCCTTGCTCCTCTAGCCAAATGCTTCCTTCACCTTGTGTCTGAGCAAAGTACAAGCACAGAGACATTTGGTTGAGATCTAAGCCACCTATCAATGACAAGAGACTAAAAATGCAAAAAGTAGGATATATGTTTAAGGACCATTACTCAAAAGAATTTCTGGTTATGAACTAATGGAGTACACTAGAATTGACACATAAAGCAGCTACCGTACTTTTGAGTGTCGGGTTGACCAACAAAACCCAACTTTGCCAATAGTAGCATCACTAAAGTAAGAGAAAGACAGGATATCTGTATCCTACAATATAAACATGGCAATGGAGAAGACTTATTTAAGTTATCCTCTTTTCCCTCCATTATTACTTACTTAGAATTTTGTTGTGATTTAAATGATCATTGCTCCATTGGTATCAAAATCATGTAGAATAAATCTGGATTATAAATCCAGGCCTTGGTGTAGAATGTGGTAAGTGCATATCCATCTGTATGTTTTGCCTTGGGTTTAAGAGCATATTTTTGTTATATTCAGAACAGGCATATTATAGTAGAAGGGGGCATTTTTGAAAATATATTTACATGAAAACAACTAGAAAACGTATTCTAAGTACAGATTTTATTTAATTATCTCACAAAAAAAAAAAAAAAAAA
>NW_022436992.1:7314807-7322415 GCF_009761245.1 Sapajus apella | reverse complement strand
AAAAAGTTTCATTACGCTTAAAATTAAACAATTTGACAAGTATTACTCCACTGACAAAAGTCAAGTTATGATTCCCAAGAAAAAGTCACAAAGAAGTTGTATCTTTGGACACGTGAATTTAAGTGTTTAGCAACACTATTATGGAAAATGCATGTAGTTACTAAGGCATATATGCTTAAAGAGTGTGAAAACAGTAAGCCCTGTAAGAGAAGGCCAACGGAGTCTGGATAAGAAAAAAATATGAAGAATTTGTATGTGTATGGCAAAAGAGAAAACTTTCTGAAAACCAACTGAGATGGGACAATTGCATGCTAATTGCTACCAATTACAAACAGTAAAATGATGTCAATGAGCTCCCTAAATTGCTGTTATTTTCTGTTTTCATTAAGGCTTTAAAATTATCCTTTTATTCCATTCACAGTTCTTTGCTGGCTACAGAATTTCATTACCCTCCCCGCCCCCAAACACATACACATTTTTTTTTTTCCCGTTTGAGATTACAGTTCAAATTCAAAAGCTTAATTAGGAAAGAAGAATTTCAAGAACTCTGACAACTTCTTTTCAATAGGAAATGTTCTCACTGAGCAATTCAGTCCATTCAAGATCAACCACAACAAAGCTTTCTCTTAATGATCAATATTGTTCTCCACTAAGGCCCTGACCTCATCAGAGTAGTTAGTCCTGCTTAACTGGAAACTTTCTTCCAAACAATTGTTTGACTTTTAATTATTTGCTGTCTAAACGTATAACATCTCTGCCAGTAAACACCACTAGTTACATAGAATAGTGGGTGATATTCAAGCTAAATCTAAAAATGTTTAAATGAAATCAGAGGCAGTTAAGTTTCTTATAAATGAAGAATTCCAGGAGATCATCCTACTTGCCATTTGCCTCTATCACTATCACCATTTATTCCCACTCCCAGGTTTTATGCTCGGATTCTCCCCTTGAGTCAAGTTTGGTCAGGCTTCTGTGAGTCCTCTTTTCTACCAAGCTCTGCACTTTGGACTTGTTTCTTTCTTGTTTTTTCTCTGAAGGAAAGAATCCTGCTAAGTCAGTTTAAGGAGAAGAGAATCCCCCATTCTTGATGTCTCATCCCCCTAGATATCTAATAAAATTCCTCAGCTCCCACCCTTAATATCTGATCACTCTGGACTATCTTTAGCCAGAATCCCCCCTTAATCTCATTATTTGCTCTTAGTGATTGTCCATCTGCTGACCCCCACTCTGATCGCTGGCTATAAATCTTTGTTTGTTCTTACAGTATTTAGAATTGAGCCCATTCCTATACTGAGGACTTTTCTGGAATATTGTAATTGTCCCTGAATAAAATCTGTTTTTACTGTCTAACTATAATACTTCTCTGAATTTCTTTTGCAATCTAGTGCATCCTTGCTTTTTCCCCTGGTCAGTGAAACTAAACAGCCCCCAGCATGTACTACCCACTTATGATCTTCCCCTCTATCTCCAAATTCAATTTAAAATTCTCTATTCCTAAAGATAGTAAAGGAGTCCAGAATAAGCCACTGGGGCATAAAAATTATTTGAGCTGAAGGCATTTGAGTTCCTGAAAATTCTTACCTGCCTAAAAGCAGATCCTCCAAAAGGACTTAACTATCCTAAATCTCCTCCCTTGGAGCAACTATAATCTTCTCTTCTCCAACTGAGAATGTATTCAGCACCACTCTCAAAGAGACATTGTCACAAAACTATCATATCCCTCATCTATTCTCCTAAGGGCCCATTTACTTTTACAAAATGTCATTTGTTTCTTCATAGGTGGCCTTTCTTCTCTCTTCCAAGTCGTTTGTTCTTCCAGCAGTGCCTCTTGGCCCTCTCCATCCCTTATTAAGATATAAGCCCCCAATTCTAATCACTTTGAATCACGTTTCCTTGTGAACACCCATGCAAACATAATCACATCTTTTTTTTTTTCTCCTGTGAATCCATCTTTTGTAATTTTAATGTTTAATGTCCCTACTTACTAAATTTTAAAGGGTAAAGAGAAAACGTTTTCTCCCCTAAATAGAATTTTAGGGTCAAACACTCCCCATGACATCCCCCCACCATGGCCACAGCTAGACTCTCATCATATGAGAGAGAGACAGAGAGAGAGATAATATGAATAGATAATCTTATTTTATTATATTTACATTACTGGGAAGTGTGGGGTCCTTAGTTCTTAGTCTTCTTAGAAGAATTCAGCAAAGAGATGAATTAATAAAGTAAGCAAAAGGTTTATTAAGGAAAAAAGCGTATACTCCAAGAGAAAAGCAGCTGATCTGGCTGGGAATTATAAGAAGAGTTCTGCATTGTGGTTTTTATTATGTCAGAGTCCTTAAGTTCCCATGTCTTCCTTAAGTCTCTGCTTGGTCTTTGTCTAGTTTCTTCTGTCTTAAGACAGCTTGCTGACAGCTTACTGTCAGTTGATGTGTGTGCATGGGGCCCCAGGATCAATATGAATTTACCTCATGGCAGCATTGCTCGTGACCACCACCCCAGGAAGGTCATGTAATGGTTAAATCTGTACTTATTGTGCCTGCATATCTCTTAGGAATTTCCCTTTTGCCATTCTTTCTTGTTAGGATGCTGCCATATTCAGACAGGTTAACTGCATCATAAGTGATTTTGGGCCATCTTAGGGGCACTTCAGAGCATTCCCTTCTGTACAGGCATTTCCCCTCCTTTCTGCTCATATTTAGCATGCGTATTTCAGGTGGTCTCTGCGGTGTGAGATTTTTCAGAGCTTTCTCCATGAGGGGATCCCTTTCCTGTTCATGTCTAACTATCTGCCTATGATAATGTTGGTAATCTATAAACTGTGTTTTTCTTCTTCAAATAAACTCAGTTTAAACATAAAAATTGTGTGATATTTATCATTAAAACTCCTTTAATTATAAAATGTATGAAACAAAATATGCTTAATATCTGTTGAATGAAATATACAAATAAATTTATTTGTTGTCTCATAAAGGGATTGTCAACACACTCAAAACAGACTGCCCTGTCTTCTAAGTTCCCTGATTATAACACTGAGATTTGATAACTGTCAGTATATGATCAACACAACGTGGTATCTAAAACTTACAATAACCCCCAAATCTTAAGGATTTATTAAGATATATGTGAACAAAATTTGATTATTATCTAGAGGATGGAACTATGAATATGACTATGTAACTCAAAGATTTAACATGTTTAATAAAATAATCTTTGACCAGTTGCTGTCACTTTTTTTTCAATATAATACTCCAAACCTTGTTTTCTTCATTACACCTAAGATAAACTGTTTTTTGTTTGCTTAAAACCACCTTTTCAAAAATTTAAACAGTAAGAAAATTATTACAGTGAAAGGGATCTGACCTTACCAATGCCTTGTTGCTTCTAACCTCTAAGCTGTCCTTGTTCATTCCTGAGCATATGCCAAAATAATTTTGAGAGAAACTTATCGTTAAACTTTGAAACAAAGATCATAACTGCCCTTTTTCAAAATAAACCCCTTTCTTATCTGAGGCCAGATTGCCTTTTTAGACTAACAAATTAGCCAGAAAATTAGAAATTAAGTTTAGAAGTCATGCAGCTAGAGACCTCAAGATTCTAATTCTCCCCTAATTGCTCATAGAGATAACATCCCTATAAAACCAAGAATGGTGCTCAAAATATATTTCAGCCACTGCATGTTTTTCAGGGTCTGACATTCTTCACCAACTTATTCTCAGAAAACCCCAGTCTCAAAATATTTGGGGGGACTGATTCGAATAAGAAAAAAACTCTGCTCTCCTGTTCAGCTGGCTTCGTGTGAATTAAACTTTATCACAATTTCTCTGTCTTGATAAATCAGCTATATGTGGGCAGGGGGTGGGCAAAATGAACCTGTTGGGCAGTTACATCTTTATGTTTTTTTCACTTGCCTCTACTCTTCCTAGAATGCAAAATTCGCTAAGGCAGTGACAGGTATGTCTCGTATAACATCATACGGTAATTACTTAGTAGTGTATATGGAAGCTGTGATACATATAGCCTTAATAATAAAAAGGCGAATAAGGAATAATTATTATTACTGATTACAAGTTATTCTGCATGAAATGTAACACTCTCTCAAGACTGTTTTTCTCCATTATTTCTCAGGCATATTCCTACAGTCTTACTGACTTACTGGATCTTTGCTTTAACTTGAAGATGTTGGGGCTCAGAAAACGATACCTCAAAAATACGGCATTTGACAGGCTGAGCACCTTGAACTAAAATGGGACGGCCTTAGAAACCGTCTCAGAATCAAGAACTTTCTGACCTCTTCTATGTCTCCACACCAGCACAGGGTGAATTTTACTTTGGTGTTCTCCTATTTACCTAATGATCAAACCCTTCAAAGAGAAAACAATTGCCTTCTATCCCCTCCCTGAAGTTTTATTATCTATCCCAGGAAAACAGTCTAAGGAATATAACCATACCAAGATGGACTTTGTTATAAGCTATTTCTGTCTCTAGGATTCATTCAAATTTCAAAGACAATCATTTACAAGCTAATTGCTGTTTTCCAGGTCCATTTATCTTCCCTAAAGTCATTTTCTATACCGCTAAAAATTGTCACATTTCCCTCATCTCCCCTTCCCCTGCAAAGGATATATAAGCAACTGGATCTCTGAATAATTGGGTAATCATTTTTCTGCAATTCTCCTATGTGTATGCACAATACACTTATATGCCTTTTCCTATTAATCTGCTTATTGTCAGTTTTTAGTGAACCTTCAGAGGGTGGAAGGAAAACCTATGCTTCAGCCCTATAAATAATTCTTATGCCACAGAATCTTTTTTACAGGAACATCTATGTTATAGTATTATGGACCAAAAATATAATTCCAAACATTCCCAACAAATTTAATGGACTCCTCTCTTGGCCAAGGGCATTCCAAGGTAAACTTGAAAAACTAGTTCCGGCCATGACAGGAATATGGGGAGTCCAGACCGCTTTATTATACCTGCCTACCTTTGGAATTCAGGCACAGCTGACCAGCATTCATATTAAAACAGATATCTTGGGCCAGTCATGTAGTTGCTCATGCCTGTAACCCAAGAACTTTGGGAGGCCCAGGGTGGCGGATCACTTGAGGTCAGGAGTTTGAGATTGTTAGATATAGTAAACTCCAAGTTTCTCTTCAAGGAATCAGTATGTCACTATGTTCAGCTCTCTTATTCTTTAATTCTCATTTTAAAGTTTAACTTCCTTGTAGTTTCAGTAAACAGCCTTTTCCCGTCAGTTCCAATTAGTAGTTCACCTCTGTTCCTCTGGTCCCCTGCTTTGTCCTAACTTATCCTGGTCACCTGCTCTAGTCACCTGCTTTGACCTGTTCCATAACCATCCTTCCTGCCAAACTACCCACCCCACCACTCTGGCTTGTACCCCTTCTCTCTTTAAAACAGACAGTCAAAGTTAGCTTAGACTGTGTAGTCTAACCATAGCCAATAGGCAAATGACACAGCAGTAGGGGCTACCTCCGATAGGCGAATGACACAGAAGTAGGGGCTACCTGCATCAGGAATAAGAACCCCTTCCCTTCCCTTGTTCAGGTGTGCACTCGCAATTGCTTTATCTGTGTGGCACACCCTGCTATAGCAGTAAATTACCTTGCTGAGAGAATTTATATTTGAGTACTGCTTCTTTTGCGGCACCAAAAATTTTACATTTAACAAGACCAGCCTGGCTAACATGGTGAAAATCATTCTCTACTAAAAATGCAAAAATTAGCCAGGCATGGTGGTAGAAGCCTGTAATCCCAGCTACTAGGGAGGCCAAGACAGAATTGCTTGAACCTGGAAGGCAGAGGTTGCCATGAGCCAAGATCGTACCACTGCACTCTAGTCAACAGAACAAGACTCTATCTGAAAAAAAAATAAAATAAAAAAAATAACAAACAGATATCTCAAGACTGACCAAACAGACTCTTTATAGCAATAAGATAAATCATATGACAGATGGCAGGCCCTGAAAAAAATTAAAGTATTTTACCCTGAAATATATTTATTTGATGTATTTTAAAATGCCCGTGCAAAGCTGTCTTTTACAGGAAAAAAAAAAAATCTACATTCTATAGAAAACCCCCTTCCCTTTCCATGTATTTTCCTGATCTAGGAGACATTAACTACAAACTTGGAACTTTTATAAGTTCTCATCAGAAACATTAGCTGTCTATTCTCTCTGAAGCCTGATTCCTGGCAGCTTCATCTGCATAGAAGCAGCTTGGTGTCCACAACCCCCAATCTTAACTCAGGTATTACATTCGATTGCTGCCAGGTGTTTAGATAATAACTTAACCCTCTCAACCAAATTGCCAATCATAAAATCTTTGAATCCACCTGTGATCTAGAAGCTCCTTACTTTGAGCTGTCCCCCCTTTCCACACCAAACCAATGTATGCCTTGCATGTATTGACTGACATCTGCCTGTAACTTGTCTCCCTAAAATGTATGAAATCATGCTATAAGCCAACCACCTTGGGCACATGTTCGCAGGACCTCCTGAGGCTGTGTCATGGACAACCTTGACGAAGCAAACCTCTAAACTGATTGAGATCTGTGTTATGTATTGTTTTTAGTATATAACACTTTAAGAAAATAATTGTTATTATCTACATATTTTCAGTCATATTGCCTTAATTAGTTTATTTTGCAAGAATGCAGTGGGGTAGGGATTCTTAATATCAGAGTAGAAAATTGGAGGCTACATAGTGTAAATACTTTAAGACCCTAAATCCTGTGAATCTTACTACTGGAATTCAAAAATTTTAATTATAGTTTGCTTTTAAAGCAATTTAATGAGTTTCCTCCTTGTAGATCATAAATTTTGATTCTGTAATAAAATAATAGGAGAGTTAAGAGATTTTTTTTCTTCTTCTAGAAATTGGGGAGTTGAAAAAAAAAAAAAAAACCCTGCTGGGGTTGCAGCTTAAACTCAAGTTGTTTTACCAGCTGCATTTCCTACTGAGAGTCCAATTCAGCAAAATAAGTGAATTTTGTTTCAAGATAAGATCTTTCCAGTGTGATTAAACTTGAAAAAACTATTTCAGGAAAATAACTATTTTACATGAGTGTATCTTCCAAAGGAAGTATCAGTCACGCCTGTTGCAGCCTAAGCAGTTCTGTCCTCCGGAGGAAATATAAATCATTGATGAAGGAAACAGAATAAACAAAGCAACAATGAATTAAGTAGCTATTTGGGAGCTGTTCTGGTTTGTTATCCTTGCTAAAGTACAATAAAAGGACACAGCAAAGAATTAGTGAAAGCAAGCAGAAGTAGTACTAAGGAATTATACAAGATAATTCCAGGCAGATTACAAAAGACTCTAAAATATGAGTCCAGGAAATGTCCTCACCATAGGAAATGGATGTAGAAATGAGATGAGGGGCTATTGGTCAACAAGCATTTTCACGTCACTCAAAAGTAGGGTAAGACATGGCACCATAAACTAGCCTAAAAAATTGCCAAGTTGAGAGAAAAAGAAGACATATTGCAATGAGAATTTTTAAAGCCTTAAAAAAATGAGTTTTCTAGTTATGCCCTGCTTTAACATCTATTTCTCCAATGGCCCATAAGGAAAAAAAAAAAAAAAA
>NW_022436992.1:7309132-7309807 GCF_009761245.1 Sapajus apella | reverse complement strand
GGGTTGCAGCTTAAACTCAAGTTGTTTTACCAGCTGCATTTCCTACTGAGAGTCCGATTCAGCAAAATAAGTGAATTTTGTTTCAAGATAAGATCTTTCCAGTGTGATTAAACTTGAAAAAACTATTTCAGGAAAATAACTATTTTACATGAGTGTATCTTCCAAAGGAAGTATCAGTCACGCCTGTTGCAGCCTAAGCAGTTCTGTCCTCCGGAGGAAATATAAATCATTGATGAAGGAAACAGAATAAACAAAGCAACAATGAATTAAGTAGCTATTTGGGAGCTGTTCTGGTTTGTTATCCTTGCTAAAGTACAATAAAAGGACACAGCAAAGAATTAGTGAAAGCAAGCAGAAGTAGTACTAAGGAATTATACAAGATAATTCCAGGCAGATTACAAAAGACTCTAAAATATGAGTCCAGGAAATGTCCTCACCATAGGAAATGGATGTAGAAATGAGATGAGGGGCTATTGGTCAACAAGCATTTTCACGTCACTCAAAAGTAGGGTAAGACATGGCACCATAAACTAGCCTAAAAAATTGCCAAGTTGAGAGAAAAAGAAGACATATTGCAATGAGAATTTTTAAAGCCTTAAAAAAATGAGTTTTCTAGTTATGCCCTGCTTTAACATCTATTTCTCCAATGGCCCATAAGGAAAAAAAAAAAAAAAA
>NW_022436992.1:7203359-7309032 GCF_009761245.1 Sapajus apella | reverse complement strand
TTTTTTTTTTTTTTTTTTTTTTTTTTTTACAAATAGAAACTGACAAGAATTTTTCAAAACAGTGAGTTATTTTATTTCAAAATCAAAAATATGACAATCCTGATCCCAACAGGAATTTCTAGCTGGAAGTTGCTTCTAAGAGATCCCTAAAATTTAAATAGATCACATCTCCCTGGGGATTGCCTAATCCCTAGGTTAGTATGAACCTTTCTCTCCTGCTTCTCACTTCCCTTTCAAAGTACATGAGCCACACCTTTTCACCTGTTCTCTTCATTCCCTGCCCCAGCTGAAAGTGAATAAGGAAGACAGTTGTTGAAAAGGAGAAATTATTATTATTATTATTATTATTGTTGTTGTACTTTAGATTCTGGAGAAGTGACCTTTATGTTTTTCTTAAATGTTAAAGTAGTGACAACTAAGTGTAGGGAGGAAGAGTACTACCAGTTAGAGATGAGTGTCTTTTTATACATATGATATTTATATTTAAATGTTTGCCTGTATGTCCGTTTAAATGAGAGCTTATTTTTTGTGAGCATTATATCATACCTTCTCTTGACAACATGTAATTATTCCATCAAGTTATTAATACTTTTACTTGTAAAATGCAATCTACAGAGGCCAAAAGAGAACTTCATTTTCTAATAGCTATCTGCAGATTAGAAAGAGACAGCCTTTGGTGCAAAACTAAAGTGTGCTCCATGAAAAGAAGTCCAGGAGTAGGAAATTATAAAGGAAATAAACCACAAGGGAAGAGAGAAAATCCAGGGATTCTCAAATCACCACTTTCTATTGAATGTTTCAGGTGGTCAGTCGGTTGACATCACATGGTCTGTTGATGGTCATTTGGGGAATTTCCACCTGCAATTTTCTGGTTGTTGGTGTAGTCTGTCTCAGCACCAACAATAAGAACTACTTTGGGTTGACTGCAGAAAGGGTGGTCCTGTGACACTTTCACAACATCTTTCAAAGAACACTACTTCATGCTGCCAGCACACAGCGCACATGACCACTCCTCCACCCAGCTGTGGCTGCCTGGTTTTGCTTTTTAACTTTTGAGTCACTGGTGGCATAATTCGACATAACTTTCTAAATTATTTCAACTTACGGTTTTAAGTTACATAAATCTTTCTCTCATTAGGTATGTCAGATTTTCCCCTATGAAAATAAACACTTTTGTACAAATCTACATAGATATCAATGATTTTTTTTAATCGGGTTAAATTTTCAAAATTCTTGGGTTCAAATGATACATATTTGGACAGTTACACATATTGCCTATTGCCCTTCTAATGTACCTCATCTCTATCCACACTGCATCAATGGCTGAGCTGAACTCTCTCAGGTGATCTATGCAGGTTACACTATTACTCGTTTGATAGCATCTAAGGCAAATAATAAAACCTCAGACCACTGGTCTTGGAACACAGACAGGAACAACCATTTGTACTTTCCTTCCCACTCCTCCAACCCCTGGCTCATGTGTTTAAAGGACCAGCATTTACAGTCTGTACCCAGTCCCTGAAAAATACAACTCTCTTCCAAAGCTGGGGAAGAGAGAATGCTGAGATAGAAGTTGAGGCCTGAAGAGAGATTGGGATAATTCAGAATTGGAAGCAGAGACAGGAGGTTAAGATCTTCTTCAGTACCTGAAGAGATCTTTAGCCACAAAGTAAATGTCAAGTTAATGCAGAGTTGTTGGAAAAGTTTCATATAGTTGTGTCATAACCAAGGTTCAGATGGGACATGAGTTAGCTAGTGATAGCTTCTGTAGCCCCAGACTTCATGTCAAAAATTCAGTAGAGCAAGATAATCCCTGCCAGTGGATTAAATTATTTTATGGGACTTTCCAGGAGCTCTCACAAGTTCACTGCCACCCCTTTCTTTTTTCTGCTATCCTCTACCTGCATAGCAAATTATGAAATATTAGGCTTTTGGACTCAGTGTTAGTTTCTGGGGTACTTTGGGGGTTCCAGAAAATAGGAAAAGAAATTTTGGTCAGGTAACCAATGAAACCCACTTTGCAAAGCACTCAACACAGCCAATATGCGTGAATATTTTTAACCATGTCAAAGCAGTATACATATAGCAATTTAGAGAAAAAAAAAAAAAAAAACACTTTTGCATTTTTTCCTGAATATTCTGTGTTAGTGAGCCCCTTACCCACACTGAGACATGACAACGTCCCAGGTTCCCAATTGGAAAACATTCAGTTGTAAGAATTCCATCACAACACATGGCTTCTGCCTCTGACTGTGAACACCTTCATGCTGTATTACAATGATGGAAGTATTTAGTGGAAAGAAACCGTCCTCCAGGTACAGTGCTATTTGAGCCTCCCTTGAGGAATTGAAATAGGTATACAACCCTCCCCCAAACTTCTGCTGTTATGGAAGCTAATGGCTAGAAACTCTCCTGGGAGGAATGGCTGTGCATTAACAGATGAGTCAATAAATCCTGAGTCTCCCTTAGGTCCCCATGTTTGTTACCTTGTGGTTAGAAATCATCTTCCCTATACTTAACACCCAGCACACCACCACTTGCAAACTGATAAATAAATGTGAATTGGGTTCCCATTAGAAGGAATTAGATATTTATGCTAAAAAAGAAAAGGAGTCTAATCAATTTGGAAAACAAGAGTAAGAAATTAAGTTGTTTGTGTGCTTTTTATTGAGAAGATTTCAAGCACAGTTTAGCAGTTTTACATGTCTGGATTTTCATACTTTGACTTTGCTAATGAAGAGCAAGGCTTATGTTATTATTTTATATAATATTCTCTCTTTCTAACTTATATGGCTGCATAGTAGGTAGATATGTACTTATGGGGTAAAGGAAATATTTTAATACAGGCATGCAATGCATAGTAATCCATCATGGAGAATGGGTTATCTAACTCCTCAAGCATTTATCTTTTGTGTTACTAACAATTCATTTATACTGTTATTTTCAAATGTACAATTGAGTTATTGGCTATAGTCACTCTGTTTTGCAATCAAATAGTAGGGATTATGATTATGATTATTATTTTTGAGGTGGAGTTTCCCTCTTGTTACCTAGGCTGGAGTACAATGGCGCGATTTTAGCTCACCACAATCTCTGCCTTCTGGGTTCAAGCTATTCTCCTGCCTCAGCCTCCCAAGTAGCTAAGATTACAGGCACTCACCACCATGCCCAGCTAATTTTGTATTTTTAGTAGAGATGGGGTTTCTTCATGTTGGTCAGGCTGGTCTTGAACTCCCGACCTAAGGTGATCTGCCCACCTCGACCTCCCAAACTGCTGTATTACAGGCGTGAGCCACCAGGCGTGGCCAAAGTATTATTCTATTTTTTATGCCCATTAACCATCCCCAACTATTCCCAAACCCCTCCCCAGACTCCAGTAACCGTCCTTATACTCTGTCTCCATGAGTTCAATTGTTTTGATTTTTAGATCTCACATATAAGAACATACAACGTTTGTCTGTGTTTGGCTTATTTCACTTAACATAAGATCTCCAGTTCTGTCCATGTTATTGAAAATTACAGGATACCCCTTTTAGTACACCATTTTGTATATGTGTCACATTTTCTTTATCCATTCATATATGAATGGACATATAGGTTGCTTTCAAATTCTTGCTATTATGAAGAGTGCTGCAACAAACCTGGGAATGCAAATCTCTCTTCAATGTATTATTTCCTTCCTTTTGGGTATATACCAGCAGTGAGGTTGCTAGATCATATGGTAGCTCTATTTTCAGTTTTTTGAGGAAACTGAAAGCTGTTATCCATGTTAGTTGTACTAATTTACATTCCCACTAACAGTGTATAAGGGTTTCCTTTTCTCCATATCCTTGTCAGCATTTGTTATTGCCTGTCTTTTGGATAACTAGGGTGAGATGATACCTCATTGTGGTTTTGACTTACATTTCTCTGATGTTCAATGATCTCAAGTACATTTTCATATACCCATTTGCCCTTTGTATGTATTCTTTTGAGAAATGTCTATTCACATCTTTTGCCCATTTTTAAATTGGTTTGATTTTTTTTTCTATAGCATTGTTTGAGCTCTTAATATATTCTAGTTATTAATCTTTTGTCAGATGGGTGACTTGCAAGTATGTTCCCCCATTATGTGGGTTGTCTCATTGTTTTGTTGTCTGTTTCCTTTGTTGTGCAAATGCTTTTTAACTTTATGTGATCCCATTTATCTATTTTTATCTTGATTGCCTGTGCTTGTGGGATATTATGCACAAAATGTTTGCCCAGATCAATACTCTGGAGATCTCCCCCAATGATTTCTTGATGTTTCATAGTCTGAAATCTTAGATTTAAGTCATTTATTCATTTTGTTATGTTTTTTGTATATGGTGAGAGGTAGGGGTCTAATTTCATTCTTCTACATATAAATATCCAATTTTCCCAGCACCATTTATTGAATAACTGTTTTTGCCCCAATGTATGATCTTGGCAGCCTTGTTGAAAATGTATCCGCTAGCCATGTGCAGAAAGCAGAAACTGGACCCCTTCCTGACATCTTAAACAAAAATTAATTCCAGATGGGTTAAAGACTTAAACATAAGATCTAACACCATAAAAACTCTAGAAGAAAACCTAGGCAAAACCATTCAGGACATAGGTATAGGCAAGGACTTCATGTCTAAAACAACAAAAGCATTGGCAACAAAAGCCAAAATAGACAAATGGGATCTAATTAAACTCCAGAGATTCTACACAGCAAAAGAAACAATCATTAGAGTGAACTGGCAACCAACAGAATGGGAAAAAATGTTTGCAATCTATCCATCTGACAAAGGGCTAATACCCAGAAACTACAAAGAACTAAAACAGATTTACAAGAAAAACAAACAAACAACCCATTCAAAAGTGGGCGAAGGATATGAAGAGACACTTTTCAAAAGAAGACATCTATGAGGCCAACAAACATGAACAAATTCTCATCATCACTGGTCATTAGAGAAATGCAAATCAAAACAACATTGAGATATCATCTCACGCCAGTTAGAATGGCAATTATGAAAAAATCCAGAGACAACAGATGCTGGAGAGGTTGTGGAGAAATAGGAACACTTTTACACTGTTAGTGGGAGTGTAAATTAGTTCAACCATTGCGGAAGACTGTGGCGATTCCTCAAGGACCTAGAAATAAAAATTTCATTTGACCCAGCAATCCCATTACTGGGTATATATCCAAAGGATTATAAATCATTCTATTATAAGAACACATGCACACGAATGTTCATTACGGCAGTGTTTACAACAGCAAAGACCTGGAACCAACCCAAATGCCCATCGATGATAGACTGGACAGGGAAAATGTGGCACATGTACACCACAGGATACTATGCAGCCATAAAAAAACAATGAGTTCGTGTCCTTTGTAGGGACATGGATGAACCTGGAAACCATCATTCTCAGCAAACTGACACAAGAAC
This sequence comes from Sapajus apella, assembly GCF_009761245.1. Lineage (NCBI taxonomy): Eukaryota > Metazoa > Chordata > Mammalia > Primates > Cebidae > Sapajus > Sapajus apella. Next base: position 7,303,600 of record NW_022436992.1, on the reverse strand, counting down.
AGAAAATCAAACACCACATGTTCTCACTCATAGGTGGGTGTTGACCAAGGAGAACACATGGACACAGGGAGGGGAGCATCACACACTGAGGTCCATCTAGGGGAACCAGGGGAGGGACAGCAGGGGGATGGGGAATTGGGGAGGAATAACATGGGGAGAAATGCCAGATATAGGTGATGGGGAAGAAGGCAGCGAACCACATTGCCATGTATGTACCTATGCAACAATCCTGCATGTTCTTCACATGTACCCCAAAACCTAAAACACAATAAAATATTTTTTTAAAAAAAGGTATCCACTGTAGTGTGTGGATTTGTTTGGTTCTATATTCTGTTCTGTTGGTCTGTGTATCTGTTTTTATGCCAGTACCATTCTGTTTTGTTTACTATAGCTCTGTAGCATAAACTGAAGTCAGATAATGTGATTCCTCCAATTTTGTTCTTTTGCTTAGAATTGCTTTGAATGTTCTGAGTCTTTTGTGGTTCTATATAATCTTAGCACTTTTTTTTTCTGTTTCTTTGAAAATTTTCATTTTGTTTTGACAGGGACAGCATTGAATCTGTAGATTGTTTTGGGTAATATGATAATTTTAACACTATTGATTCTTCCTAAACATGAATATGGAATATCTATTTTTTGTTGTTCTCTTCAATTTCTTCAATCAAGGTTTTATATTATTAATTATAGGTATCTTTTACTTCTTTGGTTAATTTCTAGGTATTTCATTTTTTTCTAGCTATCCTAAATGGGATTACTTTTTTGATTTCCTTTTCACTCTTGGCATATAGAAATGCTACTGATTTTTATATGTTGAATTAGTATCCTACAATTTCAGCTAATTTGCTTATCAGTTCTAATAGATTTTAGGTGAAGTTTTTACGTTTTTTGAAATATGTCACTAAATCATCTGCAAACAAGGAAAATTTGACTTCTTTCCAATTTGGATACCCTTTATTTCTTTCACTTGTCTGATTGCTCTGGTGAGAACTTCCAGTACTATCTTGAATATTAGTAGTGAAAGTGGTCATCCTTGTCATGTTGCAGATCTTGGAGAAAAGGCTTTCAGCTTTTCCTCATTCAGTATGCTAATAGCTGTGTGTCTGTCAGACATTGCATGGTTGTGTTGACTGAACTGATTATGTTAAGGTATGTTCTTTCTATACCCATTAATTTTTTTTTTTTAATCATAAAGGATGTTGAATATTATCAAGTGCTTTTTGTGTATCAATTGAAATGATATGATTTTGTTCTTCCTTTTACTGATAGGATGTATCACACTGATGGATTTGCATATGTTGAACCTTCTACGCATCCCTGACATAAATCCTACTTAGTCATGATGAATGATCTTTTTAATGTATTGTTCCATTCAGTTTGCTAGTATTTTGTTGAGGTATTTTGCATCAATATTTAGAGATATTGGCCATAGCGTTTTTTTTTTTTAATTATTCATTGTCTGATTATGGTATCATATAATGAGTTTGAAAGTATTCTCTCCTTTATTTGGAGTAGGATTGTTATTAGTTGTTTTTTCAATTTTTGAAATAATTCAACAGTGAAGCCATCGATTCCTGGGTTTTTCTTACTTGGAGATAATTTATTGCTACTTTGATCTTGTTATTTGTTATTAGTTAAGATTAGATTTTGAATTTCTTTATGGTGCAATGTTGGTAGGCTGTATGTTTCTAAGAATTTGTTCCTTTCTTCTAGGTTTTCAAAGCTATTGACATATAGTTGCTTATAGTAGCCACTGATAATTATTTACATTTTTTGTGTTATCAGTTGTAATTACTTCTTTTTCATTTCTAATTTTATTCATTTGGTTTTTTTTTTTCCTTAGTCTGGCTAAGGTTTTGTCAATTTGGTTTAACTTCTCAAAAAGATGGACTATTTCATTGAACTTTTGTATTATTTTATTTCATATTCATTCATTTATTTTCTGATCTTTATTATTTATGTTCTAATTTTGGGTTTGGTTTGCACTTGCTTTTCTAACTCTTTAAGATGCACTGTTAGTTTGTTTATTTGATGTTTTTTCTCTTTATGTAGACACTTGTAGCTATAAAATTCACTGTTTGTACCATTTTTGTTGTATTCCATAGGTTTTGGTATGTTGTGTTTCCATTATCATTTATTTCAAGACACTTTTAGATTTCTGTCTTAATGTCTTCATTGACCCACCATTCATTCAAGAGCATAATGTTTAATTTTCATGTATATAGTTTTCGGAATTTCTCCAGTTCTTCATTTCTAGTTTTATTCTTTTATGATCAGAGAAGATGCTTGATATTATTTCAGTTTTTGTGAGTCTCTTAAGGCTTGTTTTCTGGCCCAACATATGGCCTATCCTTGAGAATGATCCTTGAACTGAGAAGAATATATATTCTGCAGCCTTTGGATAAAATGTTCTGTAAATATGCATCAGGTCCATGTGGTCTATAGTGCAGATTAAATCTGATTTTTTTTTATCGATATTCTGTCTGGAAGATCTGTCCAGTGCTGAAAGTGTAGTGTTGAAGTCACCAGATATTATTGTATTGGGCCTATCTCTCTCTTTATCTCTAACATATTTGTTACATATATCTGGATGCTCCAATCTTAAATACACACACACACACACACACACATACACACACACACACACATATATATATAAAGTTGTGATATCCTCTTGCTGAATTAACTCGTTTCTCATTATATAGTGACCTTTCTTTTTATAGTTTTTGCCTTGAAATCTACTTTGTCTGAAATAAGTATAGCTACTCCTGCTCCTTTTTAGATTTCCATTGAAATGGAATCTCTTTTCCCATCCCTTTGTTTTAGCCTATGTATTAGTTTGTTTTCACACTGCTGATAAAGACATAGCCAAGACTGGGCAATTTAAAAAAGAAAGGTTTAATGAATATACAGTCCCATGTGGATGCAGAGGCCTCATAATTATGACAGAAAGTGAAAGGCACATCTCACATGGTGGTAGACAAGAGAAGAGAGCTTGTGCAGAGAAATTCCCATTTTTAAAAACATCAGATCTCATAAGACTCATTTACCATCACAAGAACAGAACAGGAAAGGCCCACATCTATGATTCTATTACCTCCCACCAGCTTCCTCCCACTAAGCATGGAAATTGTGGGATTTACAATTCAATATGAGATTTGGGGGGGCACAGGCAAACCATGTCATTCCACACCTGGCCCCTCCCAAATCTCATGTCCTCACATTTCAAAACCAGTCATGCCTTCCCAACAGTCCTCCAAAGTCTTAACTCATTTCAGCATTAACTTAAATGTCCACAGTCCAAAGTTTCACCTGAACTAAGGCAAGTCCCTTCTGCCTGTGAGCCTATAAAATTACAAGCAAGTTGGTAACTTCCTAGATATAATGTGGGTACAGGAATTGGGTAAATACAGCTGTCCCAAATGGGAGAAATTGTCTGAAACACAGGGGCTAAAGGCCCCACGCAAGTCTGAAATCCAGCAGGGCAGTCAAATCTTAAGGCTCCAAAATGAGATGCTTTGACTCCATATCTCATATCCAGGCCATGCTGATGCAAGAAGTGGGTTCCCATGGTCTTGGGCAGCTTCACCCTTGTGATTTTGAAGAGTCCAGCCTCCCTCCCAGCTGCCTTTGTAGGCTGGTGATGAGTATCTGCAGCTATTCCAGGCAAACGGTGCAAGCTTTCAGTGGATCTACCATTTTGGGCTCTGAAGGATAGTGGCCCTCTTCTCATAGCTTTATTACGTGGTGCCACTGTAGAGACTCTAAGTGGGGACTCCAACCCCACATTTCCCTTCCACACTGCCCTAGCAGAGGTTCCCCAGGAGGGCCTCGCCCCTGCAGCAAGCTTCTACCTGGATATACAGATGTTTTGATACATCCTCTGAAATCTAGGTGGAGGTTTCCAAACCTCAGTTCCTGACTTTTGTGCATCCATGGGTTCAACACCACGTGGAAGCCGCCAAGGCTTGGGGATTGCATCCTCTGAAGCTGTGGCCTGAGCTCTATGTTGGCCCCATTAAGACATGGCTGGAGTGCTAGGGCACAGGACACCAAGTTCCTAAACTGCCCACAGCATGGGGACCCTGGGCCTGGCCCTGGAAGCCATTTTTTCCTTCTAGGCCTTCAGGCCTATGATGGGAGAGGCTGCCATAATGACCTCTGACATGTCTTGGAGACATTTTACCCATTGTCTTGGGTATTGATATTCACCTCCTTGTTACTTTCTGCAAATTTCTGCAACCAGGTGATTTTCTCCTCAGAAAAAGGGATTTTCTTTTCTATTGCCTTGTCAGGCTGCACATTTTTAAAACTTTTATGCTGTTTCCCTTTTAAAACAGAATACCTTTAACAGCACCCAAGTAACCTCTTGAATTCTTTCCTGCTTAGTAAGTTTCTTCCACCAGATACCTCAAATCATCTCTCTCAAGTTCAAAGTTCCACAAATCTCTAAGGCAGGAACAAAATGCCACCAGTCTGTTTGTTATAACATAGAAAGAGTCACCTTTGCTCCAGTTTCCAACAAGTTCCTCATCTCCATCTGAGAGCACCTCAGCCTGGATTTCATTGTCCATATCATTATCAGCATTTTAGTCAAAGCCATTCAACAAGCCTCTAGGAAGTTCCAAACTTTCCCACATTTTCATGTCTTCTGAGGCATCCAAGCTGTTCCAACCTCTGCTTGTTACCCAGTTTCAAATTTGCTTCCACATTTTAGAGTATCTTTTCAGCAGCACCTCACTCTACTGATACCTAGGTAGTGTATCAGTTTGTTTTAATGTTGCTGATAAAGACATACCCAAGACTGGGTTTATAAAATAAAGAGGTTAAATTAGTACTGTAAGATAATTTCTTTCTCATCAACATTCATTCCTTCCAGACTTATAGTTCAACATGGATGAGAAGGGGCCTCACAATCATGGTAGAAGGTGAAAGACACATCTCAAATGGTGGCAGACAAAAGAAGAGAACTTGTGTAGGAAAACTTCCATTTTTAGAACTACCAGATCTTATGAGACTTATTCATTATCATGGGAACAGCACAGGATAGACCTAATGATTCAATTAGCTCCTGCCACTTTCATCCCACGAGTGGGAATTGTGGGAGTTACAATTCAAGATAAGATGTGGGTGGGGACACAGCCAAATCATATCAGTATGTGTCTTTACAGGTGAAACATGTTTCTTGTAGGCAATAGACCATTGGTTCCAAAAAAAAAAAAAAAAAACAAACTATTCAGCCACTCTGTCTTCTGATTGGTGGGTTTAGTTCATTAACATTTACATTTAATGTTATCATTGATAAGGACTTACTCCCGTCATTTTTGTTATTTGTTTTCTGATTTTTTTTCTTCCTTTCCTATCTTCCTTTAGTGAATGTGATTTTCTCTAGTGACATGATTTATTTTCCTTTTAATTTTGCTTATCCATTGCATGGTTTTTTTTGTTTGTTTATGGTTACTATGAAACATTCAAATATTACATTATAAAGCTTATTTTAGTCTGGTAACAAGACTGTTTGCCTAAATAAACAAAAAGAAAACTAATAAAAAACTATGCCTTAACTTCATCCCCCCACTTTGTAACTTTTCACTCTATTTGTTATTGTACTTTCTATGTCTTGAAAAGTTGTAGTAATTTTTGATTGGTTTGTTCTTTAATTTCATTTCTACTTAGGATAAGAGTAGTTTTTATACCACAGCTACAGTGTTCTAATATTGTTTTTCTGCCTACTATTACCAATGAGTTTTGTACTATAAGATAATTTCTTGCTCATCAATATTCATTCCTTCCAGATTGAAGAACTCCTTTTAGCATTTCTTGTAGAACAGGTGAGGTGTTGATGTGATTCCTTAGCTTTTGTTTTTGAGATAAAGTTTCTATTTCTCCTTTATGCTTGATGGATATTTTCACCAGATACACTAGTCTTGGGTAAAAGTTTTTCCTTCAGTATATTAAATATGTCATGCCACTCTCTACTGGCCTGTAAGGTTTCTACTGAAAAGTCTGATGTCAGTAGTATCGGAGTGCCACTGTGTGTTGCTGCTTTTGTGATCCTTTCTTTATCCTTGATCTTTGGCAACTTGATTGTTAAATCCCTTGAGGTAACTTTCTTTGGGTTAAATCTGCTTGGTGTTCTATAATCTTCCAGTATTAGAATGTTAGTATATTTCTGAAGGTTTAACAAGTTCTGATATTATCCATTTAAATAAATGGTCTATTGCTATCTCTGCCTCTACCTCCACTTTATGGCCAATAACTGTCAGATTTGCCATTCTATTTTCTAGGTCATATAGGCATGTTTCATTATTTTTTCTTTTATCTCTTCTGACCCCGTATTTTCAAATAGCCTGTGTTTAAACTCACAAATTGTTTCTTCTGCTTAATCAATTTTGATATTAAAAGATACTGATGCATTCCTTCAGCATGTCAATTGTATTTTTCAACTAAAGAATTTCTGCTTGTTTCTTTTTAATCATTTCAGTCTCTTTGAAAGAATTCTGAACTCTTTCTCTGTGTTATCCTGAATTTGAGTTTCCTCAAAATAGCTAGTTTGAATTCTCTCTCTAAAAGGTCACATACCTGTTTCTCTAGGACTAGTCCCTGATGCCTTATTTAGTTCTTTTGGTGAGATATTATTGTCCTGGAATGTCTTGATATTTGTAGATATTTGTCTGTGTCTAAGCATTAAAGAGTTAATTATTTGTCTTTGCTGTCTGGGCTTGTTTGTACGTGTCTTTCTTGGGAAGGGTTTCCAAATATCCAAAAGGATTTGAGTGTTGTGATCTAAGCTGTACCTGCGTACCCCAAGCCCAGTAATGCCATGGTTCTTGTAGACTCATACAGGTTCCACTTGGAGAGACTTAATCATAATCCAGGAGAATTCTCTGGATGACTAGGCAAATATTCTTATATTCTTACCCTATTTTCTTTCAAAAAAACAGAGTCAGTCTCTCTCTGTTTTAAACCACCTGAAGCTAGTGGTGGAGTGACACAAACAACCCTGTGGCCATCATTACTATGCATCAGTGGGTCAGGCCTGAATCCAGTACAGTGCTGGGTCTTACCCAAGTCCTGCTGTAAACACCCCCTGGCTATTGCTTATTTCCACTCAAGGCTCTGGGGCTCTACATTCAGCAGGTAGCAAACCCAGCCAGACTTGTGTCCTTCCTTTCCATCCAGTGAGTTCCCCCAGGTCCTGAGTGGGTCCAGAGGTACTATCTAGGAGCCAGGGACTAGAGTCAAAAGGCTTAGAAGTCTATCTGGTATTCTATTGTACTGTGGCTGAGCTGGCACTAAAACCAAAAGATGCAGTCCTTCCCATTCTTCCTTTTCCTTTCCAAAGGCAGAGGAGCTCACTTTGTGGCCACCACCACTACAGACTCATGCAGAGTATTGTCTGCCTATTGCCAATGTTCCTTTAAGTCCAAAGGCCTCTTCAGTCAACTTGTGGGGAATACTCTCTGGACTGGGACTCACCCTTCTGGGCAGCGGGCTCCCCTCTGGCCAAGAGCATGTCCAGAAATGCCATCCGAGAGCCATGTTTTAAAATTAGGGAACCCAAGGACCTGCTTGGTATGCCATCCTCTTGTGGCCATGCTGGTCCTAAGGTGCAAGACAAAGTTCCCTTTAGTCTTCCTTCTGCTTTTCTGAGCAGAAGAAGTCTTCCCCCATAGCCACCACATCTGGGAATGTGCTCAGTCTCACCTGAAGCCAGCAAGTCTGAGTCTCACCCATGGCCCTCAACATAATACCTGGGTATCACTGCTGGTTATTCCATGCCCAAAGGCTCCTCAATTAATGGATAATACATGCTACCAGGACTGGGTCCTTTCCTTCAAGGAAGCATGTTCTCTTCTGGCCCAGGACATGTCTAAAAAGGTCATCCAGGAGCGAGGGCCTGGAAAGAAGGCCTCTCAACTCTGACCAGTACCCTATCTTGTTGTGGCCAAACTGGGGAGGTGGTCAGCAGTTCAAGACTGTTTTCTTCTACCTCTCCAGCATCTCTTTCAGTGATACAAAGTGAAAAACCAAGCACTATGAGTGCTCACTTTATTTTTGTTCTTATGATTGGTGGAGCCTTCTATTCTGCCATCTTGCTCTGCCTTCTATCTCAGATAATTTGTATTTTATTTGTGTTGACTATGAAAGATGAGGTTAGGGTGTTTTAAGTTATCTTATTGAAAATACTGAGCAAGTCTTCTGAGTCATATACAAAGTACACTGATATAGATTGAGTGAAACTGAACCTAGGTATCCCAAGATTAAAGGCTTACAAATTTAAATACGTGGCATGATTTTAATAGGATAAATTTGTTTTTTATTTTCTGGCATACCAATGCCCACTACATACTGCATCTCAATTAAGAGGATATTCTTGAAGTAGGAAGCACAGTTCATCTAGGTATCTGTTCACTATACCTTCATTATTATCAACATCATAAAGTGGTCAGTAATTCAGACCCTAGTGGAATTTATACAGTTCTACTTATTCTTGCTAAAGCGGCTGTTTTCTCTGCCTTGAGTTTATACAGATCTGCTTATTCTCACTAAGGCAATTTTTTAATCTGCCTTAGCCATGACAAATGTGAATACATAAAAGAACATAAAAAACACTAGATGTTCTGTTCTACTCTTCACCTGAAAGCTTAAAAGTATTTTTATAGCAATAAAAATCCTGACCATAAGAAATAAGAGAACTACGCACTGCTTTGCAATTCTTTTACTAAAAGTAACAATACTACCATTTTATTAAATGGTTACATTTCTTATGTACTTGAATTAGGCAGGTAGATTTAATTATTTGATTGTCATCTTAAATGAGCTTTAACATATAAAGTAGAGAAGAGATTTGGAAAGCACCGTGGACTCCTTCTTTCTTTCCCCTTCTCTATCCCATATTCAGTTCATTCCATGTGCCAAACTGACCCTACTACTGCCACAATGCATCTCATCTAAGCTATACATTGTTTACATATTTTATTTCCTCAATCTTGTAAAATTGCTCCATACTTGGATATTTAGCACTAGTTGTGTCCTACACCTGAATACTTTGAACGGAGAACTTTAAATTATGAGGCCCTCTTTTGTCATCAAGTCTCAAAGTAATTTTTATTAATGAGGCCCTTCCCAATCAACTAATTTGCATGGAAGTTGCCCACCCAAGTCACTATCATATTACCCCACTTTTATGTTTATAGAAAGAGATACAAGTATTGATCGACTTACGACCTATGCAACTTATGACCATTCGACTTTATTGCCAAAATTATATTTTTCAACTATTTGTATTGAGAGTTTGGAAAGAATTGTAGAACAAGATCATACCAAGATAAGGAAGTTTTTGTTTTTTGTTTGTTTGTTTGTTTGTTTTTGAGACAGAGTCTCACTCTGTCACTAGGCTAGAGCGCAGTGGTGCAATCTCAGCTCACTACAACCTCCACCTCCCAGGTTCAAGTAATTCTCCCACCTCAGCTTCCCAAGCAGCTGGAACTACAGGTGTGCACCACCATACCCAGCTAATTTTTGTATGTTTAGTAGAGACAGAGTTTCACCATGTTGGCCAGGATAGTCTTGATCTCTTGACCTCATGATCCACACACCTCGGCCTCCCAAAGTGCTGGGATCACAGGCATGAGCCACTGCACCTGGCCTATTAAGAATTTTTATTTAATGAACCTCATAAAATCCTTTTTTTTTTTCATTAACTTCCTGACCTTCCCTATTCAATAGCACTGCAACTTAGACTAGCCACTTAAAATCTCCTTTCATCAAGAACGCACTCTTGCCAGATTCAATATTCCGTCTTCATTCATATCAGACATCAGGAAACAGAGAGACTTGGGTGATCTAGTTTGTTTTTAAATGCTCATTCACTATTCTGCAACCTGTCCTGTCAACTTTCAAGGTGGAGTCTAAATGCACAAGGGAGGTTTGCTCTGTCATTGTGGCATTAGAGGAAAGTATTATCTGGGGGTGAAATAGATGATAATATCTGTTCCCAGACACACACAGATGTAGTTGATCTTTTTGGATGTTTAAAATAGTGTTTAGAAACAACCACTGAAATCTGTGGTTCTTACTATAGCCTTAGGTACATCTGTACATGACAGCATCTTCATCCTATTGCCAGGCATATTATGGTCTATGTTTTCAATCACAATTGTCACATATCAATGCCCGGTGTATAAATTTTCTTGTACAGCTGTGTGCTGCATGGTGTATAAAAAGGTGGTCCCTTAAGGTTATCATACCTTATTATTGTACCTTTTATACATTTAGATATGCTTAGACATGGAATTATTTACCATTGTATTAAAATTGCCTACAGTATTCAGCACATAACATGCTATACACTATTGTAGTCTAACAGCAACAGGCTATGCCATCTAGGTTTCTACAAGCACAGTTTATGATGTCCATGCAATGATGACATTGCCTAATGACAAATTTTTTATAATATATCCCTGTCATTAAGAGATGTTTACTTTATCTATTTTCATGGAGGACCAGCTATACTAAATTATATTCATGCATCTGGTTTCTTTCAGTTCTGACCCCTTCTGTGCTATATTAAGTGCGGACAGCAACTTGCCTGGTGTTTCTTGACTTTTAGATCACCATGACTGATACACTCAAGTTCTCACTTTTCTACACATCTTATTCAAATAAAGGACTCAGAGAGCGTACAGAAAACAGTTAACAAAGCAAGACTGAGATAGCTATTCTTAGAATTATCTTCTTGCAAGTTGATCCTTTGGCTTTTGAGAACACTTGGAATGTTCCCAGTCAATAGCTAAAGGATAAATATGGTTCACTTGTGCTTAGACTGTTCATGCAAACAATGTAATTTCTCCTGAATACTTGCTTTCCTTCTGGGGTCTGAAATTTTGGTACATGTACGTCGGAAGGTGCCTGCATGACCAAGCTCTAATACATATTTTGGACAATAATTAGACAGTAAGTAATTGGTTTCCCTGGGTAGAAACATCATATCCATGTTGTTGCATGTTTTTTGGAGGAGTATGCTTCATATAAATCCTCATGAGAGAGAGAAAAGAAGGAAACCAGCATGACCCAGACTCAACCTATGTCTTTTCCCTTATTATATGGCTGTATATTCTTACACCACTATAATAAATCTTAGACATCAGATGACTGTAAGCTCAGCCCTGGGCATCTTTCTAGTGAATATCCAAATATGAAGGTGGTCTTGAGGACCTCCTGCCCCAAGAAGAGTTAGGTAAGAAATGACAATAAGCACAAAACAATGTCTTAGCCCCTTACTTTCAATTCCAAATTCTTCTGGGGTTTTTAACCTAAGGGATATATTTTAATTGCCTTTCTTTGGGGAAGAATAATTTTCTTAGCACTCAACAATTAGCCAAGAACTTGGGGGTCATTCTTGAAGGGCTCTATGTCCACTAAAAGTTATTAGCCTTTCATTCCAGTAGAAAAAAAAATATGTCTGTGAAAGATTCCAGGAAAGAGACCCTCTAAAAATCTGAGGGAAAAGTGCATAGTTAGTTGTATAGGTAGGTAGGTATTTAGGTTACTGATCTGATACAATACTTTAGGATAGTCAGAGTGGGGAACATAGCAAGGAAATGTTCGAGAGGTACAATTTATACACCTGCACAATGAACAACGCCTATCAGTTGCAGATTAAGTTTGGTTTCCCCTAACTATCACTATCTAACTATAGTGTTAACTATCACTTTACTTACCTGCCTTATATTAGGGATAATAAAGGGTGTGTGCCTGGAAGGAAAAAGAAGACTTATTGTATAGCATTATGTCATAAAATATGACACAAAACCAATGATTTCTTTGCATTTTCTTTAGATTTTTACCTAGTAGATTCTGCCAGACACTGTCCATTTTAACCCTATTACTCTCTCAAGCTTTGTTAGGTTCCATAAATGCAATACTGAAGTTCTGAATACTACTGAGAACAATAATGAATTGCACAAATGAGGTGTCCTCATTTCTAAGACATGGGGAGAAGAGATTCTGAAGTGTCTTAACTTCTCTTGTCTCTAAGGCTCACTTTTCTCTTCATTTCTTACAATTTCTTCTAGCCATGCACTTTGCTAAATGTTAGTTGTTAAAACATGTAGGGATGAAGGAAAATATTTGGTGATTATACAGGAGCAGGGACTTGAGTAAGAACGTAGATCAAGGATCCCATTCAATGCTTACTGAAAACACATTTTAAGCTTTTATCTTGGACCAGCCCACATGTCAGGTAGTACAGGATTTTCCAAAGTAAATAAGGTATGAACCTCACACTAAATGAGCATACAGTCTTTTGTGATTAGAGGATGTGAGAAACATGCCCATGGAAATCATTTGTTTTCTTCTAATCAAATAGACGGCCTTTCTTAAAATGTATTTTTCAAAACATTCTATCCAGTCAGAGGGATGCTCTGACAGAGCTTCCTTCTGCCTGTGAAAAGACTGGTGTTCAGAAACTATGGGCATGTGTATTTAATAGAAGGCAACAATAATATTTTCTGTTAATACATAATAAAAAATGGAAAGGGTTGCAGAGGAATAAATTATAATGTAGGAACAAATAAATAGGATTGAGAGGTGGGGAGTGGGGTTTGGAAGATGACATGATTCTTGTGTTACAAGAACTTCAGTAATCTTAGAAAAATTAAAAATTGTAAGGTGAAATAAAATGAGATGTGTGGTTGAGAGAATGGGGATGTTTGAGATTGAATACAGTTGTAAATGCACCCAGTTTGATGCACTAAAGGGCCATCACAATAGAAATGGAAAGTCAGTATTTATTTTGGAATTTGGCTATGAAACAGTAAATTCAGTGTCAGACAAGACCACTGACATAGTTCTAGTGCTAGCATGTGTAAAGAGCTATGATAAGCTGGGTGCAGTGGCAAGTAGGGACACTGCAGGAACCTACTTGCCTGTTACCACATTTAAATTAAATCTCTGCCTGTTACCACATTTAAATGATGATGATGTTTAAGGAAGTCTATAGACTTAAGAATGAGGCAGTGCTGTCTGTTGGTTTCATATATATTATATATATAATATATTTTCCATAAATCTATATTAGAAGTATTCAATCCTTACTCTACCACTTATCAAGTATTAGAAATTGGGTCCATAACATGACTTCATCTAGCCTCACTATCCTACTGTCTATAATAAGGAATAGCCCATCTTTCCCTAAGACTGTTCTTATCCTTAAAATGAGACATTCCATGCAAAGCATGTAGCAAACTTCCGGAACATAATAAATGCTCAATAAATTATCTTAAAGCTACAGAGAATGAGCATCATGTCAAAAGAAAACCATCTCCTATAGTGATGTTGGATATATAGGTGACCACATGCAGAAAAGAGCTTATTCTTTTGGTCATTTTGATACTTAAGCTACTTGCCAATGGCTCTTAGAAGATTAATGAATAAAACTTTGTATATATACACACAAATATATACATGCAAGCACAGGCACACATATTAGGCCTATATTAGCTCTTTTATTTTTTGAGATGGAGTCTCACTGTTGTTGCCCAGGTTGGTGTGATCTTGGCTCACTGCAACCTCTGCCTCCTGGGTTCCAGCAATTAATAGCCTACCAACCAAAAAAAAAAAAAAAAAAAAAAAAAATCCAGGACCAGACAGGTTCACAGGCGAATTCTACCAGATGTACAAAGAGGAGCTGGTACCAATCCTGAAACTATTCCAAACAATCCAAAAGGAGGGATTCCTTCCCAAATCATTTTATGAGACCAACATCATCCTGATACCAAAACCCAGCAGAGACTCGACAAAAAAGAGAAAACTTCATGCCAATATTCATGATTAATATAGATGCAAAAAGCTTCAATAAAATGCAACAGCACATCAAAAAGCTTATCCATCATGAACAAGTAGGCTTCATCCTGGGGATGCAAGGCTGGTTTAACATATGCAAGTCTATAAACATAATCCATCACATAAACAGAACCAAATACAAAAACCACATGATTATCTCAATAGATGCAGAGAAGGCCTTGGAGAAAATTCAACAGCCCTTTATGCTAAAAACTCTTAATAAACTAGGTATCAGTGGAACGTATCACAAAGTAATAAAAGCTATTTATGACAAACTCACAGCCAATATCATACTGAATGAGCAAAAACTGGAAGCATTCCCTTTAAAAACTGGAACTGGACAAGGATGCCCTCTCTCACCATTCCCATTCAATATCGTATTGGAAGTCTCAGCCAGAGCAACTAGACAAGAAAACAAAATAAAGGACATTGAGTTAGGAAAAGAAGAAGTCAAATTTTCCTTATTTGCAGATGACATGATTGCAAATTTAGAAGACCCCATCATCTCAGCCCAAAATCTCCTTAAGCTGATAAGCATCTTCAGCTAAGTCTCTGGATACAAAATCAATGGGCAAAAATCACAAGCATTCCTATACACAAGTAACAGAGAGCCAAATCATGAGTAAACTCCCATTCACAATTGCTACAAAGAGAATAAAATACCAAGGAACACAACTAACAAAGGATGTGCTGGACCTCTTCAAGGAGAACCACAAACCAGTGCTCAAGAAAATAAGAGAGGACACAAACAGAAGGAAAAATATTCCATGTTCACAGTTAGGAAGAATCAATATCGTGAAAATGGTCATACTACCCAAAGTAATTTATAGATTCAGTGCTATCCCCATCAAGCTACCAATGACTTTCTTCATATAATTGGAAAAAAACTATCTCAAACATCATATGGAATCAAAAGAGAGCCCACATAGCCAAGACAATCCTAAGCAAAAATAAATAAATAAACAAAACAAAACAAAAAACCACAGAGCTGGAGGCATCACTCTACCTGACTTCAAGCTATACTTCAAGGCTCCAGTAATCAAATGGCAAAACTTCTCATAAAGGTTCAGATGAGCATATTAGATGAGACATGTGAGACATGGTCAACTTTGTCATAACATAAAAATGGTAATAAACAATTCATAAATAATAAAGCATGGCAAAGTTTTGATAAAATTTAATTTTGTGGATACTGAAATTGGAATTCTATGTAATTTTAATGTGTAAGGCACTATTATTTTGATGTTTTAAACTTAGAAATGTAAAAATCTTAACTTGAATGGAATAAAATAAGAAAGGATATATCAAATTTAATTCATATGTCATCATAGGTATATGCACATGCATGTTTCTATAGAATTTATTTTACCTAGTATATATGTGGATATCACTATTATATATCTAATATATATGTAGTATATTATTACATACATAAATACCTTCTTTTTAAAGCTTTCATCTCATAAGAAAAGTGTAACAAAATTTAGACTCTTAAGATTACTAAGATTGATTAAAAAGGAGAAATTCTACTCTAATGGTTAAGACACCTACCCACGGTTTTCTTCTTAAATGGCTGAATGGAATATGATATTTCAGAGACACCAGTGCTCTTTCAACTGACTAATCATTAAAAAAGGGAAATAAAATGCTCAAACATAAGTATACTAAAGAACTAATGAAATAATTTGAATCTCAGCCTCAGGTTTTTGTTTGTTAGTTTTTTCCCAGATGAAGACTCCTTCTGTTGCTCCCAGGCTGGAGTGCAGTGGCCATCTCAACTCACTGCAACCTCCACCTCCCAGGTTCAAGTGATTCTCCTGCCTCAGCATCCTGAGTAGCTGGGCTTACAGGTATGTGCCATGATGCCTGGTTAATTTTTATATTTTTAGTAGAGGAAAGATTTCACCATGATGGCCAGGATGGTCTCAAAATCCTGACCTCAAGTGATCCACCCACCTCGGCCTCCTAAAATGCTGGGATTATAGGCAGGAGCCACCATGCCCAATTCAAGGTGTTTTTCTTAATCCTGAAACAAGTAATATCAATACTTAACAACTTTTTTTTTTTTTTGCAGTAGAGTGGAATAAAATGCTTCCATTAACTCTATTAATAAGTACAACTTCTATAAATAGTGCTAACAAATATCTATGTAAATCTAAATGTTGAAATTGTTCTATCCCCAACATCCTCCCACCCAAGCAGAGGTACGTTTAATAATGTTATGATTTGTATATTCTAAGTGTCTGGGCTCCTAGCTTATTAACTATATCCTCATGAAAGTTCCTTGGGAGACATTTTCCAGTGTACCATGGGTGTAAAAACAAAAACATACTCAACTGTAGAGTTTAGAAGAGCTGCTCAAACTATTCCTGGTGAGACAGTAGGTTGATATTAGAGAAACTTAGGGAATATTCCAGGAAATGTTTGTGATGCCAAGTTACTTAATGTCAAACAAAAATCAACACCACCACCATTAATTGAATAGCTACAATATGCTAGACAGTGAGGAAAAATCATATAGATATGTTTCTTCTCATTTGCAATGATCCTCAAGATAAATATTATCATTCCCCATTTTATGAATAGTGAGTAGTAGAGCTGGGATTTGAGCCCAAGCTTGAATCTATATAATGGGTATTCAAAGCTCCCAAGCTTTATAAAATCAGGAGTGCCAATTACTGAAGGAGAGAAATCCATGTGCTGTAAGGGACAGTGCTAGATTGAGTTCAGATTATGGATTTAGATTTTAAAGTCAGTCAAATTTAGCTCCTAGCAGTGGTAACAGACTTTGTGAAAAGTTGCTTAACTTAGTTATATCCTAATTGAGGATAAAAGTACCTGAAATGAAGAGTGGTTATGAGCATTTGTTTTAAATCTTAATATAAATTACATAAAATATTTCCTAATATTTTACAGTTTCTAAACACATGGAAGCTATCATATAGCTCCAGGTTGGAAGAAGCTAGAGCCACGGACTGAATCTTTTGGACCAGGAGAAGAGAGCTTCACACAATTCTACCCTGGTTACACAAGAAGAGTTTGCCTTTACCTACTTTGGTTTATTCTAGGCATTTCCCTTTGAAATACAAATACTAGCATAACTCATTTTATTATGATTTGCTGTATTGTATTTCACAGACAGCGGGCTTTTAAGAAACTGAAGGTTTGTTGCAAACATTTTGAGCAAGCTACTGCTGCCATTTTGCCAACAAAATGTACTCATTTTGTATCTGTTTCACATTTCAGTAATTCTTGCACTATTTGAAATTATTATTATTACTTGTTATGGTGATCTGTAGTCTTACTATTACAATTGTTTTGGAGTGCAGTAAACCACACCCATATAAAATGGAAAAATTAATCCATAAACACTGTATATTCTGACTGCTCCATCAACTGCCTATTCCCTGATTCATTCTTCCTAGGGCCTCTCTATTGACTGAGACAAAACCATATTAAAATTAGGCCACTTAGTAGCCCTACGATGCCTCCTGAATGTTCAGCTGAAGAGTCCTATGTTTCTCCCTTTACATCAAAAGCCAGAAACAATTAAGCTTAGTGAGGAAGGAATTTCAAACACTGAGAGAGGCTGAAAAGCTTAGACTCTTCTACCAGTTAGCCAACTTGTGAATACAAAGGAACAGTCTTTGAGGCAAATTGCAAGTGCTACTCCAGAAAACACAAGAATCGTGAGAAAATGTAATGGTCTTATGTCTGATGGAGAAAGTTTGAGTGATTTAGATTAAAAAAAAAAATTAAAGGAAAAAAAAAACAAACAAAAAACACCAAAATTCTTTTAAGACAAAGCCTAATCCAGAGCAAGGACCTAGGTCTCTTCAATGCTATGAAAACAGAGAGATGGAGGAAGCTGCAGAAGAAGAGTATAGAGCTAGAAGAGGTTGGTTCTTGAGGTCTAAGAAAATAAGCCATTTCTATCACCATAGAAGGGCAAGGTGAAGCAGCAAGTGCTGATGCAGAAGCTGTAGCATGTCATCCAGAAAGTTTAGCTGAGATAATTGATAAAGGTAGCTGCATGAAATAGATTCATTATAGACAGAACAGACTTCTATTGGAAAAAAAGATGCCATCTCGGACTTTCATACCTAAACAGAAGTTAACACCTAGCTTCAAAGAACAGGCTGACTCTTTTTAGGTGTTAACGTAGCTGGTGACTAAGTTGAAGCCAGTGCTAAGTTATTGTTCTGAAAATCCTAGGGCCCTTCAGAATTATGCTAGATCTACTCTCCCTGTGCTCTATAAATGAGACAAAGCCTAAATGACAGCAGATGAGTGTACTGCATGATTTACTAATCACTATCCTGATCAGTCAAGCAGTGATCAACATCAAAAACCCTCCAGGAAGATTGCTGGCAAGATGGCCGAATAGGAACAGCTCCAGTCTGCAGCCCCCAGCAAGATCGATGCAGAAGGTGGGTTATTTCTGCATTTCTGAGGTACTCGATTCATCTCACTGGGACTGGTTGGACAGTGAACGCAGTCCAAGGAGGGTGAACCAAAACAGGGTGGGGCACAACCTCACCCAAGAAGTGAAAGGGGTCAGGGAACTCCCTCTCCTAGCCAAGGGAAGCCATTAGGGACTGTACCATGCATTCCAACCCAAATACTCCACTTTTTCCATGGTCTTCACAACCTGCAGACCAGGAGATTCCCTCTGGTGCCTATGCCACCAGGGCCCTGGGTTTCCAGCACAAAACTGGGCTGCCATTTGGGGATACACTCAGCTAGCCACAGGCATTTTTGTTTTTCATACATAGAACACCTGGAATGCCAGTGAGACCGAACCATTCACTCCCCTGGAAAGGGGGCTGAAGCCAGGGAACCAATTGGTGTGACTCGGAGGTTCCCATCCTCATGGAGTCCAGCAAGCCAAGATCCACTGGCTCAAAGTTTTCTCTGCCAGCAAAGCAGTATAAGCTTGAACTGAGACAATCGAGCTTGATGAGGGGAGAAGCATCTGCCATTGTTGAGGCTTGGGTAGGCAGTTTTACCCTCACAGTGTAAACAAAGCTGCCAGGAAGTTCAAACCAGGGGAAGCCCACCAGAACTCAGCAAGTCTGCTGCAGCCAGACTGCCTCTCTAGATTACCTCCTCTCTGTGCAGGACATCTCTGAAAAAAAGGCAGCAGTTCCAGTCAGAGACTTATAGATAAAAACCCCACCTCCCTGGGACAGAGCACCTGGGGGGAGGGATGGTTGTAGGCACAGCCTCAGCAGACTTAATTGTCCCTGCCTGACAGCTCTGAAGAGAACAGCAGATCTCCCAGCACAGTGTTCAAGCTCCGATAAGGGAAAAATGCCTCCTCAAGTGGGTCCCTGACCCCTATGCATCCTGACAAGGAGATATCTCCCAGTAGGGTCTGACAGACACCTCATACAGAAGAACTATGGCTGGCATCTGACAGGTGCCCCTCTGGGACAAAGCTTCCAGAGGAAGGTTCAGCCAGCAATCTTTGCTGTTCTTCAGGCTTCACCGGTGATATCCAGGCAAACCAGGTCTGGAGTGGACCTCTAGCAACTTCAGCAGACCTGCAGCAGAGGGGCCTGACTGTTAGAAGGAAAACTAACAAACAGAAAGGAATAGTATCAACATCAACAAAAAGGATGCGTACTCTGAGACTCCCTCCAAAGGTCACCAACTTCAAAGACAAAAGGTAAATAAATTCATGAATATGGGGAGAAACCAGCACAAAAAGTCTGAAAATTTCAAAAACAAATATGCCTCTTCTCCTCCAAAGGATTGTAACTCCTCACCAATAAGGGAACAAAACTGGATGGGAATGAGTTTGACAAATTGACAGAAGTAGGCTTCAGAAGGTGGCTAATAACAAACTCCTTTGAACTAAAGAGCACATTCTAACCTAATGCAAGGAAGCTAAGAACATTGCAAAAAGGTTAGATGAATTGCTAACTGGAATAAGCAGTTTAGAGAAGAACATATATGACCTGATGGAGCTGAAAAGCACGGCATGAGAATTTCATGAAACATACCGAGTATCAATAGCTGAATCAATCAAGCAGAATAAAAGATATCAGAGGCTGATGATCAACTCAATGAAATAAAGTGAAAGACAAGATCAGAGAAAAAAGAGTGAAAAGGAACAAAGCCTTCAAGACATATGGGACTATGTGAAAAGACAAAATCTATGTTTGATTGGTATACCTGAAAGCAACAGGAGAAGGAGACCAAGTTGGAAAACACTCTTCAGGTTATTATCCATGGGAACTTCCCCAACCTAGCAAGTCAGCCCTACATTCAAATTCAGAAAATACAGAGAGCACCACCAAGATACTTTGCAAGAAGAGCAATCCCAAGACATGTAATTGTCACATTAACCAAGGTTGAAATGAAGGAAAAAATATTAAGGGCAGCCAGTGAGAAAGGTCAGGTTACCCACAAAGGGAAGCCCATCAGACTAACAGCAGATCTCTTGGCATAACCTCACAAGCCATAAGAGAGTGGAGGGACAATACTCAACATCCTTAAAGAATTTTCAACCCAGAATTTCGTATCCAGTCAAACTAAGCTTCATAAACAAAGGAGAAATAAAATTCTTTATAGACAATCAAATGCTGAGAGATTTTGTCACCACCAGGCCTGACTTACAAGAGCTCCTGAAGTAAGCATTAAACATGTAAAGAAACAACCAGTGCTTTTTTTTTGCCACTGCAAAAAATATACCAAATTGTAAAGACCATCAATGCTATGAAGAAACTGCATCAACTAATGGGCAAAACAACCAGCCAGCATCATAATGACAGGATCAAATTCACACATAACAATAATAAACTTAAATGTAAATGGGCTAAATGCCACAATTAAAAGACACAGACTGGCAAATTGGATAAGAAGAGTTAAGACACATCAGTGTGCTGTATTCAGGAGACCCATCTCATGTGCAAAGACACACATTGGCTCAAAATAAAGGGATGGGAAATATTTACCAAGAAAATGGAAAGGAAAAAAAGCAGGTGTTGAAATCCTAGTCTCTGATAACACAGACTTTAAACCAACAAAGATCACAAGAGACAAAGAAGGGCATTACATAATGGTAAAGTGATCAATGCAACGAGAAGATCTAACCATCTTAAATATATACATGTAACCAATGCAGGAGCATCCAGATTCACAAAGCAAGTTCTTAGAGACCTACAGAGAGGCTTAGACTCCCACACAGTAATAGTGGGAAACTTTAAAACTCCACTGTCAGTATTAGACAGATCAGTGAGACAGAAAATAAACGAGGATATTCAGGATTGGTACTCAGCCCTGGACCAAGTGGACCTAATAGACTTCTACAGAACACTCTACCCAAAATCCACAGAATATACATTCTTCTCAGCACCACATCACACTTATTCTAAAAGTAACAAGTAAAACATTCCTCAGCAAATGCAAAATAATGGAAATCATAACAAACAGTCTCTCAGACCACTGTGCAATCAAATTAGAACTCAGGGATAAGAAACTCAGTGAAAACCACACAACTACATGGAAACTGAACTACCTGCTCCTGAATGACTACTGGGTAAATAATGAAATTAAGGCAGAAATGAAAAAGGTCTTTGAAACAAACGAGAATGAAGACACAACATAGCAGAATCTCTGGGACACATTTCAAGCAGTGTGTACAGGAAAATTTATAGGACTCAATTCCCACAAAAGAAAACAGGAAAGATCTAAAATTGATACTCTAACATCATAATTAAAAGAACTAGAGAAGCAAGAGCAAACAAATTCAAAAGCCAGGAGAAGATAAGAAATAACTAATATCAGAGCAGAACTGAAGGAGATAGAGACAAAAAAAAAAAAAATCAATAAATCCAGGAGCTTGTTTTTTGAAAAGATCAACAAAATGGATACACCACTAGCCAGACTAATAATAAAAGAGAGGAAAAAAATAGATGCAATAAAAAATGATAAAGGGGATAGCACCATCAATCCCACAGAAATACAAACTGCCCTCAGAGATTACTATAAACACCTCTATGTAAGAAAAAAAATCTACACAAAGTGGATAAATCCTAGACACATACACCCTTCTAAGACTAGACCAGGAAGAAGTTGAATCCCTGAATAGTCCAATAACAAGTCCTGAAATTGAGGCAGCCATTAATAGCCTACCAACCAAAAAAGTCCAGGAGCAGATGGATTCACAGCCATAGAGGTACAAAGAGGAGCTGGTACCATTCCTTCTGAAACTATTCCAAACCATTGAAAAGGAGGGAATCCTCCCTAACTCATTTTATGAGGCCAGAATCATCCTGATACCAAACCTGGCAGAGACACAACAGGAAAAGAAAATTTCAGGACAATATCCCTGATGAACATCGATGTGAAAATCCTCAATAAAATACTGGCAAACAGAATTCAGCAGCATATCAAAAAGCTTATCCACTATAATCAAATCCCTGGGAAGCAAGGCTGGTTCAACATACACAAACCAAAAAACGTAATCCATCACATAAACAAAACCAAAGTCGAAAACCACATGATTTTCTCAATAGATGCAGAGAAGGCCTTTGACAAAATTCAACAGCCCTTTATGCTAAAGACTCTCAGTAAACTAGGTATTGGTGGAACATATCAAAAATAATAAGACCTATTTATGACAACCCCACAACCAATATCATACTGAATGGGCAAAAACTGGAAGCATTCCCTTTGAAAAGCAGCACAAGACAAGGATGCCCTCTCTCACCACTCCTATTCAGTATAGTATTGGAAGCTCTGACCAGGTCAATCAGGCAAGACAAAGAAATAAAGGGTATTCAATTAGGAACAGAGGAAGGCAAATTGTCTCTGTTTGCAGATGAAATGATTGTATATTTAGAAAACACCATCATTACAGCCCAAAATCTCTTAAACTAATAAGCAATTTCAGCAAAGTCTCAGGATACAAAATCAATGTGCAAAACTCACAAGCATTACTATATGCAAATAACAGACAAACAGAGAGCCAAATCATGAGTGAACTCCCATTCACAATTGCTACAAAGAGAATAAAATACCTAGGAATACAACTAACAACGGATGTGAAGGACCTCTTTAAGGGGAACTACAAACCACTGATCAAGGAAATAAGAGAGGAAACAAACAGATGGAAAAACATTCCATGGTCATGGTGAGAAAGAGTCAATTATCATGAAAATAGCCATACTGTCCAAAGTAATTTATAGATTCAATGCTATCCCCATCAAGCTATCATTGACTTCCTTCACAGAATTGGAAAAAACTAATTTCAATTTTATATGAAACCCAAAAAGAGCCCACAAGGCCGAGACAATTCTAAGGAAAAACCTGGAGTCATCATACTACCTGACTTAAAACGGTACTACAAGGCTACAGTAATAAAAAAGCATGATACTTGTACCAAATCAGAAATATAGACCTATGGAACAGAATAGAGGCCTCAGACATAATGCCGCACATCTACAACCATGTGATCATTGACAAACCTGACAAAACCAAGCTATGGGGAAAGGATTCTCTATTTAATAAATGGGAAAACTGGCAGGACACATGCAGAAAGCTGAAACTGAATCTCTTCCTTACAATTTATACAAAAATTAACTCAAGATGAATTAAAGACTTAAACATAAGACCTAAAACCATAAAAACCCTAGAAGAAAACCTAGGCAATACTATTCAGGACATAGGCATAGGCAAGGACTTTATGACTAAAGCACCAAAAGCAATGGCAACAAAAACCAAAATTTATAAATGGGATCTAATTAAACTAAAGAGCTTCTGCACAGCAAAATAAACTATCATCAGAGTGAACAGGCAACCTACAGGATGAGAGAAAATTTTTGAAATCTATCCATCTGACAAAGGGCTGATATCCAGAATCTACAAAGAACTAAAACAAATATACAAGAAAAACACTAACAACCCCATCATAAAGTGGGCAAACAATATGAATAGACACTTCTCAAAAGAAGACATTTATGCAGCCAACAAACATGAAAAAAAGCTCATCATCACTGGTCGTTAGAGAAACACAAATCAAAACCACAATGAGATATCATTTCATGCCAATTAGAATGGTCATCATTAAAAAGTCAGGAAGCAACAGATGCTGGAGAGGATTTGGAGAAATAGGAACACTTTTACATCATTGGTGGGAGTGTAAATTAATTCAACCATTGTGGAAGGCATTGTGGTGATTGCTCAATGATCTAGAAATAGAAATACCATTTGACCCAGCAATCTCATTACCCAAAGGATTATAAGTCATTTTATTATAAAGACACATGCACACTTATGTTTATTGTGGTACTGTTCACAATAGCAAAGACTTGGAAGCAACCCAAATGCCCATCAATGATACACTGGATAAAGAAAATGCGGCACATATATACCATGGAATACTATGCAGCCATAAAAAAAGGATGAGTTCATGTCCTTTGCAGGGACATGGATGAATCTAGAAATCATCATTCTCAGCAAACCTACACAAGAACAGAAAACCAAACAATGCATATTATCACTGATAAGTGGGAATTTAACAATGAGAACACAAGAACACAGGGAGGGAACATCAAACACTGGGGCCTGTTGGGGAGAGGGGAGGCTAAGGTACGGATAGCATTAGGAGATATATCTAATGTAGATGATGGGTTGATGGGTACAGCAAACCACCATGGCATGTGTTACCTCCTGGGAAGAGGTCCTGATGTGTATGTGATGGATTACATATTGTTTACTGAGAACACTGAGCTATCCCCAAGCAGAAAACTGCTAGAATAGTAAGCAACATGTACCAGTCATGCACTAGGTAAATCAGTTTCCAAAACAAGGGATACATGACCCTGTCACCATTGCTGACTCACAGAGGAGTGCTTTCTAGCTTATTTTTATTTTAGTAGAAAACAGGCACTATCTGTCTGTTTAGTCTATCTTTATTCTATGAAAAAACGCTGAATACCTACTTATTAAAAATAATCACTTGTTCACAAAGAATAAATACCTGGTCAGAATCTGCTCTAGGCTTTCAGCTGGGATATGCTGTCAGTCCCCTGACATCCCACTGTGTTTCCCCCTTTTGCATTCTATCTTTGTGTCTGTTTCTTAATTCATTCTGCGCCACCTGGGTTGGGGTCCCCATGACCGAGCTGGTCTCAGCATATGCCTATGTAACAAACCTGCATGTTATGAATATGTAACCCTGAACTTGAACTTAAATTAAAAAAAAAAACTTCTTTTCAAACAAAATATATACAGCAAACTCCTCATTTTTAGAATAACAGATCATTCTGGATCATTTCCACCCCATCCAAATCTCTTGAAGAGTAAAAACACAATAACCTGGGCTTCCAAGAAAATAAAAAAAAAAAAAATCCTGCACACACATACAAAAAAGATCACTTTTTGAAGGCTTTGATGATTAGCATTTTTTAGTAATAATTATCAAGTAAGTTATGTACATTGTTCAGACATAATGCTGTTTTAAACGGTAGACTACAGTATAATTTAAACATAACTTTTGCATGTGCTGGAAAAACCCAAAGATTTGTGTGACCCACTTTATTGATGTGGTCTGGAACCAAGCCTGTGATATCTTCAAGGATTGTCCATAAAGCTTTTTGTATTCTTCTGTGTTCTTAGCAAATCATATATTTGTTCACATAACTGATCATTTTACTGTTAATAATCATGAATTATTTTGCAGCTAGATTAAATCAAGTTAGAAGACTTCAAAACGCATAGGATGTATCTTTTCCAGGTTTTTTTTTTTAATTGTATCACATTATATTGAAAAAAAGATGTAGGGCATTAATTTTTATAATATATGGATTTCACTTTTATTTCCTGAATCACCACCTTATCAGACTTCATTTAGCCACATCTAAGTGGTCTTCTTGAAAGATGCTGTTGCTCCACAATCTTTGCAAAGAGACTTTAGGTCTTGTGACCCTGGTAGGCCACAGTCAGGAAATAAAAATATTTAACATTAAAGAAGTTATTTCACCCAGCATGGGGGTTCATGACTGTAATCACAGCACTTTTGGGGGCCAAGGGAGGGGATGGATCACAAGGTAAGGAATTCAAGACCATCCTGACCAACATGGTGAAACCCTGTCTGTATCAAAAATACAAAGATCAGCTGGATGTGGTGGTACATGCCTGCAATTTCAGCTACTCGGGAGGCTGAGGCAAGACAATCACTTGAACCCAGGAGGCGGAGGTTGAAGTAAGCTGAGATCGTTCCATTGCACTCCAGCCTGGGCAACAGAGCAAGTCTTCATCTCAAAATAAATAAATAAAAGTAAGTGATTTCATGATGTGGCTACATTATATACTGATACTCCCAGGGCAGAGATTCCAGCCAGCCAGGGTTTAGGAAGCAGGCGGGACAGGATGGAACAGAAGTATCACTTAGAATGGCCAATAGCACATGAGGGTACTGAAAAACGTAAATATCATGCAGGAGGATGCTGGGGAAGGAACACAGGAATAAAAGAAAAATAGAGTTTCTGAACATGGTAGATATTTGCATAGCATAATTTTAGTGGTAAAGGAATGACAAAATTAAATAATCTGGGTTTTGTAACCCAGTGGAGTCTGAAGACAATTATGCAGTCATTTCATGCTTTTATCTTTGGCTGTTTTTCAGCCAGTCTTCTCTACTGTGTTTTACCTTACTTTCCATATTACTTTGATTCATTTATTCTTCTCTTCTTAAAATATTTATCTTTTCTCTAGGTCATCTGATTATAGCTAAAGATATATCCCAGGGGCTTTATTTCCAATCCCATTGCTAGCTTATCTTATAACCTGGAACAAACTTCAGTACTTCATGCAATGCTTGAATATCAGAGCTGAAAAGAAACTTTAAGATCATTTACTCTAATATTCTCTCATTTTATTGAATGAAAAAAGGTAAAACTTACAGAGGTGACAAAAATTGCCTGATGTCAAGGAGTTTGTCAGTAGCAAAACCAAAATGAAGTCAGGCATCCCAATGATTGTTTTAGAACTCATAATAGTGAGCCATTTAGCTTTAAATGACATGAAAAGAAATCATTGGAAAAACTGACAAATACTGAGTTTCTCGTTGAGGCGGGATGTTTTAAAGACCAACAATAGGATAGGCACACCTACGTGGGACACCAAGTAATAACCAAATATTTGTGTGGTGACAATATTAGATGAAAGGTGCAATAAATTCAAATGCTAAATGTATTCTAAATGTATTCAGGTCCCTCCCCAACTCTCCACCCCCTGCTATCCCTGCCCTAGTTCCCCCCCCAACAAACCTCAGTGTGTGCGAGGCTCCCCTCCCTGCGTCCATGTGTTCTCACTGTTCAATACCCACCTATGAGTGAGAACATGCGGTATGTGATTTTCTGTTCTTGTGTCAGTTTGCTGAGAATGATGGTTTCCAGGTTCATCCATGTCCCTACAAAGTACACGAACTCATTGTTTTTTATGGCTGCATAGTATTCCATGGTGTATATGTGTCACATTTTCCCAGTCCAGTATATCATTGATGGGCATTTGGGTTGGTTTCAAGTCTTTGCTATTGTAAACAGTGCCACAATGAACATTCATGTGTATGTGTCCTTACAATAGAATGATTTATAATCCTTTGGATATATACCCAGTAATGGGATTGCTGGGTCAAATGGGATTTCTATATGAATAAACTACTTAACAACACAAAAGATAAGATGTATTAGATGTCCCTGGATCAGATAAGCAGGTATCTATCTGGCTCTGTGTGAGTGGGCTCAAAAGCAGGGATCTAATTCAAGTGCCAGAAAGGCCTGGAAAGACTTCAGAGCAAATAAGTAGGCTTGGAAATCTACTTTTATTTCATATATTAATTTCTCACAGGGCACAAACCATAGGTCACTATTTATCTTAATACTTTTAGGAATGGTGCTTTTGGGATAGAAATTGGAAAGTATCAACAGGTTTCTAATCAATATTGTTTTATGTATTCTCATGGAACATCTCCTGCCAAGGTTTTTTTTTTTTTTTTTTTTTTTTTTTTTCTCTCCTACAAGTTCTGCCTCTAAATGTTCAATGGGAAAGCATTTGGTACACCAAAGCACTGAATAGAAAGTTTGAAAACTAGAATGGGGAAATCTGTCTAGTAATCTTGTGATAAGTCATGCATCTGAAATGCTTTATGATTTTCTTATGGAAATGATGAACTTCCAAATGGATTATAATGTGCCCTACATTGTTCTATTTCTATTTCCTTACTCTGCACATTCATAGATGTCCCATTACAATTGAAGGGAGCTTACTTAATGTTGACATAAATGTGTTTTTAATGAAAACTGTTGATACCTTTTTGTCAGTTTTGAGATGATTTTTTTCCCACATAGTCAGTGGGAGGGAAAAAAAAATCCATTATGTTAGGCAGAAATCCTACGGTCCTTTCTCCTACTAGATATGTTTGCCTTTGGGTACTTTCCCGTCATTTTAGACAGTCTAACAATCTGGCAACTGCTCTAATGCTGAGAGAAGTGATTGTACTAAAAGTCACAGAAATAAATTGCTGTTAGTCACCTTAATACTGCTTTCAGAAAACAAAAACAGTGATTTTTTAAAAAATTGAACAAGCAGTAATAAAACTGAAACAGTGGTATTAATTGAAAAATTACTACTTAGTTCAATGTGCTTTAATTCCTTTTTTTTTTTTTTTTTTTTTTTTTTGTTTTTTTTGAGGCATAGTCTCACTCTGTCACTGAGGCTCTAGTGAAATGGTGCAATCTTGGCTTACGGCAACTTCCACCTCCCTGGTTCAAGCGATTTTCATGCCTCAGGCTCCTGAGTAGCTGGGACTACTGGCGCACACCACCACACCCAGCTACCTTTTTGTACATTTGGTAGAGATGGGGTTTCACCATGTTGGCCAAGCTGGTCTCAAACTCGTGGCCTCGGGTGATCCACCCACCTCGGCCTCCCAAAGTGCTGGGATTACAGATGTGAGCTGCCATGTCTAGTCACTTTAGTCCTCCTTAGAAATGTAGAGAAAAAATACGGAATTTTGACTGAGCGAAACCTAATGAATTAAAAGCAGAAACATATTTTTCTGAATATTTCATTATAACAGAAAAAAGAAGGTACAACCAATAAGGATTGAGAAAAATGAGACATTAGCCAGCAGTTAACAGTAGAGGGTTATTGACTTAGCAGGTCAAAGGAACGGAATATAATTTAAGAGACTACAGTGAGTAAACCTGGAATTTGATGGTACGGGGTACCAGAAAAGATGTGGCAAGGCATCAAGCTATAACCAGATTAGTCAAAACCTGTCTGGAGTAACATCTATTGGTACCCTCCTATAGTCATTTGCTTCATCCCAGTAGATAGCCGTATAACTAACTCCACCCAGCTTGTTGGTAGATATTTTTTGAAAGTAAGCTCAGAGCCTCTGGGTTTCTGGCTACGGTGGCAGGAGACGGGGACATGTACACCTAAAAAATGACAAAGGAAACTCAGGAATAAATTGGAAGCTGAAAACTGAAGGATGAGATATTTTCAGGCACCTTCAATTGCCAGTAAGTTTTTCTGTATCGTCCCCAAATTGAAGCCTGAAAGACAGATGCTAGAGAAACTCAATGTCATGATTAAAATAACTTTAAAAATCTGAGATGCTGGTATGTGGTGTTCCATTAAATAAAAAAACAAACAAAAAAAGAACCCCCAAAAGCTCTCCACCCAATCACCTTACAATCAAGGCCTCCCGTCAGCATGCCCCATCTGTTAACTTACACTCACAGCCAGCTTCCCAGTGTCTTATTCTTAATTATAATAAAGAGCCAATGATCACCAGATGTTTGACAGTGCTTACAGGATAAGGCGGACGTTAAAAAAATGAAACAATGGAAACAGTACAGGAAGCTGATAAAAATACATACAATTAATAGATTCAGATATATAAAGTAAGCTATAACATTTAAGCAAGAGAATACTACTACTAAGATACATCAAGGATAAAAAGATCATTTGAAACAAATAAAACTAAAGTAAAATAGGTCAAAAGTTTTGAATATGAAGTCAAAGAGATCTCCTAGAAACTAGAACAGAAAGAACAAATGAATAAAAAGAGGATCATTAAAAGGAGGTCCAACTATCAGAAATAATAGGAATTTTAGAGAGGGAAAAATAAAGGTAGAGAAACTTCAATACAATAGAAATAAACATGCAAGAACTGAATTACGTGTATTTTCTGACCAAGGTATTAGTAAGTCGACTGCATGCTGCGGGAGTGATTAAAAAGCTCACAGCAAGTCGAATCCTTATGAAATTGAAGATTCTCAATAAGTTAAAAGATCCCCAAAGCATCCAGAAGAGCAAAGGAAACAGATCACACACAAAAGAAAGGTGACTATGAAGAGCTCTATTTCTTACCAATAGCGCATTATTTTGAAACATAAAATGAGATAGCAACTTGAAAATCTGAGAAAAGTTTATTCCGACCAAGAATTCAATATTCTGGCAACAATGAATTAATACAATTATATATCATATACATATGTATTAGTCCTAGAATAAATGTTTGCCTACAATATAATATGACATAAGTTTCTCAGAGCTAAACACTCAAAAGACAGGCTGAAGAGAAAGTTTCAAGAACACAATGGAAATAGTAAATTATTTAGTACTATTTTTGACCTTAGGAATAACTATTCATGAATCAATTTGTAAAAATTTTGTAAGTCTTATATGAAAATACTACTAAGCTTATCAGTGAAGAATGTTTATGAAATTATAGTCATGTCAATAAAGAACTGAAATAAAAATTAGGACATATTTAGCTTAAGGATAGAGGATTGGAATTTGTATAAAATTGGCCATTTTAAACAATCATAAAAGTCAGTAAACATGTAGGTGTAGCAATAAAGAATATCAACTGTAAGCAAATTATTTGCAAATATGAAGACAAAGCTTTGGAGGTTAAACTGAATATGGTGGCCTCCAGAAGATCAGGACAGTTGTTGCAAAAAAAAAAAAAAAAAAAAAAAAAAAAAAAATCAGAGACTGTTGTACTTTGTAATATACATCTTAGTACTAATTGTTTCAAAATATATACATGTCTACTTTTGATTAAATTAAAAAATAAAAAGTTCTCAGTAATATTGAAGTCATACTTGGGCCTGAAACCAGCAAATACATGAATAGATTTCTGGCAAACACAATGCTCTCTACTATGAATTGTGCTCTAGCTTTGTTTGAAGTTAGTGAGAATGAATCAATGACTTATTATATATGCATATAGAACACTTAGTGGGACTCAAATGCAGTATATAATATTTCTACAGACCTGCCTTGATCTGAGAATATTAAGTGCATCCATTTGATTTATTCAGATTTGAGACTTGACTAGCGTGTCTAGAGCTCTGATTATTCACACTCTTTGCTCCTTGGGATAGTGCATAATGTCAAACTTGATGATTAGCATGGGTTAATGGTGCTTGCTTTGTCTGGAGAACTGAAATAGGCTAATTAGTCACATACCTCAATCTATGCCCACATAGCTACATTATTCTCAAAACTAAAAGACTATTCAAAATTGTTCCGGGACAACAGTTTACGAGGATGGATCATTGAGAGAAAGCTTACGTATGTTTCAATTTACACTTTATCTCAAATACCAAAACGTGATTTTATTTCCACTCCACTCTGTTTTTCTTCCAGAAATCATAAAGATATAGCTACAGGTTCCAATATTTGAATTCTACTTAATTATATAGTATACTATGACAGAAGGCAGTAGAAAAAAAAAGATGACTCAAGTTGTCAGTTACCTTTTAAAAAGGATAAATAGCATTTTTTTAAGTGTCAACAGGTTTGATTTTTCTTCCACCTCTGCTGTGTGAAAACAAGAAACTCACTTTTTCCTCTGTTCTATCACAGCTACTCACCACAACTAAATCAGCTAAATTATTTGTTTCCTTTATGTATATCTATTTTGAAAATTAACAGTTTCAAATGTGACAATTTCAGGCTGCTGGACAGATATATAGGTTGTTTTCTAAGACTGAGAGTAGCTGTAACTCAGATCATAAACTGGCCATCTTCAGGGTGAAGTCTGTTCAAAGATGTGGTTTATTTGGTCAATACAGTCTCTTTCTCTAAACCTAAATGATGTGATCATAAGAAAATAAGATTTTATATTATAAACAGGACGTATAGCTTATATTAGAAAAGGCCTGTCTTCATAGCAGAGTCTAAGAGATAAATAGCGGTCTCCAATAGTGGGGTGGCTTAAGCCGGCAATTCATTTGCCAACAATTTGATCACCTATGTCACCCATCTGGCCCCTAAAGCATTTAACATTTTACTTCTATAATGAAATACAAAAGCAAACAATCAAAAATAATATCTAGGAGTAGAGATAATGTTAGAAACTTAATCAGATGAAGGGCTTAAGATATGGTCCAATACCATACTTATTCTATCATTTCGTCTGTTTTCTAGTTGATCTGCAAAAAAGGAATACATTGCTTTGGTACCTAGTATCATAAAGCAAAACCAAAACAAAAACTATTCATGCAATTCCATGTGTTTGTTTGCTTTCACGAGCTAAAACCCTTGGTGGTTTTAATTTGTAGTTCACTTTTCCTCAATGATACGGTTCCGTTCTGTGTCCCCACCCAAATGTCATGTCGAATTGTAATCCCCATGTGTCAGGGGAGGGGTCTAGTAGGTGATTGGATCATAGGAGTGATTTCCCTTTGCTGTTCTTATGATAGTGAGCAAGTTCTCACGAGATCTGATGTTTTTAAAGTGTGGCTCCCTTCATTCTCTCTCTCCTGCCACCATGTGAAGAGGGTCCTTGCTTCCCCTTTAACTTCTGCCACGATTCTAAGTTCCCTGAGGCCGCCTAGTCATGCTTCCTATTAAATCTGTGAAACTGTAAAAGTCAATTAAGCTCTTTTCTTCATAAAAAACCCAGTCGAAGGTAGTTCTTTATAGCAGTGTGAAAACGAACTAATATGCTCCTTTATCTCTTAGCCAATTCATTTGGCCCTTCAATCAACGTACTATTTCTCAAACCACTCTTTCTATTCCCTCCATATTTTGCACACATCTTGGTTCTATCTGGAATATTGCTCTCTTACCCTTTCTCCATCAACCACAATCACCCAGATAACTACTTCTTGATCCTTAAGACAAATTCATGTCTTCCTTCTATTAAAAAAAAAAAAAAAAAAAAAAAATTCCAGCCCGGCACATGGGACAAACACTTTCCATACAGAGTTAAACATGCATTCTCTCTGATCCCAGATCAACTTATACTATGTGCAATTCGTAATTGTTTACTTATCTGTCTACCATACATGATTGCAGATACCTTAATGGCAGGCACACTTAGCATTATCATTCATTTCCATAGTCTAAAGTCCTAGACCATGTCCTGTCACATAAGACATCAGTAAATGACTGGCAATTCAATGAAGAGCAAGGGGACTAAAATTCTATAGTTAAACTGTAATCCATTTCAGGAAATTGATTCTTGTTAAAATGCAGAAAATCACATGAAAAGCATATTATTTTTGCTTTTTTTCAATCAACTAGGCTTGAGTCAGAATGATGCCTACATTGTAGGTGCTCATAAAAAGCAGGAGGTGGGGGGAGACTGGACCAAGATAAAGGGTATTATTTATTCAGAATGAGGACACAGTGAAAGTAAGATGCCAAAACTTTTCATAATTTTGTAAAGATTTATCTTGCTCAGAGCTCCATATGGAGAAAGAAGAAAAAGTATATTTGACCTAGATATTGACATTCCCTGTCTTCTTATCATCATCTTCACTGTCCCTTTTAAACCTGGTTTCATGTTTGCTCATATTTTTTTGGCACAGAAATCTTATTTGAATTTTATGTTACATGAATTTAACCAAAGTTTATTTGATACTATCCCCACTAGGGGAAAAAGTTTTGGGGTAATTTTTAAACTACAGATCTGAAAATGATCAAATTCCAATTGAACATGAGACTTTTCATATTTTTAATTTTCTCTTCCCTTTCAAAACAGCCAACTGAATATTTTAGAGTCTAATAAATTGAATGTCAGTGTGATACAATGTTTTCCTCTAGATTAATTCCTTGATTTGACTTGACTAAAAAGGGATACATAAAACCATCTAAGACAACTCTCAGCAACTCTTCTCTATTCCATATACCCTAGATACACATTCACACATATGCATAAAGACAGCTTTTCACATGCTATAGTTTTCCTGTTTTTTTTAAATTAAATGTGATTATTTTGGATATTGTTTTCCTATGGTCTCAGTTTATTTGTGGGATAATGAAGGTGTTAGTGACATTTTTCTCCATCTAAATATCTGGATTCTCTCTCCCACGCAGAAAAAAAACATTAATTTTCATAGAAAAAAATATGTGCCTTGGTGAATCACCATAGTTTATGCGACGTGGTACCATGTACAGGCAAAAGCTTGGCCATATCCTGATACTTGGGTGCGCTAAGAAGACAGCTCATGTGGCAAATATCCATATATATCTTTTATTGTAAACAATAAGTTGAAAATGGTATAAATGAGAATGAATGCAAAGAGGGCTCAATTACATTTTTGTGTTTGTATACCTGAATTAAGTTACATATACACACAAATTGTATTGGGAAAAGAATGTATAAATTGATTTAGAGATCAGAACAAAGGTTGATATGTTATTATGGAGCAAACTAGTGACTTAATATAGAGATTTTTGTCTCTGAAGTGTGACTTACGTGTTAATTCCTTTTCATGGGAAGTTTTCAAAAAGAGTCAAAAAACTTTTTTCTTAAAGATACCGTGACGTCTCCATTTTATCCAACAAAAGTTTCTAAAATGGCTGTAAATATGAATTCACTGAAGAGATTCAGATTTCTAGACCAATCTCAATCCTACTAAATCAATAATTTTATTAATGGGTCCCAGGTTTCTGTGTGTTCTCAATTCCCTAGCTGAATCTGAAACTCCCGAGGAAGCTCTGCTTCCTGTTACAGCACTTGGGAAACACAACTTTAGATGACTCAAGTCTCTTTCAAGTCTAATGTTTGATAATTAGAAATCCTGCACCTAGGGGAGGAAGGCAAGATAACTTGCAAAAAGTGTATAATCTGTATTTCATTGTTGCCCTATAAACCAAAAGTAATTTAGAAAGACAAAAATACATGCTGTGTAATTAAAAAATAAAACCCTGGGAATAGCCAAAGGATAAGAACATTAACCTGATTTGTTAATCGAATAGATACAATATTCCTTTGGTCATTATTAATATATTCTCAGCTATCACATTTAACTTGGTATCTTATTGTTCATCTGCACATTTTTTTCCTATCTTGTTCTCTTCATTGATATCAAGAGGCCATCATAATCAGAAATATGTGCACCTTTAGCTAATTCATCTTGTTGGATCAAGCAGCTCTAGAAAATCCCTTCTTGGCTGACAAAGTTATTGCCATTCATAGACATTATCATCCCTACCTTGGCTTGCGTTTCATTATTCTGCAATTACAGGGTTAGCCTTTACATTCAGCCAGAGCAAAGTACCAGCAAATGCTTCCATAAAACCTATTAACTCCGCTCATTCCTTGTACCTTTTGAATGCAAAGGGATTTGGTTCCTAATTTTATCTTCAAGGTGCTCAATGTGTCAGTCCATTAGCAAATTATACCTGATGTGTGGCTTTGGTGTCAGTTAAATTTTATTGGCTCTATTGGTCCTTCCAGACTGTGACACTATTTCCTTCCACCTGCTGCTTTTTGAGTATTTGCGCAAAGATGAGATGCTACACATCCTGGCTTATCTCCTAATTAAGCTGATTATAACACCGTGTATATGAGGCTAATTCTTCTGGCTTTATTTTAAATTGATCACCCTGTTCCCTCTACAGGAACTGCATTTTTATCATGCTAATGATTTGCTCAGGAAAATGCAAACACAGGTGGTTTCTGCGAAATATTTGGATCTCAGGACCCATAGTTTTTGCCAAGGTGAGGTTCAATAAGTTTGCCTCTTTATTAGTCAGGTTAATAAAATGAGGCATCTATTGAATAGAAGAGACAATGTTAGCCAGCAGACTCTCAGACCAGCAATCAGGAGCTGAGTTCAAATGCAGCTGTTAACACTGTTTAACTGACTCCATTGTCTCCTCATTTGAAAGGTAAGAAATTTACCTCCATCAGTAGTTCTCAAATGCCAGAAAATACAGATCAGGGACATGTGTTAAGTTGTAGAATCATTAAGTACTATAAAACAATATGTAGGTATAAAAACACATGCACACGTATGTTCATTGTGGCACTGTTTACAATAGCAAAGACTTGGAACCAACCCAAATGCCATCAATAATAGACTGGATTAAAAAAAAAAAGTAGCACATATACACCGTAGAATACTATGCAGCCATACAAAAGACAAATTCATGTCCTGTGCAGGGACATGGATGAATCTGGAAACCATCATTTTTAGCAAACTTACACAAGAACAGAAAACCAAACACCACATGTTCTCACTCATAAGCAGGTGCTCAACAATGACAACACGTGAACACAGGGAGGGGAGCATCACACACTAGGGCCTGTTGGGGGGTGAGAAGGCAAGAGGAGAGATAGCAGGGAGTGAGGGGATTGGGGAGGGATAACCTTAGGAGAAATACCTAATGTAGGTGACAACGGGATGGATGCAGCAAATTACCATGGCATGCATGTGTATACCTATGTAACAATCCTGCATGATCTGCACATGTACCTCAGAACTTTCAAAAAAAAGTGAAAAAACTTTTTTCTTAAAGATACTGTGAAGTCTCCATTTTATCCAACAAAATGGAGTTTTGAAGATACCGTGAAGTCACCATTTTCTCCAACAAAACTCCATTTTGTTGGAGAAAATGGAGACTTCACGGTATCTTTACTTCTCAAAATCAACTTCTTGAAACATTGTAATGCATCCAGTTCTGAAAACTACTAAAATTTGGAATATATGTACAACCCAATAAAATTATGTAGTCTAAGAACTTGACTGGGGAAGAGAGAAAAATTACCTGAATAAGAGTTCCTTATTAAGTTTTATTCTCAGCTTCATTGATCACCTGCTACCAAAAACAGGAAAAAAAATGTATGATGTAGAAAATATAAAGAGATGAATGGTCACAAAAGGAGGCAATGAAATCTTTGTACCATGTCATAAGAAAATTTGACCAAAAAATGGAGAGTATTGTTTCCTCTTAATCATGACCCTCAGGGAAAAAAAAAAAAATCTTCTTGAAAAAAAAAATGGCATCTAATCTTCCCTGTGTTGAGGTGGCTGGAGTTGCTATTTAAGGGTCATAGACTTAATGAAACAAAATTGTGCAAACAACATATTATCACTCCTCTGTTCTAGTGCATGAACTACTTGTTCCTCCTGGGTGCAAAAGCCCTGAAATTATAGATTTTCTTAATAAGGAAAAAGCAATGCTACAAAGGCCCTCTTCTCTAGTATTATATCTATTTTTATCTTTTCAACATTTCTCATATACCAAGGGCTGGGTTGGTTACTGTGGAGTGTAAACTTTCTTTCCTCAGTTATCCACGATGGGATAGGAAAAAAAAAAATACTTAAATAGAAGTGTATGTATTCAGACACATACAACAAAAAAAAGAATTTTTGTAACAATATATAGCTTCAATATGCAATTGCAAAAGAGGCATTATAATATGGTAATAATTGTAAAAGATTTATAGACAGAAGTGGGCACATTCCGTAGCTGAGCAGAGTTTTACTTGCTAGCACTGATTTTGGGTAGAGAAATGGGAGAAATTCCAAGGAAAGGAAACTATGAGCAGAGGTTAAAAAAATAAAAAATAAAAAAAAAGGCTATATCTTGTCCTATATTGTCTTCAGTGTTTAGAATAAAGTAGGTGCTTAACAAATATGTGTCAAAATTAAAAGAGAAAAAGGAAGCGTTTAGTGTACCTAGAGTACAGGGTAAATTGCAGTCAACGTAGGGCATCAAATGCCTGAGTGGCCACTTATAAGTTTCAGGAGGTATGATGGTTAGTTTTATGTGTCAATTTGAGGGGTGTTTTATTGATGGAATTAACATTTAAATCTGTGAACCTTTGGTAAAGAAGATTGTCTTTCATAATGTGAGTCAGTGAATCTCATCTAATCAGGTAAAGGAATGAATAGAAAAAGACCAACTCCAGAGCAAGACTGACTTCAAACTGGAGCTGTACCATAGGTTGGCTTGTGTCTCGAGTCTGCTTGCCCACACTGAAGATTCTGACTTCCCAGCCTGCATAACGGCATGAGCCAATTCCTTATGATAAATCTCTCTTCCGCTTCCCCCCAATCTCCTTCATCCCCATCCCCACTCACACCCCCTTTCTCATAATCTCTCCCCATACACACACACACACACTCCTACTGGTTCTGTTTCTTGGGAGAACCCTAATACACAGGCTATTAGGGTTATATGAAATCCATACCCATGTTTTAAAATTTTTTATCCCATGTGTGCATTTTAATAAAGGGAATATATTGACTGTGTAAGTGCTTTGAAATATAATATAGCTTTAATCATCATTAGAATTCTAGAAAAGGAACTGAAAACTGATTGTTGAGAGCCAGGAAGAAAGAGTGATTTGAAATAAAAATATCTTTCAGATGAGAAGTGACTAAATTTTGAATGCAGTCAGTATAGAATGACTAAGGGAAAATGGGATAATTTAAGCAATTTTGCAGAATTGAAACTGTGGATTTACCAAGGGACTGGAGATGGGGGATTGAGAGAAAGGCACGGAGTGAAGATAAAGAAATTTTAAGGTTGAGTTCCTGAAATTATGAGATGTCGTATGTTGAAATAGAAAATATGGGAGAGGGAGGAGATTTACACAAAATATTGATTAGAGATAAGTAGAGTTTCTCAACAAAGAGTATCAAAATACTGAGAACAATCTTGCTTCAGTTAAGTGCAGGCCCCAGAGCAGATACCATAAATCAGTAAGCACCTTGGGAGAGTTCTTGAATTTAGATGAAGAATGTTCAAACCCCTCACTGGAATCATTGGAGAGATTTCAATTTTCCTTTTGTCATTACATCTATATGTCCCTGATATGTAAAGAAAATCTAATATGGCAGTGGGGTAAGTGGGTATTCCAAAGATAATGTTGCTGATTTGAAGCTTCCCGGAGGAGGAATGAATACTAGTGTGCTGCATGTGTTCTCTTGACTGTATTTGTTAATACATTATGATCCTTTCTTTCATCATTCATACAAATGGCATATTAAGGTTAATAGACTTCCCTTAATTCCTAAAAAAGACAAAAGAACTGTGTGTCTGGAGTTGGGGTAGGGAGCTGGTATCCAGGTAGAAGAGTCAAGGAATAGGTGATTCCAGGCTAAGCTTTAGGAAAAATTCTTTCTGTATTACTTTGAATTTATTTTTGCCTTTATCATTTCCTTTTATCATTAGTTTGTCAACATCTTTTAAAAGCTAAGAAGCAAGCAAGCAAGAAGGGTGTTGCCCTGCTGACAATCTAGGTAGAGACTCTTTAGGGAAAACGTGGCTCATCCCACTGTTTAATAAGAACATTTTAGGGTAGAAATCCTAACTATTGACAAAGTAGAAATTTTCTAAAATATACTTAGTGGCCATGTCCTATTCTAAACACTTTATTGTACAGGTGTTTGCATTCCTAAAAATCATATGCACAAATACAACAGAGTCTACAGGGGAAAATGAAGCTGGAATGGATCACTTAACCTTTGAGATTTTGTCACCAATGAAACAAAAATGGTAAAAATCTTCAAATACCCAAGAACTACTGAAAAGAAATATTAGGGTTCTAAAAAAAATACCATAGTAAACACAGAATTTGTCTTTTTAAAAAAATGCTGAATGCAGCTGATGAAAAAGGGTGAAAAGTAGGTTTGAATCTGAATTATGAAGAGCGAAATGTTCAGAGTTTGGGAAGAATCGAGAACTTCTAAGACAAAGCCCGTGGCCGAATTGATCTAAGAGGAAGGGTTGGAGTGAGTTTTTGTCTACTCTTCAGTTTTTGTGCAGCTTGGCGTGCTCAGCTGTGCTACTGTACTCTCCAATGAGCTGTTACATATTATTATATTAAAAAAATGAAAAAAATTATATACAATACACTTTCCCATTGACCAAACCTATCAAAACTAATCCTTTACAATAGAAATAGGAAGGTTAGCAGATCATATCGTGTAAGCTAGTCAATCCTGATATGTCTATAGTTTCTATAATTATTCATATTTTACTGAGGAGAAAATTTAGAAACTGAAAAATTAGGTTCTTTCTACGAAAGCCAACACGTAGAAAGTTTGAGATTAGAAGTGGGAAAGTTTGGCTCTAGACATCCAAGTGTTTAATAACTGTGATGTTCTACTGCCCATCAATGAGATTTACAATATATTTGGGAAATGTTTAAGATTCAGAAATTTAAGATTCTCATCTGTATTCTGCATTCCATATGAAATAAGAACAAGTTGGAATGATATAGGCACATTTTGAACACGTTAAATTGACTGAGAAACATTCAGGAGAACATATTCAAAGGTATTTGACAGTGGATAAATGTACAGTTGGCTTGAATTTTAGGAGCATTAGGAGTGAGAGCAGAGAAGCAAGAATCACCCTTAAAAAGGTAGCCATTAAAACTGACAGTGATATTGCCCTTTTGGGGTGGGGGTGGGGTTGGTGAATAAGTTGAAATCCCAGAAAACAATGCCTGGAACAGAGCCGGGAAAATGCATGAAATTAAAATTCATGGAATATTTTAATATATTTTAGAAAGAAAAGGGAATTGGTTGTATTAATTTTATGGAGAACTTGAGAAGAATGAGAAGAGGTTATTGACTTTGATAAGTAAAGGATCTAAGTTAGCTTACTCACACTGTTCACATTCCCTTTCTTTGGAATGTCATGGTTCAACATACCCTATGTATATTGGGTATCTTTGGTACAATATAACTAAAGGGTTGATTCATAGTTGATCAGACGAATGACCTAGGGAAAACCAATTTATAGTAAGAAAAGAAGAAAAAATAATGTTCTAATCCACTTTGCAGGGAATTTAGATATGAAACCCCAAACAATTTGAATTAAGTTGTTCTGGGAGGTAAATTCCAAGATCTTTAGAGATAAGTCCAGAACGGGCATTATAGAAATGTAATGTGATATGCAAGCTGAGAGTCCCAGAGGCAAAAGAGGAAACCATGCTGAAAGGAGAAGTGAACAAATATACAAAATGTCTCTGTGCCTCAAAACACAGAGGGAATACTTGCCTAATGATTCCTCATTTTCTTTCATGTGCCTTTACTTACATTACTGTGTACCACAGAATTCCTGTGTCTTTGCAATACTACTTCTATTTGACCTGGTTTGAGTAGACTTCTACTTGTCTTAGACATTATTTTGGTGGAGCTAATGCAGATATTAGCTGCAAAGTATTTCTGTCACTCACAGACCTAAATCAAAAATTTGCCATGACTTCTCCAGTCTTCATTCCTATAAACATTTTTCTATTTGCTACTTTGTACCTTGAATAGGATGGCCTTTCCCTTTTCCAGACAGGATTTCTTTCCGCTGATCTGTCCTTCTAAGCCATTAGGGTGTGATTAAGTATGAATTTCTGTAAGAAAGGCTTCTATTAGCCATCTGTGCTGTTATTACAGACATGCAGTGTCACATATTCCATTTTGTCAATTGTAGTCATAAATGATTCATTAAACCAACATGCAACATGATTTGACATAGTATTTATACGTTGGCCTTTCTGTTTATATATGTTAACATTTAATTCACATGCTTTCTTTATATAAATGCATCTGATTGTGTTTTATTGCATGTCTGCGTTCACAAGAGACTTCCAAGCAAGAAACAGATAAAAGAATCAGTGAGTGAATTCTTCATTTCTTTTTTCAATATACTGTATGTGGATGTGGGGTCATAAGTCTCAGGCTATTCCAGTAATCTCCTTAGCAGAGGGCAACAGCAGTTCCCTGAATGAGTATGCCCATCCTAAAAAGCTTGCTTTATTTCTAACTGTTCAGAGACATGTGGATTTACCTGCAACCTGCAAATGCACCAGAAATTGAGGTTAGAAGTATCAGACTTACACTTTTTTATTCCTGGGCTGTGTCCTACAACTTTCAGGGCCCTCTCATTTTCCTCTTGGTTCCTTACATTCTCACGATTTTGGTGCATTGTTTTTGGGTAACAGACAATCTCTCCTATTGTTTTAATCTCTAGTTCATGCAAGCCTGCTCAGTCTCCTTAGTTTCTCTAATAAGAGAGGGAAATCAAATCATGGCCATCTTTTCTAGAATATAAATTTAGCCTATTCTCCTTTGGCCCTTTTATCAGCTATGTCTGTCTACGATCAGAAAGAACATATAACTTAAAAGCAGAGAGCATGGCGATTTCAAAAAGCAGAGCTTATTCTACATTAACCTTGGGCATGTATTAAACTTGGCCTGGAAGCAAAGATATGATCTGGCCAGTACTCATAGAATGTTAGCTACTTCCAACCAAGTAAATTCTTCTAGGCTGAAATGTTAATAGGTAGTATATACTTTGTGCTTCACATATTGTAATTCATTCAATCCTGCCAATAACTGTGACACAGATTATTGTAACAATCTCCAACTTACAGGTGGGGAAACTGAGGCATAGTGACATTCAGCATTGTATTGAAGATTAAGTAGTTAATATTGGAAATGCAGTTTGAGCTTAAATAGTGAGGCTTCAGATAGCAAACATTTGTTAGTTTCCAGAAGGCATCCTCCACGGTCGGCTGTTGTGGCTCACACCTGTAATCCTAGCACTTTGGGAGGCTGAGGACAGAGGATCACATGAGGCCAGGAGTTCAAGACCAGCCTGGCCAACATGGTGAAACCCTGTCTCTACTAAAAAATACAAAAATTAGCCAGGGGTGGTGACATGTGCCTGTAATCCCAACCACTCAAGAGGCTGAAGCATAAAAATCACTTGAACCTGGGAAGCAGAGATTGCAATAAGCTGAGATCATACCACTGTATCCAGCCCAGGTGACAGAGTAAGACTCCGTCTCAAAAGAAAAAAGCAATCATCCTCCAGATCATTGAAAAGATGGCGAGAAGGTATAATATACGTACTGATGAGATTACAATTTGGGAAAGGGCTTGGTTTATTTATTTTTCCTTTTCTGATTGCCAAATGAACTGATGAAGTCCAACTGGGAAGTTCTGACAGCATTTTGATCACTAATATTTACACATTCAAACCCCTCAACTGCTGCATGCAGAAATTTATTGGAAATGTCAATCTCATGAACTAGACTATTGCTCATAACAAGCTGAATCATGAAGCTATAGAATTGAGGCCATGCCTATAAAAGTGATAGGAAATTTTCTAAATCCTCTGAAATTCTCAAACAGTCATTTAAGAGTTAGGAAAATAAAACAGCATGCTGACTTACATTGTTTCCTGCTATCAGTGCCCTGGTAAACCAAACCTTGAGATGGAGGAGTTTTAG
Source organism: Sapajus apella (assembly GCF_009761245.1). Classification (NCBI taxonomy): domain Eukaryota; kingdom Metazoa; phylum Chordata; class Mammalia; order Primates; family Cebidae; genus Sapajus; species Sapajus apella. The sequence continues at coordinate 7,260,237 of NW_022436992.1, read as the reverse complement.
AGCCAGAAAAGAGAGAATGTCAGAACTCGCAGGTGAAAAGAGAGGCAGGGTCATACCCAGGCATAGTTGTCCATTGTTCACAACTGCACATTCCAAGTCCAAGATGAAAACTTTAACATTCAAGATTTGTAAAAACAAAAACAAACAAAAAACCACCTTAAGTCAAGATTTTAGTCATAAATAAAAAGTAAAGCTAGGTTTTACACTTGCTGAAAGTTTGGTGAAAATAAAATAGACTTAAAGAACTGAGGCCTCACTCTCCAAGAAAAATCTTTTTAAAAAAACGTGAAGGCAATAATTTACTTTAATAGTGAAACACTGACACGTTTGTGAATGAAAGGTGCAGTTAATAACACTCAACAAAGACATAAAGTAGACACACCCCAGCAAACAGATGTATGAGAACCTTACTTAAATCTAATCATATAACTATGCCTTTATGTTCCAATCTGTCCCAAAACGATATAGAAAGTTTAAAATAATTGAAATAAATCTGTGCTAGAGGCTACAGTGTCTAAATTCCAGCCCCAGCTTAGTCACTAGCTAGTCAGATATTGAAAATCACATAATTTTTCCAATACTTTGTTTTCCTTCACCACAGGCCTACTTACAGTACTAGGTTTAGAGCACTGCAGAGGTTCAAATAAGGAAATTCCCTGAATGATAATCCAGATCACATCAATCTACTAGCATGGAAGATTTTCAAGGTAGGTGAGATTGCCTGCTCTCTTCACAGAGTGATTTCAGGGCCACCAGAAAGAATGATCAGTCCTCAAGATACCTCTCCTAATCTGATATCTGAGACAGAATGTTAAAATTAAGGCATTCATTGGCGTACATCATGCAGAAGCCATATTCAAATTTCAGTTGCATGTACATTAGTATACATTTTGATCAGTGTGATATACCTATCATAAAGATGATTATTTTGGGATTGGATTTTAAAGTGAAAAAAGAGGCCCAGGTGTTCCCACACGAAGCCAACAGGGCACAAATATGAAGCGAAATTAACTGAAGACAAATTGTCCACACACCCATGGGGCTGGAAATGGTTTTACATAAAAAGACATTCAAACCAAGGTGTAAAAGCTTTTGTCTTTATGATACCAGTGCAGTGTTTCGAAGAGTGAAATATTAAATTAATCAGTAAGTTGTCTTGTCTAAATGGCCTGGAATGATTGGTTTGACAGACATTTTTATTCACTTGGTGAATCTGACTGGTTAATCTGGCAGTGCATAGAAGCAACCTCACATCAATGATGGGGGCATGGCAGGAGAAATTGAAGTTGATTGACGGTATTCACAAAGTGAAAGTCTTTGATGACTGACTCTTGAAATAGAAAATCTCAGAAGCCTTACTCACAGATCCCAATCTTCAATGTTTCCATGTTTATTAGGTATTGGAGCCAAGATTCTCAGTGAGGGATTAGACATACCGAGTGTCACCTAACTGTTGGGAGCCATGCCCTAAGTAATTTGTGACTAATATTAGTTAAAAATACCTAAGTGTGCAGATGACTTACCATTACAAAATTAAATCTGGATTTAAATTATCCCTTATAAAAGATAATATCTGTTCTTTGTTTTACGTATATTTTTCTTGAGGGAGACAAAAGCCCATGGGTGTCCATAATCTTGTTACATCAATTTAAGAGCCTCCTTTGGAGAAATGTTGAAAACACTCTAGAGGACTGACAATTTACACTGCTTTGTAGGTTTTAACTCACCATGACCAAATCATTTAGTAGTTGCCTTCTGTGAATGAGGATGTTTTGCCAATATAAAAAATATTTCTCTACTTTCAGTCAAGTTTAACACAGCTGACTGACTTCTACCATTCTGTCCCTACCTGATAGGAAGCTAGCCACACACTAGAAACTTAGTAAACACAATTTTAATTTTCAACCTGGACACTTTGGTAAAATTAAAATGTACAGAAGTCACTACAAAATTATTCTGATAAAATTTAAATGTAAGGAGCTAATCCAAGAAACAACTTGTTCTTACAGAAGGCTTTCTTAAATTTAAGTCATACATTCCAATGTGATCTAAGCCAGTGGAGCATTGGAACAATGAAAAAACAAAAGGTATAAAATGAAAGTCTGAGCCACCTGCCCACAGTGGAAGGCATCAGACAAATTGCTTCCAGCCACAATGGAGGAGATGCCACTCACACAAATGGACTTCAGAATGTGCATGCACAAACACCCTTACACACCATGAACACACAAGGTATTCTTTTATGTCTATACTTTGTATGCAATTTTGAAAGTGTGTGTTATCTATTGAAAGGAGGTAAGAAAGCAACATAAAAAACAATGGAAACTAGGGAACAAAAAATGGGAAAGATTAGAAGGCAGGCTACATTTTATCTGTCTGATTTCCACGTTCTTGCTGCGAAATTATTCTTTCTGGTACTTTGCTTTCTTAACAGATCAGCTCTCACCTAAATCCTTCACAGTGCATTTAGAACTAAATAAAGCATTAATATGTTGCTCTATGTGAAATGCTCCTTTAACTGTTACCTCCGGCAGTTATTTAACTAAATTTGATATGGAGAACACATTGACATTGTAAAGGTTAATGATGCAATGATTAACAATACTCATTTTCAGAAAATGGCTTTTAGTCATTGTTTTATAGAACAAGGGGAACAACAATTTGTTCAGTGGTATTAAGTGTCCTGGAGAAGTATCTCTTTTTATCCTAAATGAGGAGTATTATCATTGTCCTCAAGCACAGAAGTGCTCACAAATAATATATAAAGTGACTCCTGTTATGCCCTCTTCTATAGCTAGGCACAGAAGGGTTAAATGAGTCAAGTGCTTCCCTGGTGTAGGTGCAGCCCAGCCTCAAGTAACTGGAAACAGTCCAACCAGGTAGACAGAGCTTGGTATTGAGAGTATGTGGTGACAGGTGGCATGAGCAGCTTCAGGTCTGAATTTACAAAGTGAAATCCATCAGGCAGATGGAATAGGGCAAGTTAAGAACTAGGAAGAGGCAATATCTGGAATTCCTTATCCTATGCGAGCAGTGTATTTGAAATATAAGTAAAATAACTGAAAAGGTGAATCCTAGATAAATTTTAGAGGATATGATTAAAAAGTGAGCATTCATCTTTAAAAAAGGCAAAATTCTTTTTTAATACTGAAGTTCAACATAAGAGATCAAGATTATTGCCAACACGTGAGTGCTCCATGTGCCAGGTTATCAGCTTTCTCTACATGTCCCCTTAGCATCAGTAATACATATATATTACTGTCACTCTCACATTACAGAGGCAGCAACCAAGACAGAGCAGCGAGGTGGCTTATACAAGGGTCATAGCTTCTAAGTAGCAAATAGCCTATCCAGGTGTAACTTGTTTTGATAAAGGCTCAGCTCAAAACCATTAAATAGCAGTTTTCCACTTCTTTCTTTCATCATGGTTGATACTGTTATCAATATAATGAGTAGCAGCAGCGATGGCAGCAACTTCATCTTAATCTTATTACACAGATACTGTTCCGTGATTTATTTGCTGTTCAAGGTTTCTATTCCTGATAGTCATCCAAAACATAATGTTCCTCACCTAGAACTATGGCCGTTAAAATTATATCTCAATTTATCTAAAGAATCTTATACTGCTGGGATACTTATTACGAGTGCCAGTGAGAAAATCAAAGGCTCCTTAGGTATTCCAAACAGAAGAAATTGAAGCGAAATACTTGGATACACAGGTGATGAGTAAGCTAGGGAGACTCTCAGGTGAAAATGAGGCTTCTCTATGATAAGCAACAGCTGAAAGGGCCAAAAGACAATGGTGAGAAAGTGTGGTTTCTGTAGCTAAAAACTTGAGGCGATCTAACAAGGGCTGAAACCAGGGCCAGGGACATTAGTGAAAGCGGGTACTGCAGAAAGGTATGTAAAATTGCCAAGCATCACCCCACAGTTATAGCTGAAGCACAAAAAAGACTCAGGTCACCTCCAGAGATACCAGTGGAGGCAGGGAGTGTTGGGAAGTGACGCTCCATTTTCCCCCTTCCTCCTGACCTCAGGAGCAAAGCAGCAAACTACTGCATCATCAGGAAACCAGCTGACACAGTAACCTGGGGAACTAAATCCGAGGTTTATCCACCTTGCCCCACTGAGCAGAGCAGGGAAACGGTGAGAAGAGGGTCCAAAGACAAGCAGAATTAGTGGCACAACAAACTTCGAACGAAAGCTGCCATTTTGAATGGAGGCGACCCCGTCATCAAATCACCTAAACCGAATTTTTCATGAACCAAATAACCTGTATTAGTTCCCTATCACTGCTGTATCAAATTGCAGCATATGCATTACTTACAGTTCTGGAGGTTGGAAGTCTGAGATGGGTCTCACTGGACTAAAAATCAAGATGCAGGCAAGACTGGATTCCTTTCTAGAGGTTGTAGAGGAGAATCTATTTCCTTGCCTGTTCCCTCTTCCTGACACCGTCTGAATTTCTTGGCTCGTGAGCCTCTTCTGTCTTCAAAGCCAACGAATCTCTGTCGTACTGACCACCTGATTTGCCCCTGCTGCTTCCCTTTTAAAGACCAGTTAAGGCCCCACCCATTCAAGAACGCTAGTGATTACTTTGGGCCACCTGGATAATTCATGATTAGCTAATTAGCAACCTTCATTCCATCTTTTACCTTCATTCCACTTTGTCTTGTGGGGTAATCTAACACAGTTTCTGGGGATTTGGGCGTGGGTACCTTGAGGTGGGGAGGCTTTACTCTACCTAGCACATACTCTATTATTTTAATTGTAATTTCTCAAACATAATCTCTGATGTCGGCCAAAATGTATTGTGCTTATTTCATCCAATATAGTATCAGACAAGCAGGAAACTTATTTTATTTATATGAATGAAATTTAATTGAATTTGACCAAAGGCCTTACTAAACCTACAGTGACATTCTGGTAACTAAACATCATTTTGACTGCTTGGTTATGTTCCTTTTTCTGTTTTTTCCCCAGGATTTTCTTTGTTCCAGACAGCTGAGGATGCTTATGACTGACTTCTGTTTAGGCAAGGCGTCACTATTCTAAGCACCAGAATTGGATAAAATGAAGGTCTACTTTTCTGTAAATTTAGATAATTGCATAGTAGTATAACAAATTAGTTCAGCCCAAATGGATTTTATTTGTTTTTTGATGGCTGTTGTTCAGTCGATTTGGCAAGGATTCTGGAGCTGAAAATGGCTGCTTGGGAGCATAAACCTACACTCTGGAATCCACTCTAGGGTTCTTTCATTGGAAATAGGTTCTAGGTTTTAATTCTCACGTTGAATTAGTCCCTCCTCTCACAGGGACTAATCCTTGGATAGGTGAATTGTTGGGTAGTGACATACCTATGAAGTGCAGAGAAATACCAGTTGTCACTTTCTCCAATTTCTCTTTTTGAATATAATCTTTTTTTCTGATCATTTCATTGGTAGGTAGGAAGATACTTTGACAGTGGGTACACCAATATAAAAGTTTGAAACATTGCATTTTTATTTAATTTATAAAAAATGTTCAATGGATATGATAACCCTACTAAAGTATTTTAAAAGGTTTTGTTTGATTGTAATAAAACCTCTAGAAATTCAAATCCTTTAATTTTGCTGAATTATATAATATGTATGACATTTTATTGGTCTCATCAATTTATTCAAATACATACTTTTATTAAAAGTGATGGCAATCATAGTGATTTACAAAAAAGTACAGTTTCAATTACCTATGTTAGAATTTTTTTCCACTCTCCAGCTCTGTGACTTTGGGCAAGTAATTTAACCTCTATTTACATACTTTTCCTCACATACAAAGTGAAGAATATTCTATTACCCATTTCATAAAATAACTGTCAAGATAAAATAAATTAACCTGTGGAAAGTAAGATAATGCCTTTCATATAATCAAAAATATATATATATTTGCTGTTATTATTAGAAGAGTTGATACCTACTTCATTCAGATTGTTTTTATCCACTTGAGGATTGGATGATAATGTATAAGGTCTACAATATATATGCCAGAACAAGGAGGGTGACCCATTGTCTTTTTGCATGAGGCTTTCTACTGAACCAAAACTTTGGAACTGGTCCATGATCTATCTGCAAGGCTCTCTTTGAAGACATACTCTCCCTTAATTTAATTTAAAAATTCTCTAGCTTGCTGAAAACCCCTCCCATCTTAAAGCAGATAAGCTAGTCCTCAGTCTAAGTTTTTCTTTTCATAGGGCCAGATATATTCTAAAATAATGAAAAATAACCAAGTTAAAAACAAACAGATTTTAAAATTAATCAAGAAAACCAGAGATGCATCATAAAATTAACAGCAGCCATTTGCCATTCTGGGGAGGAAAACAGAATTGCTTTTATGAACAAAGGTATGGCCACATACATGGTAAATTGTAAAAACGCATAGCAAAGTCTCCAGCTCCCCAAATATTCCCTCTCATATATTCAGAATAATGTTTCAGGTTCCACTATTACAGCTTCAATAATTTCTTACCTAGTACATCTTTTAAAGCAATTTAGAACATTGAAATACCTAATAAGAAACAGAATGTTTTTACTTGCTTCCTTTCTTTTTATAATCTCAGCTGACAGCTCTTTGAGACTTATACTGCAGCCAATTTGGGTACAGTCTTTTGGAAACTAGGTAAGCTTAGGGCATCTAAATTATTGAAGAGGTATTCAAGTCAAAGACAAGGAGTTAAATGGACAAGTTTCAAAACAAAAACAAACGTACAAAGAACAACTGAAATTTAATCCAATAATGGCTAGGGCAGAAACCAAGGAGAAGGAAACAAAATTTTGTTTTCTGATTGAGAATTAGCAGCTGATATATCCTAAGTCAGGGAACCAAAAGTGTGAATAGACCTTCATGCTCATCACACAAAATCATAAATTTCACATGAGGAAAAAAAGTTAGCTTGTTTAACTTAATAACGAATTACTTGTCTTTGCTTCTCTATATGTCCTATGAATAAAAAGTACTATAAAGATAGAAAGTGATCAAACAGGTAATATCTAAATTGATTAATTGTATGACTAAAATAAAATATTAAAGGGCTAGAAAGTGATCAACTACTTTGAACATTGTTTTACTGACTAATTTAAAATACGTTGTGTATTAAATTGAACAGCAATTGTCAAATTTAATACACAACGTATTTTAAACTATTATGTGCTATCCAAAGCAAAGAATTTCGGCAACATTTATATTATGTGTCTGTGTCTTTGTGTATGTTAACTAAAGTTTTAGCCCCCTTTGTCTAATTTATGCCCCTCTTTAAAACAAAAAATTGACTTGACCCATGTCAAGCCAGCAGGTTCTCTTCTTTGATATTTTCCCACAGCCTCCATAGGTCTTGAAAACATCATTCACAAAATTTGAAAAGATAATAACAGCTGAAAACATTACCCTTCCCAAATTATTTATTTTCATAATTATCTCAGCAGGAAGAAAAAGTAATTTCTGGTTTGGCAGATTAGAATATTCAGTTGGAATAACATCTGTTAGGAGATTTTCCCAATGTCCCACAAACTACACAATTTAGGATTTGAATGTTCTTGATTATGTCTGACATCCTGTGTCTTTTTTGTATGGCTTTTGTTTTCTCTTCTCAGTCACCCTACTATTCCTTTCCCAGCCTAGGTTATCCCATTGCCTAGCAACATCCTTTCCTCCTGCTAAATATTCACATTTCACATCAGTTGTTTCTGACTGCCTCCTACCTTAATTATTATGATGTTAAACTAAATCACTTTATGTTAAAAGGGTTTCTCATTACAGCTATGGTTCTCAAACTTCGCTGCCTAGTGAAATCACCCAGAGAGCTTATAAAAAGGCCTATATCTGGACCTGGTGACATTAAATTAAATCAGAACCTGCAGAGGCGATGCCTTGACAATTTTCTCAGTTCCTCAGGTGACGCCAATATACAGATAGAGTGGAGAATCACTGTGTGAAGCTTCCATCCCATAGCCCTGAAGAATTGTTTTTTATTCATCTCCCTTTCTAAGCATCCATTAGCAGATTGAAGCAGGACAGGGATTTGGTGATTATGGGTAAAAGTAGTCATTACGTGATCATGGCAAGGTCCATCCACAGCAAAAACCAAGGTTATGTGTGGGCAGCTTCAGTACTTTTAGTCTACTGTCAGATATTTTTCCTTGCCTAGGAGCGCCATTCACTCATTCACTCAATTCACTGGAAAAATGTCAGCAGGAAAAGAGTATACGCAGAGCTGCTCCTCAGGGAGATAACTCAAATGGCAACAGGTATGAGAGGAAGTATAGAATCCCTGCACCAGCCCCCAGAAAAGTGGGTAAACTCAGAGAATGATAATGAGGGCGATGACTGTGAGAAACACCTTTCACCTACTGCCAGCGTCTGCTCAATGTTGAGAAGTCTAAGTGAATAGACTCGGCTTTGCCTATTCACCGAAACAAAAATACAAAAAGGAAAGGACAATCCCCTAGCAATGGTTTCCAAACTTACAGGCAAATTATCTTCACTGGGCACTTATAAAATCCCCATTTCCATTAAATTCCATGTTAATTAAATTAGAATTAGGGCTGAAACTAAGGCATTGTTGTTCTTTAAATCTTTCCAGGTAGTTCCAATATGCATCCTATTATGGGAACCACTCTGCCAATAAGAGCAGAACTTTTCAGAGAACAATTCAAACTTTTTTGTATTCCAGCTTTGGTGTTTGGCCGTGGTGGGAGGGTAAAGCAGAGTATTTTAACTCTTCCCTCTACCATCCTCTAATGGGCTTACATCTGTACTGAGACTCAGTGATTACAGATTGTAGAATTGATTTCTGATCACGTGTTTTCTGTCCCTTTAGCTCTTCCCCAGTCCTGTCACTGATTTGGCTTTAAAGGACATTGCAAATCATGTGGGGAATTATTAAAAGGTGAGATGCCCCAAATTTGGTTACATGGACCTAACTCTAGACAATTTTTTCTAGGTAAGGAATCAGTTTTTCCTTTTAGTAGTCAATAGGTGGAATCCAATTGTCAAATATCTTCAAAAGCCATGTGATTTCACCAGTTCAACCAGTAGTGGTATGCAGTTAACTTGATGATTCTCCTTTACTAGAGCCCAGAAAAATCGAGATTTTTAAAAACTGTCTTACCCTAAAGCCTTTACAAAGCGTTATCTCATGGTTCACAACATCTCATAGTAGTAATTGTGAAATTGGGAAGAGAAAATAACTTGTGTTCCTTTCCATTCAGAAATTTCAAGTCTAGTTGAGGGAGCCAGACATACACTTAAAGGTACTTCAGTGATTCTCAATTTTTATAATGACTATGAACAACTCAGCATGCTAGAAAAATGTAGATCCATGGGCATTATTTTTAAAATTTTGCGTTAAGCAGTTCCTTTGTGTTTTCCTGTAATTTCCAGGTTTATCAATCTGCTTTAATAATTATGCTATAAACAACTTTCTAAGTCTCAATGTGCTTACATATAAAATAACAACATTAATACCACCAACTTTTTATGGTAACTGAATTATATAATTTATGAAAAGCATGTATCAGTGCTAGATATATAATAAGTGACAGCCAAGTTACATATGTTATATGTCAAGTCATGTGGTGTTGTGTTAGATTATTTTATATTATAAAAGAATGCAAAACATTCTGAGTAAAGAAGCTTCAACTATAACAAGCGAGGAGATACAGACAAATGGTCAAAGTCAGAGTTAATTAAATAATTCTTCATTATGTTAGTAGTTTTAAAGGGCCTTGAATTAACAGAAAAAACAAAAAGCAATTACTCCTTTTAAGAAAAATGACATTTTACTATATGTGAGAACATCATAACTAATTTGGCCAAATCGCCTTGTTATTCTTATAAAAGTTCCAGCTTTATGACAATGTATTAAGATATTGTAATTTAACATTTTTGAGCAAGGCTTTTTGAGAACCATCTTATATCATTATGAATTTCATTCATGTGCATATTTTAGTTAGTTGATAAAGTGAAAGGCAAAGTAGCATCAGGCCAAAGCCGTGCTTGGTTTATGCATGTGGACATAATGCAATGAAAAGTGAAGAAACCATCTTGGCTTCTATGGGAATTGCAAGAGCCAGTGGTATCCCCAGGGGCTTTACCAGCTCCAAAGTAGAAGCTACAGTCATTTGGCTAAATACTCTGAGTTAAGAAAATGTGCAAATATTTGTAGTCTGGCTTTGGGGATCTCAACAACTTCAAGGTCACCATTCTAGTCAAGTGGATGCATTCTCTTTTAATGCCTACAAGAGCAATAATAAAATACTTGTTGGAAAGAAAAAAAATTAACAGGCCACCCAGAAAGACCCCACAGGATGCAGGTTTTATACTTCTTTAAAAAGGTAGGTTATGAAGAGCTTTAAGCCCCAAACATTCATGTCTGCACTGGCTTTTTTTCTCATACAGAAAGAATGCCTTATTTTATTTAAGGCAGGACATAGAAATGTAGTCATCCTGAAACACCACCAGGCATTTAACTTGGTAGACTGTGGTAAGCTCCTATGTAGGCACTGTGTTTTGAGGTTTATCTACAAAAAGGTATAGTAATCCAAATCCAGTGATTCAAATAGCAAATATTTATTGAGTACCCATTATATACTAGTTGAGGTTACTTGTGTCTTGGGAAAATAAAGACAAATAAGACCTTCTCCTGTGCAAAACTTACGTTCAATCTAGGGGAGATTGGCATTTTCACAAACATAATAGAAAACATAGGTCATACTTTAGTTTTTAAAAAAATATATCTGCATAAAGCATTAGATTTAAAGTAAATACTTTAATGGAGGTAGAAAGTATATTATAAAAATCTAGAGAACATTTTCAATTTATAGATGGCTCTTGTGCCTAAATTCTCAGTGTGGAGAATAAGATTAAGGAAAGATAGTTTTTAAAATGATCCCACAGTGATTCTGATAAGTGCAGTCTCACCTGTAGTAAACCACTCAATTAAAGGGAAGGAGAGTTTTTTGTCTGGGGTGATTATAGAAGATCTTAAGAAAGGGGTAACTTGGAAATAATTCCTTATAGTATTTCAAACAAAGCAATCTTTGAAAAGAAAAAAAGTATATATTTCACAAGAATAAATGACAATTTCAAAAGCACAGGGCAGAAAGTTCATGATCACTGATTTTGAGAGGGCGCCTACCTTAAAAGCCCTTGTCAATGTACCTTCTATACAGTGACGTTTTAGTGTAATGAATGGGAAAGGAGAAGAGAGATTATGCAAAGGCACCTCTTTACTGACATCTGTAAGAGACACTGGTATGGGTAAACCAATGTGGTAATGTGCTGGGCCAGCCTCATGGGTGTGTGACCAGTACAGTTCTACAGGACTTGCACTCAACAAGTTAATGCCCTGCCATTGTCTTGGAAGTATTAATGATTTCATCTTTGAAATTTGTGGTTTGCAAGTGAAACCCAATGGGACAATGGAACAGATGTTGGCTTCTAATCTTGGCTTATGGGCAAGGCCATCTCCCATCAACTCCCTGCCTCTCCAGCACAGATTCTCAACCACTGGCTTCCAGCACCCTGAGATCTGGGCTTGCCCAGCCTCGACCTTTTCTCCCCTGCCCAAGGATTAATACAGCTCTCCTCCTAGAGTAGGGATTGCATTCAGGAGAAGGACTGTATGCTGTCATGGTCCTTCGACCCTAGCAGAGGCCTGGGCAAAGTCATGAGGAAACTCAGGGTTGGATATGCACACTCCACAGTGCCTCAGGGTGACATGATCCCTGTCCCAAGCTAGCAGCCTCACAGCTGTTTGGAAAGTGACTTAGAGGGGATGAGACTCTGGCCTGATCCATTCCAGATGCAGGTACTGAGCATGTCTGCTTTGTAATCCCTTGAGGATCAACTATCTACCATGGGCTGGGATGATAAGCTGAGGGAAAGGGAGACTGACTTCCTCATTCATGGCCAATAAAAATCTCTGTTCAGCAGCTGGAAGGAAGGGGAACTCAGCAGCTGGTAAGGCATAAATGGACATGGATTCATGGGCCAGTGTTCTGGGTACATGGGAGACTCTACATAATTCCACAAGTATCTGCATGCTGCAAGGAGGGTTATGGTAAATGGAAACTTTTTCTTTTAATGCAATATCAAAAAAGAGTTGTTAGAAGAAAAAAAATGTTTTGTATTTTAGTACTTTTTAGGTTTTTAGTATACAGATACATTATAAACACCCTCCCAAAAAACAGCATTATCACCATTTTTCCCATTCTTACAACAAGAAGCCTTGAATTTTCATTTGTACTGGGCTGTCCAAATTATGTGGCTAGCCCTGGATGTATGATTGCTTTTATCTAAGTAGCCTGGGCCTAAATAAGGCTATATGGCAACATTCATATGCTTGCCAATATTTGGTCCTTTTCTTTTTTGGGTATATCAATAGACTGTATTCTACCCCCTGGCATGAAGACAAGTTTTGTAGTGAATTCTCATGAACAGAACATGATTGGAAGTGAGGTGGTCACCTGCAAGTGTCGACAATGTACAGGCGGGCCTTCTCTTTGGCTTGGTCCATCTTCTGGTTACACAGGAGACTGATTTTCCAGATTGATGGAACTGGGATCCTCAATGACTTCATGATGCAGAAACGTACCCTTCTCAATCCCCAGGGACCCAATAGACACCAAATTCAGTGGAAAATAGATCATACTTGTGCCAAACAATTTAACTTTGAGAGATGTTTGTTACTGAATTACCCTACTTCAACTCAATACAAGTCAGGAAAACAGTCACCAAGCAGTAGTTATCTGGCTTTACTTATAACCAAAACACAAAAGCTCTGTCTTAAATTACTTTGAAATCTTTTTGGAATGAAAGCCTTTGGAAGCCTTACGGTATGAGTTGCACATACTCTGAAAATTGTACCATGAAAAAATCATGGGAACTTTACCTTCTCTTCTTCCCTTGTCTTGATATGTCTTTAAAAAAAAAAAAAAAGAAGAAAAAGTTACCTCACTTAACCTTGGGATATAGACTTCAGATCAAATCCAGAAAAGCAGGATGGCAACAGATACAGATATGATAGAGAGGGAGCAGGGAAAGTATTATTTCTGCATATGACTTGGAAAGTTAAAACAAAACCTTCAGGACTTATATAAGAATGTGACTCATCAATTGTTTTCATAGCATCCAATTAAAATTTCAATCTATGAACTTGGAGTAAAGAGAAGGAAATATTCCAGATCAGTAGGTTCCATGAAAAGTCTTGAACTTACAAAATTAGTTAGCCTTGCTTGTCTGGGCTTTCAACTCCTTACATATTCAACTTTATTCGCGGACAGATGTGCTGCTAAAAGGTTGAACTCCGGCTGACAGAGCATTGCAATGAAAATGGCCACATTCACAGATGAAAGGCATTATTGTGGCTCGATTTCTAAGTTCCAAGATTGTTGTAGACAAAAAGAAAAATTAGCATTGAATTTTTGCCTCAATTAAGCCATTTGATAACCATGAAGAAATAAAAACATATGAATATACCCACGTATATTTTTGGATTTCTCATAACTCATGGAAGAAAAAAAAAATCCTAGATTTAGTCATCTATTTCATCTAAGACATGAAACCAAGGCATAGGTTCTGTTTTATAATTTTACTGTTTTAAATACAAGTAGTCATCACTTGGCACAGCAGTATAGGACTGTAAAAATGCTAATAAAACTGAAATCTACAAAAGGATCTTAATAATGTGAAATGTTCTGATTATTTCATGACCTTTACAGCTTTTATCAAAACATTAATCACTGTCAGTTATACATTTATAGAAAAAAATTTAAACTAGAACTAATATTTTTGAACATTATGTTTTAAAATATTAGAAATATGGGAATTAAAGTTTAGAATAGTTTGAGGCTGGGCGTGGTGGCTGATGCCTATAATCCCAGCACTTTGGGAGGCCAAGGTAGGCAGACCACGAGGTCAAGAAATCAAGAACATCCTGGCCAACGTGGTGAAACTCAGTCTCTACGAAAAATGCAAGAATTAGCTGGGGGTGGTGGTGTGCGCCAGTAGTCCCAGCTGCTCGGGAGGCTGAGGCAGGAGAACCTGGGAGGCAGAGATTTCAGTGAGGTGAGCTGAGATGGTGCTACTGAAGGAACGTGTTCTCTTTCCCGGTCCCTGAGGGGGCCTAGTTTTAAGGGCAAGAATTTCGCAGCGCCATGCCCCGCTTCCATCTCTCTCCATCCAGGAGATTTAATTCTTTATGTTTGAATTTCACGGGCGAAGGAAGAAACTAAAAGTCAGTTTCTCCAGGAAAAGTTCTAAGGAACTCCTTTCATTGGCCAGAGGAACTTGGAAAGGTGGGAATCTCTCCGAGGATAAATTCCCATGCTCGTTCACCCACCGGATTTCCAGCTTTCTGGAATCCTCTACAACATGATGGGAGCTCCCTCCAGGATTTCCTCTTGGAATCCTCTTCCACATTATTCGTGGACGTCTTTCTCTTCTCTTTTCCTTCTCTTTTCTCTACCTAAATAAAATCACCTTTCTGCAACACTTCTTGGGTCTGATATTTACTTTTATGAGCACACAGCGCACCTGCAGTTGGTCCCATCACTTATTCTTTAAGAGATAGGAGGCCGAGAACCCACAGCATTCTCTCGGGGGAGCTGTGCCTCACCAGCACCCAAGAAAAAACCTGGCTGCACTACTGCACTCTAGCCTGGTGACAAAGTGAAATTCCATCTCAAAAAAATAAAAATAAATTTTAAAAAGAGAATAGTTTGAACATTGCTTCCCTGCCTGTTGGTGTACAACATGATAAAGGACAGTTATCTTTTCTATGCCTTGGCAAAGTGTCATGTTCCTTTGTAAGTTTGGATCAGCTTCTAATATTTAACTTCTTGTAATTTCAATGTCATAAAATATTTTCAAATGCATTTTTTACACAAGCACAGACTTTGCTGACTATGTGAAAACCACATAATAGATGTTCAGTGACCGATAACCAACAGACTTTGAAAGAAATTATATGACTGGTCAGGCTTCGTGTTGTGCGTCTGTCATTTGTGTAGTGATTCATGGACTGAAGAGCTACAGGAGTGAAGTTTGTACTTCTATTCAATTACAGTGCACATAGCATGTTTACTGAAACCATGTGGTTGGGAACTGGTGTTATTTAATTAAAGCATTGTAACAGATATGTATGCAAATTGGAATTATATAAACAGAGAGCTGTCTGCATTTTGAAATATTTTTAAACATATTAAATAATTTAGTTTTAGATATTATTCAGCATTTTTGCCCTTGTTTTCCAGAACAAACACATCTTTAACCTCTTTTATAAAAGTCAGGATTATTATCAAGTAATGTCCAAATATCAGAGACGAATGTATAACAGTTGTTACAAAATATTATGTGTTGCTTCACCTAAAGTCAGTTGAACTGGGAAAAATAGTTCTTTTGCTTTATTAAAAGTTAACTAATGGTTGAATTACATTACACAGTGTCAAACGCATTGACCCACTGTTTTCATGAGAAGAAAGCAAATTAGATGGACTACAGTAATGAAATACTTTATTACAGTTCCATATGGGCTTAAAGAGGGTGTAGTTTTTACAGCTCAGCACAATAACACAAGTTTTCTCTCTGATTCACCTAAAATGTTAATGTTAACTGAATGATGTATTTGATATTTGTAGGCATTTACTGCACAGTTTCTCTTTGCAATTTGCAATGTTTTAGATTTTCTGTATGCGAGAGTTGCATAATATGGGCCATGTAATACAGGGATAGAAACTTTAGACATGTAGTTAAGCTGCCATGTGATTTTCATCCCTGCTGCTCTGTAGGGTGAAGATAGCAGAGGAAAAGAAGAAGAACATTTCTTAACCTGTATTTGCCCTTTATACATGCTATTTCAATTAATTTTCATACCCAACATGTGATGAAATCATTGTTATCCTTATTTTAAGAATAAGAAATGGAGTCTCAGTGAGAGAATGTACATTGCTGAAGAACAGAAAGCTAGTAAGTGATGGCCTGGAGATTTACGTCCAGTGTTGTCTATCCCAATATTCACAACATTTTTTATACCAGCAGGTACAACACTGTTCCATTCATTGCAGATATTTTATTTGATGTATAATTGAAATGATGAAAAAATACAAAAGACATGCCAAATATAATGATGGCAAATTCAGGCCAGGTGTGGTGGCTCACACCTGTAATCCTAGCAGTTTGGGAGGCTGAGGCAGGTGGATCACAAGGTCAAGAGTTCAAGACCAGTCTGACCAAGATGATGAAACACCATTTCTACTAAAAATACAAAAAAAAAAAAAAAAAAGGAAAATTAGTTGGGCGAGGTGGCAGGTGCCTGTAATCTCAGCTACTTGGCAGTCTGAGTCAGAGAACTGCTTGAACCTGGGAGGTGGAGGTGGCAGTGAGCCAAGGTCACACCACTGCACTTCAGCCTGGCAACAGAGTGAGATTTCATTTCAAAAATAAATAAATAAATAATAATCACAAATTCATCAATATCATGGCATAATATTGTGTTGTGCATCATAAAAACATCTACAGTGATTATGTTCTTCACATTACCCCTTAGGGCTACACCAAAGCCTTAACAGAACTCTTTATTGACAGATCCTACATAATCTCAAATGGATTTAGTGATAACACTGAACATCCATGATTGTCCCCTACTATATATTCAACTCATCTTAAGCAAGTCTCTTGGAAGGAGACCTACAATTCTATATCCCTGACTAACTGAACTTATTTTTAGAATATAATGAGATATTACAATCCCAGAGCCTTATAACCTTCAAAATGTTCTACAGGGTACATTATTATGTAGTTATATGTATTTTTTACATGTAAGAATAGAATGACATTCTCAATAGGTAATTTAAAACATAATTTAATTTCATGTGCCTAGATCACTTGAGACAAACTCCATTTGCTCATACACAAATGCGAGTGATCTGAAAAAAAAACATTCTCACAAGTGCCTTTAAAATTTGCTATAGAACAATAAGTAATAAAGGCAGCTGGCTAGTCACACATTTCTGGCACTACAGAATTATGGAATGCTGCCTCTAGATGGGTCTCCATTCTGATATATTCATTGGTCATCATTTTGAGTGTATAAATGAGTAATGCCGCAGAAAGCTAGCAAGCTAACATTTTCCTAAAGGCATAAGGTATTTTAAGAAATAACCCCATAGCAAGTCTAACATTAATGTGAAATACTGTGAATTAAAAATCTCTGAACTGAGAAATAACAGAAATGCCAGTTTCTAGAGACTGTAGAAATCAACACATTCTAATGTATTTGTCCTTACAACTTCAACTTGCCGTGTAAATGGAAAAATAAATTTATATCTTTCAGGTCTAAAGCAAATAAACCAGCAGTTTGAGTTACACATTGCTATAAAAAAAGACCAATGAACTGGTGTCCTTGATGATAAATAATAAGAACAAACAGATACATATTTTTGGCCATTCAGAATTATTTTTATTTACTTATAACATTCATTTTCTTTTCAGAGGTTTTAAGGTATCTCATTGAAAACTCTAACGAAAGCCCTTGAGAGAAACAAAATTGCACTGTGAATATTGAACACACAGCATAAATGAGATATGGAGTCAGTAATTTATCCAAAACAAACAGAAAGAAAAAAAATAATAAAGTGAATCCTTATGTAAGATAATTTTAAGCCCCTGGAATTGTTTTCTCTAGTACAATTTTACAATTAGTCAACTTTGACAAATATTGATTGCCTAGAACGTACCAGCACTTGCTAAGTGCTTTTCTTAAGACCTGCCTCCCTTTGTAAGTTGATTTTCTTCAGGGGGTATCCTGAAATTAAGTAAAATAATCCCAATTATTTTACAATTACACTGAAGAGAAAAGATGCTGTTGCTTTTAGAATCATATTGTTACAGGAATTTTGGGGTGTCGATTTTCTGGCCAGAAACCTCTGTGGCTGGTGGTTCCTTTGCTTGAGTCCTTGCCTGCGTACAGGAAAAATGAGGTATGCAGACAAATGGAAGGTGAACAAGATGAAGAGGAGCTTTATTCAGTGTTGCAACAGCTCAGAGGAGACCCACAGTAACTAGCTCCTCTCTGCCGGCAGGTCATCTCTGCAGTTCTCAGCAGAGAAGGTAGGTAGCTCCTCCCTGCAGCTCCAAGCAGAGGAGGTAGCTCCTCTCTGCATCTGGCCTTCCCATCCTCTCTAGCTGTCAGCAGAGAGGGAGTACTTCTCTTCGCAGCTGGCTGTCCTGTCGTTTCTCTGACCTCTTCTCCCTTGACATTCTCTGCCCTGCTTAGGCTGAACCCAGGGCTTTTATGGAACTCAGAGGAGAGAAAGTGCATGCTGACTGGTCCATGGGTGGCCATGGGTGGCCCAAAAGCAGCCCACAAATCCCCAGTCTGGTCGGTGGAACTGGCAGCCAGGGACTCCAGCCTTCAGGCCCTCCCTGGCTTGAAGGTGGGGCCTTACTGGGGACGCCCCCTTCTGCCCAGGAATCAATCAGCCTCCTGCTACCATTCTTGGCCCCAGGACTCAGCACCAACCCCGCTCAGAGATCAGAGCAGGCACAGAGAGCAAGAGAGGCCAGGCAGCAGGAGCAGACACCTCGGAGCCTGCAGGGATAGGGGTCTTTCCTGGGACCCCTGAGGGTGCAGGCTGCAGAGATGCCTGGGGCTTGCACCTGGGAGGGGTCTTGGGAAGGCAGTCACAGCAGCACCCGGAAGCTCGCAACCTGCCAACCCAGAGCGCCCAGTTCACAGCTGCAATTTGGGCAGATGCAGGGGGCACCCAGGGAGCTCTTTCCTGCCTCAGAAGGGGCAGGGGTCCCAACAGCTCCGTGGAATGTGCAGCCCCAGTTGCACCTCCCTTTGCAGCAGGCTATGATAGCAGCAGCCACTGCCATCAATATCAGAGGTGTATAATCTGTAAGCATATTAGAAAAAGCAGAGGTCACGAGAGCTGTAAGAGAGTGTATGGTGTGTCAGAGATCTTATAAATGGCACAAGTTAGGGTACTGTCAACATTCAATATGTGGCCATGGGAGTAGATTGCTGAAATACAGTAGGGGTGATAAAACCAGGGGAGTTGAAAAGAGCAGGAGGTCTGACGCTATGATTCAGAAAAGGTTCCCTGGATGGACCTTAATTCTTTGAGATCATGGCCAGTCTAAGGGGGTTCACAGCATGCTGGATGTCCCTTTCCTGCCTGATGTTTTGGTCTTCCCTTTTTGTAAAGACTGGCTCTAAAATTGGCAAAGTCGATCAAGCCAGATATTTTAAAATAACATACAACTCTTTCTCGTTGCTTGATTTTCACAGCTGATTAGTTCTAGATTTCAGTTATTTTATATCTTAAATCTCAGTTATATTTCTCTTCATCTCTTTCCCCTCTGTCTTTGTTTTTCAAAGCTGCTTTTCAAGCTTTCATAATTTCCAATTGGACTATTTTTAAAGCCTTATAACACCAGCTTTCATTTCAATTAATCTAACATGACTGTCAAAGTACTCTTCCAAAAATGAACCATTATTTTTTTTCAAATTCCCTAGCTACCTACTGCCTCAATGCTTTCTGAAAACTCCAATATCATCAATTCTCTGTATCTTTATCTTACTAATCAAATTACTATTCCACTAGATTTTCTGAATTGGATATTCTTCCTCATCCTTAGTTTTTTTTAATGTAGAAGTTGCTGATTTTTCTACTTTTGATTAAGCTCAAATCAAATGTGATTAGTGCAATTTCAAAACCATTACAGCTTCATCCTTAAACACAATTTCTTTCTTTAAAGTTCACACCAAAATGTATTTTGTCCTATAACCCTCCTTCAGTGGCTTCCCTGACTGCTTTTAGAAGACAAGGTTCCAGAATTGACTTAGTGATAGATGGATAAAGATTGAGCTTCTGAGTTCCAGATAGCTTGTGAAAAATTCACTAGGGGATTAACTTCTGCTTTCTCTTTTCTCTGTTTCTTTTCTCCCTTTAGTAACTTTTTTCATTTTCTCCTCCTTTTCTCTCTTGCTGCATTACTTCTTTTTTTCTCTCTTCCCTTGGTTTTGTTGTTTTCTTTATTTCTCATCTAGTAAGAAGGAAGACAGGACTGAGTAGTGAGATAAGGAGATTACACAGGCAATTCCATGTCTATGAAGATCTGGAAAGAACGTCAAGCTCTTCACTTCAGTGACCTGCAGAAATATAGATCCTGTTCTATCATTTCTATCAATTTGCAAGTTTCACCTTTTGTCATTTACTCTTCTTTCTGTTAGTTTTCTGCTTTCTTGTAGAATTATCCATTCTGGCTCATATGTAAAATTCAGTTAATTTTTTTAGTTAAAGGAGAAAAACACATTTTTTTTTTTTTGCAATACAATATGAGTAGAGTAGAATTCGCTGACATTTCAGTCAGGAAAGAATTGGGATGAATGAGTGAAGGCTATAATATTTTTATTGTACCAAAATATTTTTCAAATTGAATAGAAGGTTTCACCATTTTTAAAATAGTTTTCAGCCTCCATGTTTTAGGGGAATTTTACTATCATTTCCCACCTTACACGATTTACCTTTGTTTATTCTTCTCAGTTTTTCTATGCATGTGTCCTCTTTCATCCTTCCCTTCTCCTCTTCCTTTAGCCCTTTAAAATCAGGAACAAAGATCATTCTGTTGTTGTTGTCTTGTAAGAGTTAGTGTCCTTCATCTCCAAGATCTTGATGTCTGTTTATCTCCATGCCCATGTAATTTATGAAGGTAATTTTATCAACTGTAAACAGTCCAAAGTTCATGAATAGAGCTGAGAATAAATTTTTGTTTTGAGATTTCTCTTTCCCTAAATTCACTTTGCCTTACTTTTACAGCAGGATGAAGAGGCTGTGTTCCCTATTGTTCTTTGCTTAACATTTAATTACTCCTGATACTCTTGTTTATTTAACAGTGAACTTTACTGAGCAATTTTCTCTATAGTTTTTAGCTTGGTGCTAGGGATCTTGAGAGAAATATTATAGTGCTTTTGTGGCGTGAAGTTTAAATAATTTTAGAGGCCTTTTTTTATACAAAATGATTACTATAAACAGATATGAAATTAAATATTTATAATCAGTAATCACAACAGACTACAAATTTTAAAAAGCTAGCCAGCCAGGTATAGTGGCTCATGCCTATAATCCCAGTACTTTGGGAGGTTGAGATGGGCGGGTCATGAGGTCAGGAGTTTGAGACCAGCCTGGCCAACGTGGTGAAATCCTGTCTCTTCTAAAAATACCAAAATTAGCTGGGTGTGATGGCGCACACCTGTAGTTCCAGCTACTCAGGAGGCTGAGGCAGAATAATCTCTTGAACCCAGGAGGCGGAGGTTGCATTAAGCCAAGATCACACCACTGTACTCCAGCCTGGTTGTCAAAGAAAAAAAAAGCTAACCAATGCCACCAACAACTTAAAACACACACACACACACACACACACACTCTCTCTCTCTCTCTTTCTGACATAATATTTGCATTCATTAATAGTCTGGCCATGCTCTATTCCATTCCGTCCTACATTTTTGGCCATGAAATCACACCTTTATAGGACAAGACATTTATACCAAGTTCTATACAGAATAAAAGAAAATAATGAGTTATTTTACCACAGTGTTTGTTTATTTATTCACTGTAGTCTATTTATTTCTACTTCACAAGTAATTCTTGGTGATATCATGAACATTTTTAGTATGCTTGTCAAATTTAGGAAAATGTCTATTGAGCTTCATTTACAGATGAGCTCTGAGTTTTTTGACATTACAAGTTTTATTCCAGTGACTAATCTAAATACTCTCAACTGCTGTCACTTGTTTCCAAGTTTCTTGCTGATGTCTTATTGTGGTTGTGCATTATATATCTCATGTTGCCTTCACTGGCCTCTGAATTTCCTGACAACCTCTCTTTAGCCCATCTCTTTATGCCAGTAGCCATCACAACAGTTGACTGGAGGACAAGTGTGATGGGGCCACTCGTATTGCCATAGCCAAGGCTTAACTGATTGTGATTAAAATATGACACTTGGCCAAATTTTACTACAATAGATGATCAAGTAAATACGTTGTTAGGGCTCCTCATAAGAGAGAAAGGCAAGCAAGGGGTCCTGGAATGAAAGTTTGTTTAACTTCAGGGTAACTTGTTAACTCTTTCCCTGGTTCTGCTCTTAAGAAACTTCCAGAACATGATGATATTTGATCCACATAAGAAGCTTTACATCATGGATTTTGTTTATGTTTTCTGTCCCTGAATGTAATAGTTATATACATTACGCATATCTTGGATGACATCCCAATAATAGCTAATGATAGTAATATATAATAGGTCCCCTGAAATAAAGAACTTTTATCAAAATACTGAAAACAATACAATATATTTGGACACAGTCATGTGATTGCCAAACTATGCAATGGAGCCTTGCATTAACAATGATGTATTATACGAAAGTAATTTAAATTTCATTTAACTTGATGAATTGATTGCCCTTATCTAAAATTAGCAGATATCTGTAGTAAAAAATAAATCTGATTTTTTCCTTCAGTGACCTCTTTCCTCTGGTACTTAACTTTTAACTTAAGGTTGTGAAAATCAGGGAAGAAATTCCAGGCAATACTCAGGCAGCCACAAATCCAAATGCCTCATCTCCCCCACATCACTGCCTCAGGTCTCAAGACCCTGCTGAACAGTATCATTTACCTCTCTATTTCCCAAGGCAGGACATAGGAAATCAGAATACACACATTGTGTCACTTGCATATACTTTCTCCTTTTTAGTTTCATGGTCACTTCCCTAGTTCAGGATTTTCTCTTTATTTATCTGGGTTAGAATAAAAGACCTTTCAACTTGATCCCTACCTCTAATATGCTTTCTTCATCTGAAAATTTATTGGATTTCAGCATTATAGAAGAGCACTTTGCAAGACACCTCAGATGTTGTTCCTGTTCTTAAATTTCATCAGTCTTCTCATGACTTCCAAGATGGAATTTGAATTTATTTTCACAGGTTATAGGACACTTTATGTTCTGCTCTAGCCTTTATGCCTTTTAAGAATTCTCTTCTACCAATGTATCTCTTGTGCAAGACTTCAGAAATATTAAACTCCTTAGAGATTTTTGAACAATCTCCAATACATGTTCTTTTTTTCAGTAGTGTTTTAGCTACATATGTGTATCTCTGATCATTCTTGGTCATTCTGGAAGTATTTACGTGAAGTCTGCACTTCATGAGCTCTTCCCTAATTTCCCCAGGAAGAGTTAAATCCTTTTATGCCTGCATTTTAAGGGAAAATTTGCATCTGAAAATGTCTTACAGAATTATTTTCTCTTATGCTTTACGTATCTGTCCCTTCATTATACTGTAATACTTTAGTCTATATCTATATTGATCTATTTATATCCATATCTACATCCATATCTAACATCAAACTAAATGTCTGTGATATAATATGCACTTAAATATTTGCTAAATGAATTACATAACACATTTGATTTTCTGCAAATGATTCTCAGCATTGATACTTTCCTCAAAGGCCCCAGTTTTTGTTAGTGTGTTAACCAAAACAAATTTTTTATAAAATCATATACATATTCTGTTACTGTGACAGCTTTTCAGCAGATAGTTTTTTAAATGCATTTCTATCATAACTGAACCCATTTATATTACCCAAACAACCCTTCCTGTATTTATTGAATCTGAGATGGAAATATCTTAGAATCTGCATAAGGGTAAAAGGAAACAAACATGATGATTTGTACATGCTGACTAGCTTCCTGGCAAATATATGCCAGGAAAAAAAAAAAAAAAACGTGGGGTCTCCCCTCACCTCAGTAATTCAAATTTGTGAACAAAAGTGTTACTTAGTTTCAACAGATTCCCAGTTAGAAGATACTGACATGGTGCCTTCTTAGAACACTGTGGAGAATGACATCAATCCAGAAAACTGAGGCTCAGCCTGTAATCCCTCCACATCCGGTCAAGATTTTAATCCTTTCACTTCATCTCCACACACTCTTTCCTAGCCATCCATACTCCTCTTTCTAATCCACCTAGATTATTTAAAAGGCCATATTAACTCAATTTCCTGACACAAGTCTCAGCTATCCCAAAACTACTGATATAGACCACTCTTATATTTTATCCACTATAATTTGTATGCATGCCATAGTCTTTTATTTTTAATTTTAATCTTACTGACACAATAGTTTGATCACCTGCTCTTACACTTGACCATGAAGATTTTTAATACTCCTTTGTCTGCTCTTCTCCAGTTTCCCCATGTAGCTGTTAAAATGTTTGTATTATTTGGATCAAATTGCCATTCTTATCCATTTAGAGCCCAGAAAAGTGCCTTAAGCAAAGTAGTATATTGGAGATGTTCTGCCAATGATCCCTTTATATTAGATAAGATACAGCATCTCATGCTTTTAAGTTTGGAATAGATCTTAGAGAAATCCTGTTTCTCTGTTACCACTGAAGACTCAGCACTTCAGAGAGTGTAAGTGATATGCTGCCACAGCTAGTTTAATAAGTCTGGTCAATAATTCAGATATCTTGGAGTCAACATAGGTTACCGCTGAATCTATTCAATTTCCTGAGATTTGTTTTCTCTTCTTTAACATGAGAATTATATAATTCATTCTTATCTCATAAATTTATTGTAAGTAATTTCAAAAATCATGATGAGAAGCATTTGATAAATAAAAGCATCCATACTAATACAAAATATTGTTAGTGCATGACCTCCCGGAGCCCTCTTCTTTCTGTGGAATCAAAGATTATCCTTATTTCACTCTATTTGCTTAAACTGGGTTTTGATTACTGAGCCCTCCCCAGTTTTTTGTACATAGCAATTAGATCTCTTTACATGGTAAACAAACAGCAATCTATGTGCATGCACTGTTCCCACCACGCATTTTCCCCAACCTAGGATCACTTAGAAATAGATGCAGGAAATGTATCATAATGGAGCCATAGATATCCTGAGTCTGTGACTATAGCACAAACATGAGCAACCTTTTGGAGAAAAAGAAGGCCGGTACCAGAAATACAGACTAGAAGGAAATAAAAGCAGAATAAGAATTTTTCATTTGGGAAAAATGGTAAGTAATAGTCATTGTGTACCTTCTATATGTTAGGCACAGTTACATACATTTTCACATTTAACATTCACAAAGTAGAGGAGTGAGATAGCTGGAGTCACTCATCCAAAGCAAGTAGAGCCAGAATTTAAACTGGGTCTGTCTGTTTATCAGTGCAGACAAATGAAATCAAAGCAAGGAGCTGGAGAGAAGCAGCTCCTGGGTACTTTCTTGAGCTAAATATACAGGAAAATAAGAAGATTCCCTAGATACTGACAAGGACTTCCTGAGGGAGAACCAAGGCACTCAATGATGATGAGTGACTGCTGAAATTGTGAAAGAGGCCTAGCTCTGAGGCTGTCTCAGGAATTGAACTACAGGCTTGAGAACAGAAAAAGATTTCCTCATCAGCCATGAAGTTAATGAATATAAACCAAGGAGTCTATCTAATGCGCTAAGACAAATGAAGTTCACCCATCCACTGCAATATTTGGAGGTGAAATTAATCCTAGTTTCTCTTGTCAATATTACTTCTCTTCAGAATATCTTATACAGTCTTACGAAAAAAAGAAGTCTCAAGTAAAAACCTCCAGCCCATTGTGTCCACATGCCAATAGATTTATCCACTTAGGGGTTTCAGGACAAATTATAAGAAGTAAATAGAAATAATTATTTAATATTTCCACCAAATTAGTGTCTTTAACACCACGACCTTTGTCAGTAAATAACAGTTTGAAAAGTTTGCATCCTCCTTGTTTTCAGCCTCCATATGAAACCTGCAGGAAGTCCTGTCAATTCTGTCTTAAAAATATATTCATTCGCTCCTCTCTGGCTCCATTCTCTTCGCTGTTACCATTTTTCTCATGGATCATTAAAAAAAAAGCTGTTAGTCTTTCCATACCAACCCCTGTCTGCAATTTCAAATCCATTCTTCACACTTTGGCCAGAGCATCTTTCATAAGTGCATAGCTGATTATGTCACTCCTAGCAGTAATTTCCCATTCAGTATAAATAAAGTTCAAATACATTTATGCTGTAATTTCTGTGAAAGATGCCCCTAGAGTTGTGCAGTGCACCACCTGCATAGGTTATGCTGAGGAGATAGAACTTCCTTCTCATGTTTCATTTTAGCAACCTGTAACTCTCCTTCCTAAGCCTTATACAATTGGAAGTAATATTTTGGGCTGATAATTTATTTAAATCTTATATTTCTCAATAGATTGTTAGTTTTATTAAAACTAAAACTAGTCTGTGTAGCCCACTACAGAATCTTTATCACCTAGAAGAATACCCTAAACCAAACTAGTGCCAGTAAGATGTGTAGAAAGAAATGAGTGACTAAATGGCTTACTGGATGGCTAACAGTATGATTAGTTGAATAATTTACTTTTGAATAGTATCAGAAAGATCATTACTAGGTTTGCATTTTTTTTTTGGAATGAAGATAAGAAAGCTCTTACTTTTAATTTTTGGTTAAGAGAGTGTTGATAGTCTTCTAAGGATGTCTCGCTTGTTTTTTATGGTGATTACTTCTGCGATGCCGTCTCTGAAGATGCTAGCCCAAAACAATACCTTGATTCTCTGACTTACTCTAGAATTTATTACCTGCATTATTCCTTTTAAGTACTGGTAATATTCTATCCCATCTAATTACTGAGAAGACACTTAGATTTATGTAATCAAGCCCCTATATATCAGCTCCAATGGGGTCCTAGACTTCTGGAATTTGGTCCAAGTTTGCATTTGTTTGTGTCCTAACGGAGACTAGCACTGTGCTGTGTGCATAGAAAATAATAAGTGATCATAACATGCATGAATAAGTGAATGAATGAACAATTTGCAAGCAGTTGCCAGTTTCAATGTTCTCTAAGGTAAGAATGAGAAAATTCCGAACATTTTTATCTTTCATTGTTTCAGAATTTTAAAGATAAAAGAAAAGAATTTAGGCCATCATGTGACATTCTTATGACATCTGCAAGTATGCTACCCTAGGGGGGTTAGATACTATTTTTCCCATGAAATTTGATTTGTTTGGTAAGTTTTCTTCTGTTTCTTTTTTTAAAAATTCTGTAATATTTTTGTTTTTACTTTTACTTTTTATCATGTAAGAAATATCTTAACCTTCAATTTTGAATAAAAGGTATAAATCATAGCTCTCTTGTCCTACTCCATCAATTTCATCATTTTTTTGTAATTCAATATGCTTACATTTTTGTAATTATAATATACAAATAAGTTTTTTTATGGTTTTGTGTTTCCAATTGAGAAAATAATTATTCCATGAAAATTTTGTTTTCTTTATGTAAGAGACACATTCATGAAAAGTTTGGTATCAAGAAAATTAGTTTTATTTTTGCTAAATTATATTAGTTTTACATTAGGTGGGCAGTGAGTCAAGATGGGTGCTAGCACTGCTTTCTCCATTTAACTTCTGAAAAGCTATTAATATTTCTGATACATCTATCTCCATTTACTATTAAAGTTCAGTGGACAATGACTGCTAATATTTAGTTTGAAGACAAATGTAATGGCAGGAAGACCACAGCTTTGGGGGTTTATAAAAATCCCGGTTTAACTTATGATTTCAACACTTACTTTCTGAGTGATGTAGAAAAGTTATTTTAATTGCATGAGCCTTAGTTTCTTCATGATGATAATCCTTATTTTGAAGTATGTTATGAAAAAGCACAAGTAAAATGCATGGCAATGAAAATTAAATGCTAATTTCTTTCCATCTCATACCTACATCTCACCTTTTCTTTTTTTCAGATACAGGGTCTCACTCTGTCATCAAGGCTGGAGGGTAGTGGCACGATCATAGCTCACTGTAACCTCAAACTCCTGTCACCCTATCTTCACACTTTTTTGGCAAACTGCTCATCCCCCAACCTGTAACCTCACACATTTTCAAAACAGCTGAAACTAAACAGAGATAAATGTTGGTTTCAATTTGACAGCCAAGGATGTTTAGTTCCATTGTATATTTTTTTCTTTAAAAACATCTAGAATAATTAAATTAAAGAGTGTAAGCCTGGCAATAATTTTAAACATATTGGTGATCTTTAATAATAACAACAGCAGCAATAAAAACAATCATAAACTCTATTTATCAAAAGCTGATTATGTAGAAGGAACTGTCCTAAATATTTTTCATAGATTATCTTTAATACTTAGAAAAATCATACGGTAAGCATAAGCTCATAATTTAGAAGAAACAGATTCATATACCCAAGGGTAAGCAGAATAGAAATGCTAGAGAGCAAGCAGCTCCTATTCAGAAATTCCCAAGGCTGTTTTTTATGTTCTATTCAGTTTATACTATTTTCCCCTAATAAACATCTACAAATCAACCTATAGTACAGAAATTCATTCAATGAAAGCATTCATTACAGAATGCATAAAATTTTTATTTAAAGATATCTACCATAAATCACATACACGTTTATAAATTGTACACACAACTGATTTTGTGTTTTGAGCAGTTGTCTATCACTACTGAAGATTCAGGTGATGTTACTGGTAATATTGCCCTGAGCTTCTATCAGTAGACAATATTGATCACTGTCCTAAAAATTTTGAAGTGCTTTTATTGCCATTGCAGACTTAATTGACAAAAGGCTGAGAAGGGAGTATGGCACTGATTTCTTTGCTATCCGAGGTATTATCTAGCACTGACAAAGACAGTAGGATATATAAATCTATGTCAAGGAAGTAATTATTCTTCTGAGTTAACAATGACATCATGCTTCAACAACTTACATAATTTAATATTTAATGTGCATATATTTATTCATTCACTTATGTACATTTGACTCCATATTATTTACTCAAACATTATATTTGAAATCCAATAGTTGAAACAAGGACTACTAGGATAATGAATGACAGTGCTTGATGTTAGCTCATTGCAGTAAAATTGCAGTTCCATATGATGTTTCTCATCAAATGATTCAATAAGGAATATTTATGTTCCTTTATTATTAGTGTACCATGTATGCTGTGGTATTAGTGTACCATGAGAGTCTGTAGAAAAGTGGGAGTTAGATAAGGCATTAGAAACACAATCTTAGATTAAACAAAAAGGTGATGTAGGAATTAATTAAGAATAGAGGGATTGGAAAGGGAATTCCAGGCCAGGCCAAAATCGTGATATTTACAAACACCTTGAATTAACAGAGAACCTGTGAAATTTGGGAAACTGCAAAAAAAAAAAAAAAAAAGAAAAAGAACCAAAAGAAAGAGAGAGATAATGGCATACTATATTTCAAAATTTATTTAAAAATCAAAGAAAGTCAGAAGAGTTATAATTCAGTTTAGATGCTATTATCAGCAAGAAGCTGGGAACTCCATTCAAACTGGTAAATCCATTAACAAAACTTGTGAACGTGTGTAAGTATGAATGCTGAGGTTGAAAGGACTGCAGGGTGACTCAACCCAGTGTCTCTGGTCCTATTTTTTAAGGCTCCTTCTTTTATACTCTTCTGTCTAGGTTTTGTTACAACTGATTCTAGATTCTTCAAAGGGCAATAAATGGGTCTAGAGTTCTACAACATCCAGATATATTTCCCACACAGTATCCCCCATATTTCACTGGCTTAAATATGATTCTATCTCCATACATAAGCCAATCTTTTTATTACACAACACAGGAAAGTATCTTGTTGATCAGTCAAGTTGTTGGTTAGGTGAACTAATGATTATGATAAAGGGAATAGAATTAATTTTGGATTAATCAGGTAAACCTATTGATTGGCCAGCAAAGTGATGAACGAAAATATTAGTTTCCTCAAACATAATAATATTCAGATAGAAGAAAGGGACATTTAGAAAGTAATTGCTGGGAAGTGGGAGAGGGTAAATGGAAAGTGGACAAGTAATACTGTCTACTGCAACTCTCAGAAAATAAGTTGATGTTTTCATTTTAGGAAGAGCACAAGGTCTGCAATGTGAAAAAATGTCCAGTTGAAGGAAGGTGCAAAGGACTGAAAACAGAGTATGTTAAGTCTTTTGCTTTATCCACTTAGGAGTTGATGTTGCCTAAAATAATGTTATGAAAGAGATTGAGAAGCAATAATTAAATAATCAATTTTCTAACTCATATTTTTAGCTGAGATACATGAGAGTGTCATGAATGTTTTTGGAACAAACATAAAAAAGTCCTCTTTTTTGTAGTTATGGCTATATTTCTAAAGTATTTATATAAGACTATTGAAAAGAGTTTTGATATAGTTGTATATTTCTATACAATTTATTCAGGTAAATATAATGTTTACTGGTATTTTATTGAAATTCTATTTAATAGGATTTTAGTTGTTAATGTTGGATTATTAATATATTTTATTATATTCAATATTATACTAGTATTTCAGTTGTTTCTTTTCTTTTATTTTTTCCATTATAATTTATCCTGAAAACACTTTCATGAAAAATTTTTCCCTATATATGCTTGTTTTCTTCATAGAGAATTTATAAATTAATACAGTTTTGTATTTCTTCCTCTTACCACTCATTACAGAAGAATCCAGTTAATTATTTGGTAATTGTCTATTTGTATAAAAAATTAGGGCTATATGTATCGAATGCTCATATAAATGATGATGAGAATACATACTGAATTCTAGGTCAGTAAGCTATGAGGAAACAAGATTGTTCCAGTAAATCTCAAGAATAATTTATAGTACTTCTTTTCTCATATAAAAGTAAAGCTTTCTTGGAGAAAGAGATGTTTTAGAAAACATTCCTTATCCCCCTTTCCAAGACTATTTAGTTTCTTATGGCCTATAACACATTTTACAAATTGCATATATATATAAAATATATAATATATATATATAAAAATATATATATATATATATATGTTTTTGGAACTATATAAATTGCATGTATATACAATTTGGAACTGCATAAACATTGTGTGCCAAATTGTTTTCTGAAGGAGATATAATAATATGGAAGGTTTTCATCATAAAATTTTATATTCAGAAAGGAAAGCTTATCAATGTTTAAAAAAGCTGAGACTTAGGTAATCCAAAGAAACATGCCATGATTCTTTGCCTTCCAGTATGGCAGTTCAGAGTACTTGAAGACAAAAGATATTTTTGTCTCTTTTTTCCACACAAAAAATTAAAGTCCTGGTAAGACTGTCTGGTTACTGAGTGCAGACAAAATGTGGTAAGTAGAGGCTCTCTAGTGCCAGTCAGCAGGTATGAGCCTCCTTTCTCTTTAAGAACCCAGCATAATTATGTTATCTACCCCTTCTCTCTGGAGCCTCAGCTGGAGCTATTTCCAAAACTTTGTTAATTACATCAGTTTTGAATGTTGGGAATATAGTATGAATAGAAAAGTAACTTCAGGATCCTTGGGCAAGGTGGCTGAATAGGAAGAGCTCCAGTACACAGCTCCTAGCGAGATTGATGCAGATGGTGGGGGATTTCCACATTTCCAACTGAGGTTCCTGGTTTATATCATTGCAACTGGTTGGACAGTGGGTGCAGCCCAAGAGGGTAAGCCAAAGCAGGGTGTGGTGTTGCTTCACCAGGGAAGTGCAAGGGGCCGAGGAACTCCCTCTCCTAGCCAAGGGAAGCCAGTAGGGACTGTTCCCTGAACTCCAGCCCAGATACTGTACTTTTCCCATGGTCTTCACAACCCACAGACAAGGAGATTCCCTCTGGTACCTACACAACCACAGGGCTCGAGGTTTCCTGCACAAGCACAAAACTGGGCAGCTGTTTGGGCAGAAACTGAGATAGCCACGGCAGTTTTTTTTTTGTTTGTTTTTTGTTTTGTTTTGTTTTTTATACCCCATTGGAACCTGAAATACCAGTGAGAAAGAACTGATCACTCCCCTGGAAAGGGGGATGAAGCCAGGGAGCCATGTTGTCTGGCATGGTGGGCCCCACGCCCACAGATACCAGCAAACTAAGACCCACTGGCTTGAAATTCTCACAGACAGCACAGAAGTCTGAGCTCAACCTGGGACATTTGAGTTCGGTGGGGAAAGGGGTGACTGCCATTGCTGAGGCTTGAGTAGGTGGTTTCAACCTCACAGTGTAGAGAAAGCTACCAGGAAGTTTGAACTGAGTGGAGCTCAGCAGCTGCAGGCAGACTGTCTCACTGGATGTCCTCATTGGGCAGGGCATCTCTGAAAAACTGTAGCAGGCTGTCAGGGACTTATAAATAAAGCCCCTACCATCCTGGGACAGAACACCTGGGAAAAAGGGCAACTGTGGATACAGCTTCACCAAACCCAAACATTTGTGGCTGGCAGCTCTGAAAAGAGCAGCAGATCTTCCAGCAGTGTTTGAGCTCTGATAAGGGATAGACTGCCTCTTCAAGTGGCTCACTGACCCTCGTGTATCCTAACTGGGAGACATCTCCCAGTAGGGGCCAACAGACACCTCATACAGGAGAGATTTGGCGGGTACCTGGCAGGTACTCATCTGGGGATGAAGCTAACAGAGGAAGGAACAGACAGCAATCTTCGCTGTTCTGAAGCCTCCGCTAGTGATTCCCAGGCAAGCAGGGTCTGGAGTGGACTTCCAGCAAACTCCAGCAGACTTGCAGCAGAGGGGCCTGACTGTTAGAAGAAAAACTAATAAACAGAAAGAAATAGTTTCAACATCAACAAAAAGGATGTCTACTCAGAGACCCCATCCCAAGATCACTGACCTCAAAGACCAAAGATAGATAAATTCACAAAGATGGTAAGAAATCAGCACAAAAAGGCTGAAAATTTCAAAATCCAGAACACCTATCCTCCAAAGGATCACCAGCAAGGGAACAAAACTGGACGGAGAATGAGTTTGATGAGTTGACAGAAGCAGGATTCAGAAGATTAACAAGCTTCCTTTAGCTAAAGGAGCATGTTCTAACCCAATGCAAGGAAGCTAAGAACCTTGAAAAAGGTTAGATGAAATGTTACAATAACCAGTTTAGAAAAGAACATAAATGACCTGATGGGGCTGAAAAACAGCACAAGAACTTCGTGAAACCTCCATACTGTTTTCCGTAGATAGTAGTTTGTTCTCACACTGCTATAAAGAAATACCTGAGACTGGGTAATTTATAAATAAAAGAGGTTTAATTGGCTCATGTTTCCACAGACTGTACATGAAGCATAGCTAGGGAGGCCTCAGGAAACATATTCATGGCAGAAGGTGAAAGATAAGCAGGCGCATCTTACGTGGCCAGAGAAGTAGGAAGAGAAGGAAGGAAGAGGTACTTCACACTTTTAACAACCTGATCTCCTGAGAGGTCACTCACTATCATGAGAACAGCAAGGGGAAAATCCTCTCCCATGATCAAATCACTTCCCACCAGGCCCCTCCTCCAACACTGCATATTATAATTTCACATGAGATTTGGGTGGCGTCCCAGATCCAAACCATATCAACATAGTAGATGCATCATTATAATTCCCATTAACAGTGTACAGAGTTTCTTTTTTTCATATTCTACACCTGTTGAAATTTTAAAAAATTGCTATGGTCATGGGTGTGAAATAATATATCATTGTGGTTTTGATTTAGACTTCACTGATGATTTGCGGCATTGAACATACTTTTAAATAAACTTATGGGCTGTTTGTATGCCTTTGGAGAAACGTCTGTTAAATTTCTTTCCTCATTTGTAAATTGGGTTATTAGTTCTGTTTTGTTTTGGTTTTGGTATTTAGTTGCAGGAGTTTCTTATACATTTTGGAAACTGATTCCTTATCAAATACGTATTTTGCAAATATTTTATTCCATGATGTAGGTTGCCTTTTCCCTCTGTTATTTCCTTTTCATGCAGAAGCTTTTCTATTTGATGTTGTCCTACTTGTTTAATTTTGTTGTTACCTATGCTTGTTGCATCATATGCATAAAATAATTGTCAAAACAAATATTCTGAAGCATTTTCCATATATTTTCTCCTAGGAGTTTTAAATTTTCAGATTTTACATTTACATACTTAATTCATTTCAATTTGATTATTCATATAGTGTAAGATGAGGATCTCATATTTTTCTTCTTCATATGGATATCCAATTTTTCCATCATGATTTATTAAAATAACTTAATTTTTTCATTGTGCATTATTAACTCCTTTGTTGAAGATCAGCTGACTATATCTCTATTCTGTTCTATTGGTCTATATATCTGTTTTAATGCCAGTATCATGCAGTTTTAATCACTGTAGCATTTAATATATTTTAAAATTAGGAAGCATGATGACTCCACCCTTGTTTTTCTTTCTAAAGATTCATTTGGATAGTCATAATTCCTCAAGATTCCATAAGAATTGTAGCATTGTTTTCTTTTCATTACTACAAAATATGCCATTGATATTTAACAAGGACTCCATTGAATCTGTCGATCACTTTCAGTAGCATAGATATTTTAACAATATTAAGTCTTCCAATCCATGTACACAGGATGTCTTTTCATTTATTTGTGTAGTTTTAAATTTCTTTCATCAATATTTTATACTTTTTAGTATAGAGAGCTACACCTCCTTAGGTAAGTTTATTCTTAAGTATTTTATTCCTAAGTAGTTTATTCTTTATTCCTTCATTAGTGAGATTGTTTTCCTCATCTTGTTTTTCAGATTGCTTGTTCTTAATGTACAGAAACACAATGACTTTCTGTGCATTGATTTTTCAACCTGCAGCTTTACTAAAGTCATTTACCAGATTTTACAGTTTTATTTTTGTCTTTAATTTAGTCTTCAGTGTTTTCAGTATATAAGATTATGTCATCTGAAAATATAAACAATATCCTTTTTTTTTCCCTTACATTTTGGATGCTTTTCTTTTTTCTTATATTTGTATCATTACTCTAGTTAGGGCTTCCAGGACCATGTTGAATAGACGTGGTGAGTGTGAGTATCTTTGCCTTGGTCCTGATTTTAAAAGAAAATCTTTCTGATTTTCATCATTGAATATGATGTTAGCTGTAGGCTTTCCATATATGTCTTTATTATGTAGAAGTATTTTCCTTCTGTGCCCAGTTTGTTGGCAATTTTAATGATAAAATTGTTTAAATTTTTGTCAAAGATCATCCTGAATCTTTTGATAAAATTATGTGACTTTTTTTATTATTTGTTATGCCGATGGCTTAATGACATTATTTAATTTTGTATGTTGAACCATCTTGTTATTCCAGGAATAAACCCGCCTGGTTTGGTGTATTGATTATTTAAATGCAATGTTGGATTCTGTTTGCTAACAGTTTGTTGATGATTTTTAAAAATGTATTTGTATCAAGGATATTGGCCTATAGTTTTCTTTTTTGGTGGTTCTGGCTGGTTTTTGTTTCAGAATAATCCTGACCTCATAAAATTAATTTGGAAGTTCTTCCTACCCTTCAGTTTTTTGGAAGAGTTTCAGAAGGAGTGGAATTTATTTTTCTTTAATGTTTGGTAAAATTCAGTAGTAAAGCCATCTGGTCATATAGTTTGTGATATACATTTGAACTAATCCAAGTGCACTTTTGGATTTTGCCAGAAATAGAATTCTAGACTTTTTCACCCCCTTTCAGTGCAATTCACTCTACTTTTTGGCATCCATGACCTCTGAAGAAAAATCAGATGTTATTCTTATTTATCATTGCTCCTCTATAGGTATGATTCTCCCCTACCTCTGGCCTATTTAAAATATTCTTTTATATTTGATTTTCTGTAATTCGAAAATAACATGCTCAGATGTAGTGTTTTTGTTTTATTTTGTTTGTTTTCGCATTTATCCTGCTTGGAGTTTTCTGAATTTCCTGAATATATTATTTGGTGTCTGACATTAATTTAGGTAAAACTCAATCATTAATGTTTCAAATATTTTTTCTGTCCCTTTCTGCCTTTCTTCTTTTTCTTAAACTTCCATTTTGTGTATATCTTTCGTAGTTGTGTCCTAATTCTTGGATATTCTGCTCTGTTTTATGTTTTCAGGGTTTTTTCCTTCTGTTTTTCAATTTTCATGGTTTCTATTGAGATATGCTCAAGCTCAGAAATTCTTTCCTCAGCCATTCCCAGTCTACAACTACACCCACACAAAGCATTCTTTATTTCTCTTACGGCATTTTTGATTTATCGACTTTATTTTTGTTATTTCGTCAGGCTATTATTTTTTCAGAGAGCTGATCTTTCTCTTGCCTATACTGGTCTCAAACTCTGGCCTCAGGTCATCCTCCAACCTTGGCTTTCCAAACTGTTGGGATGATAGTACCCTTTTTTTCTTAATTAGTCTAACAGTTTGTCTCTCTCTTTTTTTTTTTTTCAAAAAAAAATTTTAGTTTTTTTGTTTTATTCATGTTGTTTTATTTTTTTAATTTACTTCCGCTTAGCAGATTTCTCAGCAGAAACTCTACTCTC
The DNA here is from genome assembly GCF_009761245.1 of Sapajus apella. NCBI lineage: Eukaryota > Metazoa > Chordata > Mammalia > Primates > Cebidae > Sapajus > Sapajus apella. The sequence goes on along the minus strand of NW_022436992.1, from coordinate 7,223,800 downwards.
TTCAGACTCCTTAAACAAAACAATTATCAGTCAAGACTTTTGTAACCAGTGAAACTAAGCTTCATAAAGGAAGAAAAAATATAGTCTTTTTCAGTTAAACAAATGTCGAGAGAATTTGCCACTACCAAGCCAAAACTATAAGAACTGATAAAAGGAGCTGGAAATCTTGAATTAAATCCACCAAAATAGAACCTTCTTCAAGGTTAAATCTCACAGGACATATAAAACATAAATACAATTTTTAAAAACCCCACAAGGTATTCAGGCAACAAATACCACCATAAATAGAATAGTACCCCATATCTCGATACTAACATTGAATATAAATGGCCTAAATGCTCCACTTAAAAGATACAGAATGGCAGAAAGAATAAGAATTTACCATCAAGTATCTTTTGTCTTCAAGAGACTTGTCTAACACATAAAGACTCACATAAAGTAAAATTAAGAGGTGGAAAAAGATATTCCATGCAAATGGATACTAAAAGCAAGCAGGAGTAGTTATTCTTATATCAGACAAAACAAACCATCAAGCAATAGCAGTTAAAAAAGACAAAGAGGGATATTATATAATGATAAAAGGACTAGTTCAACAGGAAAATATTACAATCCTAAATATATGTGCACCTAACACTGGAGCTCCCAAATTTATAAAACAATTACTATGAGACCTAAGAAATGAGAAATACAGCAACACAATAATAGTGGGGGAACTTCAATACTCCACTGACAGCACTAGACAAGTCATCAAAACAGAAAGCCAACAAATAAACAATGAATTTAAACTATATCCAGATGGGCATGGTGGTTAACTCTTGTAATTTCAGCACTTTGGGAAGCTGAGGTGGGCAGATCACCTGAGATCAGGAGTTTGAGACCAGCCTGGTCAACATGGTGAAACCCTGTCTACTAAAATTACAAAACAATTATCTGGTCATGGTGGCAGGTGCCTGTAATCCAAGCTACTTGAGATGCTGAGACAGGAGAATCACCTGAACCTGGGAGGCAGAGGTTGCAGTGAGCTGAGATTGCACCACCGCACTCTAGCCTGGGCAAAAAGAGTGAGACTCCAACTCAATATATAAATAAATAAACTATATCCTAGAATAAATGGACTTAATATTTACAGAGCATTTTTCCCAATAACAGTAGTATATACATTCTATTCATCAGCATATGAAACATTATCCAAGATAGACCATAAGCTATTCCACAAAACAAGTCTCAAGTAATTTAAGAAAATTGAAATTATATGATATACTCTTTCAGACCATAGTGGAATAAAATTGGAAATCAACTCCAAAAGGAACCATCAAAACCATACAAATACATGGAAATTAAATAACCTGCTCTGGAATGATCATTGGGCAAACAATGAAATCATGACTGAAATTGAAAATTCTTTTAACTGAACAATAATAGTGATGAAATCTATCAAAATCTCTGGATACAGCAAAGGCAGTGATAAGAGGAAATTTCATAGCATTAAATGCCTACATCAAAAAGTATGAAAGAACACAAACAGACAATGTAAGGTCCACCATGATCAGGTGGTCTCATATCAGAGATGCAGCAACAGTTTAACATATGCAAGCCATGAAATGTGATGCACTACATAAAACAGAATTTAAAACAAAAATTACGTGATCATCTCAACAGATGCAGAAAAGGCATTAGACAAAATCTAGCATCACTGAGTGTTTACTAAAACCCTCAGCAAAATAGGCATAGAAGGGACACACCTTAATGTAATAAAAGCTATTTATGACAAACCCATAGCCATCATAATAACTGAATAGGGAAATTTAGTTGAAAGTATCCCCCGTGAGAACTGGAACAAGACAAGGATGCCTACTCTTAGCACTTGTATTCAACATAGTATTGGAAGTCCTAGCAAGCACAATCAAACATGAGAAAAAAATGAAAGGTATCAAAATGAGTAAAGAGGAAGTCAAATTGTACTATTTTCTGATGATATGATCATTTACCTAGAAAATCTTAAAGACACATTCAGGGGGACGGGCATGGTGGCTCATGTCTGTAATCCCAGCACTTTGGGAGGCGGAGGCGGGTGGATCACGAGGTCAGCTGATTGAGACCATCCTGGTCAACGCGGTGAAACCCTGCCTCTACTAAAAATACAAAAATTAGCTGGGCATGGTGGCATGCGCCTGTAGTCCCAGCTACTCAGGAGGCTGAGGCAGGAGAATTGCTTGAGCCCAGGAGGCGGAGGTTTTCGGTGAGCCGAGATCACGCCATTGCACTCCAGCCTGGGTAACAAAAGCGAAACTCCGACTCAAAAAAAAAAAAAGACACATTCAAAAAGCTCCTAGAACTGATAAATGAATTAATCAAAGTTTCAGGATACAAAATTAATGTATACAAATCAGTAGCTCTGCTATATACCAACAGCAACCAAGCTGAAAATCAAATCAAGAACACTACCCCTTTCACAGTAGCTGCAAAAAAAAGGAAAATAAAATACTTAGTAATATACTTAACTAAGGAGGTGGAAGACTTCTACAAGAAAAACTACAAAACTGCTGAAAGAAACCATAGATGGCATGAACAAATAGAAACACATGCCATGTTCAAGGATGGGAAATCGATATTGTGAAAATGAGCATATTGCCAAAAGCAATCTACAAATTCAATGCAATTCTCCTCAAAATATCACAATCATTCTTCAGTGAATTGGGAAGAAAAAAATCCTAAAATTCATATGGACTCAAAAAAGAGCCCACATAGCCTAAGCAAGACTGTACAAAAAGGACAAATCTGGAGGCATCATATTACCTGAATTCAAACTATTCTATATGACCTTCGTCACCAAAACAATCATTGTACTGGTATAAAATTAAGGACATAGATCAATGGAACAGGATAGAGAACTTGGAAATAAAGTCAAATACTTACAGCTAACTGATCTTCAACAAAACAAACAAAAACACAAAGTAGGGAAAGGATACCTTATTCAACAAAAAGTGCTGGGATAATTTGCAAAGCCACATGTAGAAGAATGGGACTGGATCCTCGTATTTCACCATATATAAAAATCAACTCGAGATGGATCAAGGACTTGAATCTAAGACCTGAAACCATAAAAATTCCAGAAGATAACATTGGAAAAGTCCTTCTAGACATTGGTTAAGACAAAGACTTCATTACCAAGTACCCAAAAGCAAATGCAACAAAAACAAGGTACGTAGATGAGATTTAATTAAACTAAAAGCTTCTGGACAGTGAAATAAACAATCAAGCAGAGTAAACAGACTACCCACGGAGTGGGAGAAAATATCCATAAACTATTCATCCAACAAAGGACAAATATCCAGAATCTATAAGGAATTCCTACAAACCAGCAAGAAAAAAAAAATCAAAAAGTGGGCTAAGGACATGAGTAAACAATATACAAGAAGACTTGTATACCTTCTTCTCAAAAGAAGATATACAAGTGGACAAGAAACATATGAAAAAATGCTGAACATCACTATGATCAGGAAAACGTCAATCAAAACCACAATGCAATACCACCTTACTTCTGCAAGAATGGCCATCATAAAAAAAATTAAAAAAAAATAGATGTTGATGTGGATGTGGTAAAAAGGAAACACTTTTACACATTTGGAGGGAATGTAAACAACTACTCCCACTTATTGAACACAGTGGAGAGATTCCTAAAAGAGCTAAAGGCAGAAATATGATTTGATTCAGCAATCCCACGCCTGGGTATCTACCAAGAAAAAAATAAGTCGTTATACAATATGGCATCACAATTCGTGATTGCAAAAATATGGAACCAGCCTAAATGACCATCAGTCAATCAGTGTATAAAAAATTGTGATTACACACGCACACACACACACAAGGAATACTACTCAGCCATAAAAAGGAAAGAAATAATGGTGTTTGCAGAAAGCAGGATGGTATAGGAGGCCATTATTATACGTTAATTAACTCAGGAATGAGAAAGCAAATATTGTACTTTGTCACTCATAAGTAGTTGCTAAGCAATGAGTATGCAAAGGCATAAGAATGATATGATGGACTTTGGAGATTTGGGCGAAGGGTGGAACAGGAGTGAGGGATAAAAGACTACACCTTGGGTACAGTGTACACTGCTTGAGTGATGGGTGTACCAAAATCACAGAAATTACCACTAAAGAATTTAGTCATGTGACCAAACACCACTTGTTCCCCAAAAACCTATTAAAATAATATAAAAAAGATGGACAATAACAAATGTTGATGAGAATTTGGAGAAATTGGAATCATTCAATTTGCTAATAAGATATAAATTACAGGAACTGCTTTGGAAAACAATTTGGCAGTTTCTAAAAACATTATATATAAAATTACAGTTTGACTCAACAATTCCATTCTGAGTTATACAGCCAAGAGAATGAAAACATAGGTTTACACAAAAACTTGTACACAACTGTTAATAGAAGTATTATTTATAATAGCCAAAAAGTGGAAACAAGCTAAATGCTCTTCAACTGATCAATGGATAAAGAAAATATGGAATATCTATATGATGGAATATAACTCACCCATACAAAGAAACAAAGTACTGATTCATGCTACAGTACTTGCTGTAGCATAGGAGAACTTTAAAAAATGCTGAGAATCACTAATTATGTGAAGTGAATTAAGCCAGACACAAAATGCAACATATTATGGAATTCCATTTATATGAAATGTCTGAAAAAGGCAAATCTATAGAGACAGAAAGTAAATTAGTGATTGCCTAGGGTGAAGCGCAGGAAAAATGTGGGGATCGGAGGATGATAACTAAGCCTTACAGGACTTCTTTGGGGGATGATGAAAATGTTTGAAAATTCAGTGTTGTGATTATGGTTACATAGCCTTATGAATATACTAAAAACCATTAAATTATATACTAAAAATGGTAAAAAATAAAAAATAATAATTCTGCTCCAATGTTTATTATCTGATGCCTCTACAAACTTTAGGCTTCATTTGTTCCTGTTTTATTAGCTCCTTGAATTGTAATATTAGATTGTTTATATGAGATCTCTTTTCTTTTACTTTAGGTGTTTAGCATTATGAATTTTTCCTAGTACTACTTTTGCTATATCCCCTGAGTTTTGATAGAATTTATTTTTTACTGTCTTGGGGTGATTTCTAATTTCCTTTTTTTTTTTTTTTTCACTGAATTGTCCAAGAATGTGTTGTTTAATTTACACACGTGTGAAGTGAATTTTCCAGTTTTCCTTCTACTCTTCATTTCCAGTATTACTACGTTGTGTCCAGGAAAGACATGTGGTAGGTTTTTAACCTTCTTAAATTTGTTAAAATTATTTTGTGACTTAACAAGTGATCTATACTGAAGAAGTACCATTTGCAGTTGAAAATACAGAATACTCATTATTTCTACTTCTGTTAAACAGTGGAAAACCTATAAATAGGTTATAGCCAGCACAGTACAGCTAAAAAGGGGGAAGAACTATGAGGACTGGGAAGAAATAAAACTGCCATTATTTTCACATGAAATTATTATGTAGAAAAATCAAAATCTACCCACAAATTAAGAAAGTTAATAAGTAAATTTAGCACAATTGAGGAAGACAGTTTTAATATAAAAACAAACATTTTATATACTAAAACGTATTAAAAATTAAAATAATGTTGCCATTTAAAATAACATCAGAATTATTAACCACATAGAACCAAAACCTAGCAAGGTTATGTGACAGAACTATACAGGAAACTATAATTAAACAAGCATGGTGACAAAAGTAATGCAGAGATATAATATGTCCTTTGATTGGATGGTTTAATACTGTGAAATATCAATTCATGCTATTCCTTTCTTCTCCAAGTCCAAGAAGTGGAAATAATTGAGTATTCCTCAGATGCTTCCAAACAGAAAGCTTTCAGTGATTCAAAAATTGACTACAACATTTGCTGGTTTTTTTCTACATTTTATATAAATAAGACTATACATGTATATATAAAGATAAATAATTTCAATATCAAATTTGACAAACACTTAAAGTGAATAGATGTTAAACGTCTTTTAATTTTTTCTAGATTTTTTTGGAATAGATTTTTTTTTAAATGTCGCAAGTGGGGTGTTAGGGGAGGGATAGCATTAGGGGAAATAACTAACGTAGATGATGGGTCCATGGGTGCAGCAAACCACCATGGCACATATATACCTATGTGACAAACCTTCACGTTCTGCATATGTATCCCAGAACTTAAAGTATAATGAAAGAAAATCAATTTTTGAATGAGAAGAGACAGTTATTTTCAAGTGTAAAATAAAATTTCCATTTGTGGCAAAAAAACTAAGCAGATTATTATATATCATCTACATTGCTATTTACCTTTAGTTCCTAATTTGGTTTGCTAATTTTTTATTTAAGAATTTAAAATACATATTTATATAGAGATTGTCATGCAACTTCATTGTTTATATTTTCTTTAGTTAGGTTTTGGTATTAAGACCATAGCATCAGAAAATAACGTAGGGAATGTTGTCTATTTTATACTCTTTATATATGCTTCATAGAATTTAACAGATAAGCCATCTGATTATTAATATTTCTAGTGGATACTTTGCTATGCATTCAGTGTCTATTTATTTTAAAGAGCTTTCCTGACTTTTTATTTTTTTCTGTCAGTTTTTGTAAATTTACCTATAAAGACAATTGTCAGTTTATTTAAATTATTGGCATAAATTTACTTATAATTATCCTATCTACAAGATTTCATGGTGACGTTCTCATTTTCATTCCTAACACTGGTGATTTGTGCCTCGTCTCTTTTTTTTCTTGATCAGTCTCATCACTGTTTGTCAGTTTTGTTACTTATTTTTTTCAAGTGAAGATAATTTGCCTTTGTTGATGATTCCTATTACATGCTTATCTTCTATTTTCTGTAGCTTCACTTCACCAATGAATTCAATTTCTTATAATTATTTCATCTAATTTGTTCTTGTTTTCTAACTTTTCCTTTTCCTAAAGATCAAATATTTCTTTGAATTTCATTGTCACATTTTCTTTGATTAGGGAGTATTATTTTGTGGACATTTCTTAACTTCCAAACATTTAAGAAGGTAGGAAAACTTGCAATTTGTTTGATTTCTGAGTTAATAGCATTATGGCTTCAGAAAAATTTTGCAGTTGAAATCATTTGATATATGTTAAGATTTATTCTATTTCCCATTAAGTAGATAATTTTTGTAAACATTCCCTATATGCATTAAATCCTCTCTTTTCTCCCAAATTTGTAAAAATGCTTCTCTGAATTTTTCTGTAAGGTCAATTATGCCAATTTCCTGAGTCATATCTTCTCTAACCTAATTGATATTGTTTTTCTGTTCTATCCGCAGCTAAGAAACATGTTAAAACTTTTCATTATAGTTTTGCCTCTTTGGCGTCTTTTAAAAATTCTTGAAGATACGCTTCACACATTTCAATTTAGATTATTAATGCATTCACATTTAAACTTACTTTAGCTTACTAGTAAAACATTTTTATAATGAGCAAGATTCCCTTTTTATTTCTAACAATGCCTTATGACTTAATGTTTGTCTTATTAGATTAATATAGCTATACCCCTGCTATCTTTTGCTGGTTGGGATAATATTTTCTGTCCTGTGCTTTTAGGTTTTAGCAGGCTAATGTTTCATATAGCTCTCACAGGAAACATTTGAGTCGAGTTTTATTATTTCACCCAATCTGATAATATTTGATTTTTAATTGGAAGAACTTAGTCCATCTACATTAAGGTGATTGTCAAAATTATGATTTTGAATCTATTACCTCAATATGTACTTTCTATTTCTACTTTCAGTTCTATATACATTTACTTTCTTGACCTGTTTAAGATTGTGTGTTTATATGTGTGTAACAGATTTTATTTTTCAGAGAAGTTTTAGGTTTACAACAAAATTGAGTGAAAGGAAAAATTTTTCCATATACCTATTGCCTCCACATACGCATAGCTTCCCCATTATCAACCTTCCCCACCAAGGCAATATATTTGTTACAATTGATGAATATACATCGTCATCCAGAGTCTATACTTCATATTAGCGATCATTCTTGGTGTTGGACAAATGTATAAAAACAGGTATCTACCTTTGTAATATCATAAACAATAGTTTTACTGCCCTCAAAAGCATATGTGCTTCACTTATTCATCTAACTCCCACTAATTCCTGGAAACCACTGATCTTTTTACTGTCTTCATAGTTTTATCTTTTTGTAGAATGTCATATGGTTGGAATTATACAGTATGTACTCATTTCAAATTGGCTTCTTTCACTCAGTAATATTCCTGTAAGTTTCCCTCATGTCTTCATACCCCATATCATTTTAAATACTGAATAATATTTTATTGACAGAATGCACAGGTTTGTTCATCCATTCACTTCCTAAAGGGCATCTTGGTTACTTTCAAATTTTGCCAAAATAGAAGAATAAAGCTTCTATAAACATCTATGAACAGATATTTGTGTGGACATAGTTTTCAACTCCTTTAGTTATATGTCAAAGGAATGTGATGGCTGTATCATGTGGTAAAAATACATTTAGTTTTGTAAGAAACTGTCAAAGTGTCTTCCAAAGTGGTTGTACCAGCCGTAAATGAGAGCTCACCAGCCATAATTGAATTCTCACCAGCCATAAATGAGAGCTCCTGCTGTTCCACATCTCTGCCAGCATTTGGTTGTTTCTAGTGCTCTAGATTTGGGTCATGTTAATAGGCATGTGGTGATATTTCATTGTTAGTTTAATTTGTATTTTTCTGAAGACAATGTGAAGAATCTTTTCATATGATAATTTTGGCCCATTATAGAATTGGTTTCTGTGTTTCCTTATTGTTGAGTTTTAACAATTTTTTATATATTTTGGATTGCAGCCCTTTATCTGATATGTTTTTTCCAAATATTTTCCCCAGTCTTTGTCCAGTCTTTTGATTCTCTTCTCAGATTTTTTAGAAATGTTAACAATCACCAGCTTATCAATTCTTTATAGATTATGCCATTGGTGTTGCATGTAAGTATATAATATATATTTGTCTATTGTATATAATTTTATATATTTTATATATACAACTTTATATATTGTATATATAAATATACATATGCTTACATATGTATATAGAAAAATTTAGATCTGTGATTCATTTTGAGTTTATTGTTGTGAAGGGTGAAAGTTCTGTTTGTAGATTCATTTGTGTGTGTGTGTGCATGTAGATGCCAGTTGTTTCAGCATTGTTTGTTGAAGATTTATCTTATTTCCCTTGTATTGCCTTTCCCCCTTTGTCAAAAATCAGTTGACTATATGTCTGTGGATCTACTTCTGAAAATTCTGTTCTGTTCCATTTATCAGCCTACTATTTCACTAAAACTATATTCCCTTAATTACTACAGCTGGATAGTCTGTTTTGAAGTCAGATACCATCAGCTCTTCAACTTTGTTCTACTTCAATCTCATGTTGGTTTTTCTGGGTCCTTTTTCTCTATATATAATCTTCAGTATAAGTTTATCAATATCTGCAAAATAACTACATAGGATTTTTAACTCTTTGGTACTTAATTGTATTTAATGTATTAATAATTTAGTTTATTTATAAGTCAAGTTGAGAAGAACCAGTATCTTGACAATTTTGAGTCCTCCTCTCTACAGTGGGAATATAAAAAATAGTCCCACTTATTTGGTTTTTCTTTAATTTCCTTCATCAAAGTTTTATAGATTTTCTCATATCTTGTATATATTTTCCTAGATTTATACTTAAACATTTAATTTTGGGGGTTAATAATGTAAATGACATTGCAGTTTTTTTATTTCAAATTCTCCTCATCTATTGCTAGTGTATAGAAAAGTAATTTATTATTTCTAGGATTATTTTTCTCATTTTTTGGTAAATTATTTTATCTTCTATAACAAATTCTTTTATCCTCTAATAACATAAACAGTTATTTCATTTTTGAAAAAATCAGTTTTATTTCTTTTTTCCTCAATCTATTTACTTTTAAATTTTATTTTCTTGTCTTATTTCAATAGCGAGAATGACCAATATGATGTTGAAAAGCAGTGATGAAAAGGGGCTTTTGTCTTGTTTCTGATCTTAGAAGGAAAGTTTTGAGTTTCTTACAGTTAGGAATTTTGTCAGATTCAGGTTTTTGTAGTCCTTAACAAGTTAAGGGAAGTTTCTTCTATTTCTATTTTACTGACAGTTTTTATTATGAATTAAATTGCATTTTGTTAAATGCTTTTCTGCATCTATTGACATGACTACATAATTTTTAAATGTATTCACATCACTAAACTGTAGTTTAGTTACATTATATCAACAGATATGATGGATTAAATTAGTCAAATTTTTGAATGTTGAACCAGCTTTGCATAAAAGGAATAAATCCCACTTGGCAGTGGTGTACAAGTCTTTCTATACATGTTGGATTCAATTTGCTAATATTTGTTGAAGATTTTGCATCTATGTTTATAGTAGATATCAGTCTTTTAGTTTTTGTTTTTTTGTAATATCTTTGGTTTTGATATTAGAGCAATGCTTCCCTCTTAAAATGAGTTAGGAAATATTTCCTCTACTTTTATTTTTGAAAGAGATTGTACAGAATTGGTATAATTTCTTCCTAACACGTTTGGTAGAATTCACAAATGAACCCAAATGAGCCTCGTGCTTTTTGTTTTTACTTGTTCTTTTTCAGTGACTGATACAGTTGGGATGTTGTGCCTGTCCAAATTTCATGTTGAAATGTAATCCCCAATGTTGGAAGTGGAGCCTGGTGGAAGGTGATTGGATCATAAATTGTTTCAGTACCACCCATGTAGAACCGTACTTAAGTTAGTGATTGAGTTCTAGTGAGATATATTTGTTTAAAAGTGTGAAGCACCTTCCTTCTTTTTCAGAATTTTTTCCCTTTGCTTTTCAATATTGTTGGTTTCTATTGAGATATCTCCAAGCTCAGAAACTCATTCTTCAGCCATTCCCAGTCTACCACTAAACCCATCAAAAACATTCTTCATTTCTCATACAGTGCTTTTAAATTTACTTTTGTTATTTCTACAATTTTTAATCTCTATGTATATCTGTCTGGTCTTGCATGTTGCCTCCTTGATCTACTATATCTCTTGGCATCCTAATTATAGTTATTTTAAACTTCTGTTTGATAATTCCAACATTTCTGCTGTATTTAGGTCTTAATCTCATGTTTGCTCTGTCTCTTTAACTTAATATTTTTATTATGTCTTGTAATTTTTTCTTGATGGCTAGATAAGATGTAATGAGTAAAAGAAAGCCTATAAATAGGTATTCAGTTCTGTACTGTAAGGTCTGGGAGAGTGGAAGTGTTCAATAATTCTATAAGTAGGTCTGTCTTTTATTGAGTTTGTACCTCCAGGCTGTGAACTTCACATGTATTTCTCAGGGCTGTTCCCTTACCTGTTCCCTTACTTTGGTGGGACATAATCACTAGAGTATTTCCTTTTTTTTTTTTTTTCATCTGGAATGGTAATGCTGACTAGAGCTGAGTAATTTTCCTTCTCCATGGTTAGACTTTAATAAAACTCCCGCAGGTTAGACTCTGGTTAGTTTTTTTCTGAGAGCAGGACTTGTTAAGAACAGAATGCTCTGGTGTATTTTTAAATGGTTCCTTTACACCTCTCCCTCTAGAGTCACAAAGGTTTTGCTATTTTTTTTTTTTCTATCAGTTTTCACTGTGACAACCTGGTCCATCTCTTACAGGTAAAAATCACAAAAGTATGGGAGCTCCTGATGACTGCATCTCTCTAGAGATTCTCCTGCCTCGACACTCATTCCTGCAGAGGTTCATGCTATCTCCTGCCTCGACACTCATTCCTGCAGAGGTTCATGCTATCAGTCTTTCCATTTTGGTAGCATTTTCCCTGTGACCACACCTCCTAATAGAGCTAAAATTAATTGATTTTTCAATTTGTTCAGTTTTCACTTGTTTTTAGAATGGAGCCACAACTAAGAGCTTCTTACATGCCAAAGCAGAAAAAAAAAAAAATATGTGTGGCCTTTTAAATTATTTTATTTTTTTAGGTTATTTAACATACACTCTGTTATCTTATTTATTACTCTGAATTTAATGCTTTGCAATAGAGCTTTATGCCGTACAGAAATGCTCTAGGTCTGTGCTGTCCAATAAGGTAGTCACTTGCCACATGTCTACTGAGCACTTGAAATGTGGCTAGTGTGACTTATTAAAGTTTGATTAATCATCATTCAAATTTAAATAGACAGTGACTAAAGTGTTGAAAAGAATAGTGTAGAAACTATAACCTGAATCCTTGACATATCATAATCTAGTGCAATTTTGTTTTTTTAGCTTATTCACTGTAATATTTAGTCCTTCAGAAACTTTATTTACTGCCTTTCTACTAAATTAAATAAATTTATATATTTACATAAACACCACCACATGTGCAAACATATATATGTGTGTTTATGAGATAATTTTGTAGTTTCAATAGTATGCATATAAACAAAAACGTATATAAAACATATATATGTACACACATGTCTGCAGATATGTATGTATATGTCTGTATGTGTGTACATGATTATTTGCAATTTCATTGCTGTTAATTTCATTCTTCCTCCTTGAACTTCCATTTGGTGTCATTTTTCTTCCACTTAAAGAACATTTTATTATTTTTTTTAAATGAAGTTTTTCTTGTGGCAAAGTCCTGTTAACTTTTGTGTGCCACCTTTGTTCTGAAGGGATGTTATCCCTAAATATACAAGTCCTGGGCTGGCGATCATCTTCTTTCAGCACATTGTAGATTTATGTTTTATATTCTCTGTTACAAAGTCTAAATATTTATCCTTTGAAGATAGTCAACAGTTTTTCGTTTTCTTAGATGTTCTACAAATTTTTAGTGATGTTTATGCAAGTAGTTTCCAATTTTTTGCCTTGAGGATTTTTTTGTTTAGTTTTGTTTAGATTTCTTCAACAAATTTTGAAAACTTCAGATGTTACTTCTTCATATATTACTTATTTTCCATTCTCTTTTATCATTTTAGCATTTTGAATAATTAGATACTTGAGCTTCCTATTTTATGCCTTATCCTTTTAACATCTCTCTACTTCATGCATTTATTTCGTTTGGCTTTATTTTGGATATTTTCCCCTCATTTATATTTCAGTTCACTAATCCTTTTTCAGAAATATGTTTTCAATCAAGTTTTATTCTTTATTGTGGTTATTATTTTGTTTGTTGTTCTAGAAATCTTTCTTGGTTCTTTAAAATATCTGATAAGTATTCAAAAAATTGTTTACCACTCCCTAAAACCTGCTTTAGTTTTGTATTTTATTTTGCAAACACAGGAAGCATAGTTTTTCCAATTACTGTGTAGTGTAGCTCTAATTTCTGGCTATCGTTATTGTCTATTGTATATAATGATTCTTATTCATGTTCCCTTGCCTTTCTATGTCTCTAGTTATTTTTGGTTAAGTTTGAAAAATTGTGACAAAACATATGTTATCTATGATGTTGTTTGTTGAGAAATTTTATTTGCTCCTTTTTGGTGCCCAGATATGCTAAAACCTTACAGAATACCTTAATCCAGTTTTGAAGATTGAGCTATTTCTATGGTGCCCTAGAAACAAGTTAACTCAATATTAAGCTGAAGTTTGCACAAGTGCCTGCTTATTGCTATTTAATCCTGTCCCAATCATGTAATCATTTGGATTGCTACACAAAGTATGAGGATTTTACTAAGACACCATACAGGTGTGCCTTGAATGCCAACATTTATACCCCAAACAGATGACACTGTAAAAATCCAATCTCTCAGTTCTACTTCTGCATTGGCAAATAGTGAAGAGCAACAGCAGCCACAAAAATCGTGGATTACTAATCTGGGTGTTTCTCTTCTGCCTTCTGCTTAATCTTGGCCTGATAGTTTTGGAAACTAAAACAAACACACATGAACAAATAAAACCTTACACACTCTTCTACTAAACCCTGTTGATGCTGAAGCCTGTGCCTAGAACACATATTTGAATGGAATTATATTGACTGATGGGATACCAGCATAATCACTGGAGCTGGGAAAAAGAGAAACAACCAAAGATCCCACACTTTCCAATTTTTCTCACAGTAATGATAATCTAAAGGCTGTCAGGCATATGATCTGCGGGGTGAATAAAATATCTTAGTGTCTTACTTTAGATAGATTTTACTACTTGTTACATCTCCATTTATTTCTTGAGAAGATAATGATTCATGGAAGAGACATTCCACCAATCTAACATTGCCACTATGATTTTGACATGAGGCTTGTTACACAACTTTATTAAAATTATTCTCTGAATGGAAAGTAGACTTTTATTTTTAAATTGTCTGCTAAATCAAAATGTTCTTTCTTATTCAGACAAAAGACTTCTACAATTTATGTCAGATTCTTGTGTTTTGCTGATGTCTCATTTTATTTCAAAAACATTTATATTCTAAACATAAAACTTGTATATGTATATGTATAAATATGAAAATATTTTCTGTGCATCAAACACATAGGAATTTTAAAACCAAACCATTTAGGAAATTATATTTTCAAAGACACAAACTGTAAAATTAATGGTAAATCTTCCCTCTACCTTTCGTTGAAGCTCATTCCAAGGCAGAGACATTAGTGATTTTAATTGGAAAAAATAGCCCACATAGTAAGAAATTATTATGTACAAAATTCAAATGAGTAATGAATTAGGAATTACAAAAATAAAACCAGAAAAATAAAAAAATAAAAAAAACTTCTCCTTTGGAAGGACATCATAGTGAAGTCCTTAAAAATCCTCGTAGTGGTGCACGCCAGGCTTGCTCCACTAAAATGCAGTTGTGATTAGATAATCAAAGCTTTGAAGACATTATTCTGCCAAGTGAGAGACATTAATAGTATAATGATATAATTGATTTTCATTAATTATTTAAAGGTTGGTCAAAAAAGGCAAGATTATACAATCAGGTTTGAATTTTCTGAATGAAAGCAGCCTTTGACATATACCCTTAGCAAAGCAACATGTGTCAAAGTCATCCTGGACTAGTCTGTCCAACATTTAATCAGTAAACTATGAAAAAAAAAGGGCCTCTTTCAAAAAAAGGTGGGGGGACCTTTTACAAAGGCTGGTAAGCAGAGTCAAAAAAGCACTATTTTCTATGATTAAGGAGTTCCTACTTAAATATTATGAAAGAAAAAAGTTAATGTATGTTTGCAATAATGTGGATTATATAATAGTGTGGATTACATCATGTGCAGCTCTAGAACAAAATGCAAAGACAATAGCCAGCCTCATGTATTCCAAAGTGTTGACATAGGTGGTAATTACAGCATTTATTGTGTAAAGCTGTTAATGCTGATTAACTCATTTAATCTTTAACATAGCTCTCCTCTGAGTTAGAAAATGCTGTTCCTTTATTCTTATATAAAAATGAAAAACATAGAAGCTTAATAAAATTGTCTAGTGCCCTAAAGTTAACAAATACAAGAGCCAAAATTGGGATCCACCTAATCTTGCTTCAGAGTCAGCTGTTATAAAACTGCATTTAAGTTATTTTTAAGGAATAAGAAAATGTGTAATAAAAGATCAAGAGAAAGCCACCTGGGCTTTCTTGAGATGAGACGGCTAAGGTCATGAAGAAGTAAGATTCCAGAGAGCGGGGTCAGAATTCACTGGGCATTATCAGGAAAACATCAATGCTGCTTGAAGAAGGAACAAGCAATCTCCAGCTCTATGAAGCATTTCCTCAAGAAGGGTGGTCAAGGTATAAGTGGACTTGGAGAAGAAAGGAACAGCATGAATATTCAATTGGCTTTCTAGCTCTCTGACTGGGAAGCATACTTTGGATTTTTAGTATCATTTGGGAGGTTAATAAGAAGCAAGTTGCTAATGAAAACAACCAATATCTCTGAGCTTAACTTCACATAAACAAAACCTGATGCAGATATAGTGCTACATTTCAGTACAGTCCCAGTGCATCTCCAGAACTCTTTAGCTCATTTGGTTATAGCACAAACTCTGGGAGAACACAGTTTATCTGGCAGAATAGCAGGTTACACTGAGGTGGGTACATGAACACAGTAGAAATATATTTCTAACACACACACACATCTGACTTGGATGAGCTGGGGGTTTTACTCATCATAGTTACTCTGGAATCTAGAATATTAGAGGCTTCATTTTGTAATATATTTACAAGACAATTGAACTAGGAGGATAAACTATGGAGAATTGTATACTACCTCTTAAAAGCTTCCATTTAGGAAGGAGACCCACAATTTCTTTTGGCCAAAGGAAGTCATACGGTCATGCCTTCCTTCCAAGGGGGCAGGGAAGTGAAATGCTCTAGTGCTTGGAAATATATGGTCAATGATACAAATGTTTGCCACACACAGAGTAAGTAGAACACAAAAGCCCTGGAGATTTTGTGGCTATTTCTCAGACAATCAGGCATTAAAAATGGGTCAGAAAGTGAGTTTATTCTAGGTAGCATAACTTAATGGGTTTCCTTTCAGAAATAACATATTATAATGTATTGGGAGTCTTCTTTTTTAATTTTAAAAAACTGTAAAAAAACTTATTTTGAGGTTTTATATCATTTCTACATGTAATATCTCCTCTAATACTGTGCAATCAATTTATTCAATTGTTTTTCATTTTTGTAGATCTCATCAGTATTATTTTAGATTCTTTTCTTTTTCTTTAATTTTACTTTAAATTCTGGGTTACATGCGCAGATCTTGCAGGATTGTTATATAGGTATACACATGCCATGGTGGTTTGCTGCCTCCCTCCCCCCATCACCTACATTAGGTATTTCTCCTAATATTAACCCTCCCCAATCTTCCCACACCCTGATGTCCCTCCCCTAGCCCCCCACCTCCCAACAGACCCCAGTGTGTGATGTTCCCCTCCCTGTGTCCATGTCTACTCATTGTTCAACACCCATTTATGAGTGAGAATATGCAGTGTTTGGTTTTCTGCTCTTGTGTCAGTTTGCTGAGAATGATGGTTTTCAGATCCATCCATGTCCCTGCAAAGGACATGAACTCACCCCTTTTTATGGCTGCATAGTATTCCATCGTATACATGTGCCATATTTTCTTTATCCAGTCTATTTTTCATGAGCATTTGGGTTGGTCCCAGGTCTTTGCTACTGTAAACAGTGCTGCACTGAACATACATGTGCACATGTCTTTATAATAGATCTGTTTATAATCCTTTTGGTATATACCCAATAATGGGATTGCTGGGTCCAATGATATTTCTATTTCTAGATCCTTGAGGAATCGCCACACTGTCTTCCACAGTGGTTGAACTAATTTACACTTCCCGCAACTGTGTAAAAGCATTCTTATTTCTCTACATTGTCTTCAGCATCTGTTGTCTCCAGATTTTTTAATGATCACCATTCTAACTGGCATGAGATGTTAGATCTCAATGTGGTTTTAATTGCATTTCTCTAATGACCAGTGATGATGAGCATTTTTTCTATGTTTTTTGGCCACATAAATGTTTTCTTTTAAAAAATATCTGTTCATATCTTTTGCTTACTTTTTGATGGGGTTGTTTTTTTCTTGTAAATCTGTTTTGTCTCTTTGTAGATTCTGGATATTAGCACTGTATCAGATGGGTACCTTGCAAATATTTTTTCCCATTCTGTCGGTTGCCAGTTCACTCTAATGATTGTTTCTTTTGCTGTGCAGAAGCTCTGGAGTTTAATTCGATCCATTTGTCTGCTTTGGTTTTTGTTGCCATTTCTTTTGGTGTCTCAGTCATGAAGTCCTTGCCTATGCCTATGTCCTGAATGGTATTTCCTGTGTTTTCTTCTAGGGTTTTTATGGCGATAGGTCTTATGTTTAAATCTTTAATCCATCTAGAGTTAATTTTTGTATAATGTGTAAGGAAGCGGTCCAGTTTCAGCTTTCCACACATGGCTAGCCAGTTTTCCCAGCACCATTTATTAATCAGGGAGTCCTTTTCCCATGGCTTGTTTTTGTTAGGTTTTTCAAAGATCAGATGGTTGTAGATGTGTGACGTTACTTCTGAGGCCTCTGTTCTGTTCCATTGGTCTATATCTCTGTTTTTGAACCAATACCATGCTGTTTTGATTACTGTAGTCCTGTAGTATAGTTTGAAGTTAGGTAGTGTGATGCCTCCAGCTTTGTTCTTTTTGCTTAGGGTTGTCTTTCCTATACAGGCTCTTTTTTGCTTCCATATGAAGTTTAAGGTCTGGTTTTTTTTTTTTTTTTTTAGTTTTGTGAAGAACGGCAGTGGTAGTTTGATGGGGATGGCATTTAACCTATAAACTACTTTGGACAGTATGGCCATTTTCACAATGTTGATTCTTCCTAACCATGAGCATGAAATGTTTTTTCATCTGTTTGTGTCCTCTCTTATTGCCTTGAGCAGTGATTTATAGTTCTCCTTGAAGAGGTCCTTCACATCCCTTGTTAGTTGTATTCCTAGGTATTTTATTTCTCTTTGTAGCAATTGTGAATAGGAGTTCACTCATGATTTGGCTCTCTGTTTGTCTGATATTGGTATATAGAAATGCCTGTGATTTTGCATATCGATTTTGTATCCTGATACTTTGCTAAAGTTGCTTATCAGCTTAAGGAGATTTTGGGCTGAGACGACAGGGTCTTCTAAATATACACTCATGCCATCTGCAAATAGAGACAATTTGACTTCCTTTTTTCCTAATTGAATACCTCTTATTTCTTTTTCTTGACTGATTGATCTGGCTAAAATTTCCAATACTATATTGAATGGGAATGGTGAGAAAGGGTACCCTTGTCTAGCACCGGTTTTCAAAGGGAATGCTTCCAGTTTTTGCACATTCAGTATGATACCAGCTGTGGGTTTGTCATAAATAGCTCTTATTATTTTGAGATACATTCCATTGATATCTAGTTTATTAAGAGTTTTTATCATAAAGTGCTGTTGAATTTTGTTGAATGCCTTCTCTGCATCTATTGAGATAATCATGTTGTTTTTGTCTTTGCTTCTGTTTATGTGGTGGATTACATTTATAGTTTTGTATATGTTGAACCAGCCTTGCATCCCCATGATGAAGCCTACTTGATCATCATGGATAAGCTTTTTGATGTGCTGTTATATTAGACTTACCAGTAAATAATTGAAAATTTTTGCATCAATTTCATAATGGATATTGGCCTGAATTTTTTTTTTTTAGTTGTATTTCTACCAGGTTTTGGTATCCAGATGATGTTAGTCTCATAAAATGAGTTAGGGAGTATTCCCTCTTTTTGTATTATTTGGAATAGTTTCAGAAGGATTGGTACCAGCTCCTCTTTGTACATCTGATAGAATTTGGCTGTGAACCCTAGACTTTTTTTGATTGGTAGGCTATTAATTGCTGCCTCAACTTCAGACTTTGTTATTGGTCTATTCTGGAATTCAACTTCTTCCTGGTTTGGTCTTGGGAGGGTGTGAGTATCCAGGAATTTATCCATATCTTCTAGGTTTACTGGTTTATGTGCATAGAGGTGTTTGTAATAAACCCTGATAGTAGTTTGTATTTCTGTGGAGTCAGTGGTGATATCCCCTTTATCATTTATTATTGCATATATTTGATTTTTGCTCTTTTCATTTTTATTAGCCTGGCTAGTGGTCTTGGAGCTGAAAAACACAGCACGAGATCTTCACAAAGTGTATACAAGTTTCAATAGCCAAATTGATCAAGCAGAAGAAAGGATATCAGAGATTGAAGACCAACTCAATGAAATAAAACATGAAGGCAAAATTAGAGAAAAAAGAGTGAAAAGGAATAAATAAACACTTCAAGAAATATGGGATTATGTGAAAAGACCTAATCTACGTTTAATCAGTATACCTGAATGTGACAGGGATAACAAATCCAAGCTGGAAAACACTCTTCAGGATACCCAGGAGAATTTCCTCAACCTAGCAAGACAAGACAAAATTCAAATCCAGGAAATACAGAGAACATCACAAAGATATTTCTCAAGAAGCTCAACCTCAAGGCACATAATCATCAGATTCACCAGGGTTGAAATGAAGGAAAAAATGCTAAAGACAGCCAGAGAAAAAGGTCCGGTCACCTGCAAAGGGAAACCCATTAGACTCACATCAGATCTGTCAGCAGAAACCCTACAAGCCAGAAGAGAAGGGGTCGGTGGGGGCGGGCAAGATTCAACATCCTTAAAGGAAAGAACTTTCAACTCAGAATTTCATATCCAGCCAAACTAAGCTTCATAAGTGAAGGAGAAATAAAACCCTTTATGGACAAGCAATTGCTGAGAGATTTCATCACCACCAGGCCTGCCTTACAAGAACTCCTGAAGGAAGCACTAAACATGGAAAGTAACAACCACTACCAGTTGCTGCAAAAACGTACCAAATGGTAAAGACCAACGACACAATGAAGAAA